>NC_062545.1:223580264-223884664 GCF_016906955.1 Phacochoerus africanus
GGGACCCTTAACCCATTGAGCGAGGCCAGGAATTGAACCTTCATCCTCATGGTTCCTAGCTGGATTCGTTAACCACTGAGCCACAACTGGAACTCCTACTTTAGAATTTTACCTGGGATTCACCTTGCTAAGTTCTGAACAACCAGGAAAGAAACTGAAAGTGTAATGATTTATAACACACTAAGACTTCTATGCATAATGATTTCACTTACTCCTTAAAGTGACCTAGGGAAATGGCAGAATAACTTTATTATCCTCATATTTGAGATAAGTTATCTAAGTCTTAGGGAAGGAAAAGGCTGAAGAAAAAAAATTCAGATATATTGGTGATTACATTAAATATAGCTAGATTAAAGTATCCAATTAAAAGAGAAATATCATCAGATTACATAAAAAAAGATATACTACATATTCAGAGAAAACTCTAATTCAAAAAGCACATGCACCCTAATGTTCATAGCAGCACTATTTACAATAACTAAGACATGGAAGCAACCTAATTGTCCATCAACAGAGGAATGGATAAAGAAGATATGGAGTGAGTGAGTGTGTGTGTGTGTGTGTGTGTGTGTGTGTATAATACTCAGCCATAAAAAAAGAATGATATATATGCCATTCACAGCAACAGAGATGGACCTAGAGATTATCTTACTAAGTGAAGTAGGTCAGAAAGAGAAAGACAAATATATGATATCACTTATAAATGGAATCAAAAATATGGTACAAATGAACTTATTTACAGAGCAGAAACAGACTCCAGACATAGAAAACAAACATGGTTACCTAAATAGAAAGAGGTGGGGAGGTTTAAATTAGAAGTTTGCTATCAGCAGCTATAACTACTACATAGAAAATACCAAAAGGTCCTACTATATAGCATAGGGAACTATATTCAATATCTGGTAATAAACCATAATGGAAAGAATATGAAAAAGAAATATATACATACTTTGATGTACACTAGAAACTAACACATTGTAAATCAATTGTACTTCAATTAAAAAAAATTATTGCTGCTTGAAAGAGATATAATTTTTTAACAGATTTATTGAGGTATATTTGACATGCAATATATTGCACATATTTAAGGTATTCAGGTATACAATTTATAGGTTTGAATATCTATTTATTTAAGGTGTATAATTTATAGGTATACACCCATGAAACTATCACTGTAATCACAAAGTTTCCTCATGCTCCTTAATCTTCCCCACCCTTTGCCCCTAGGTAATAATTTGCATTTGGTCACTACAGGTTAGTTTGCATTTTCTAGATTTTTATATAAATGGAATCAGACAATATATTTCTTTCTTATCTGGCTTCTTGCACCTAGAGTAACTATTTTATATCTACGTTGCAGTGTGTATCAAGAGTTCATTCCCTTTTATTATAGAGGAGTATTTCATTGCATGACTATACCACAATTTGCTTATCCATTCACTTGCTGATGAACATTTGAGTTACTTCCAGGTTTTGGCTATTAAAATAAAGCTGCTATGAACATTAATGTGTAAGTCTTTATATATACATGTTCTTTCCTTTCTCTTGGGTAAATGCCTATTTAAACTGTTTACAAAGTAATGGAGGAAAGTTATGCAAAAATAACTAAAAGAAAGCTTGTGTAGCTATACCAGGCAAAAAGGACTTTAAAATAAGGCAGGACATATGACTGAAGATAAAGAGGCATTTCTTTTTCTTTCTTTTTGGCCACAACCACAGCATTTAGAAGTTCCCACATGAAGGGTCAAACCCATACCACAGCAGGGACCAGAGCCACAGCAGTGACAACTCCAGATCCTTAAACATTAGGCCAGAAGGGAACTCCCAGGAGAACATTTTTTTCTCTTGTCTTTTTAGGGCTGCATCTGCAGCATATGGCGGTTCCCAGGTGAGAGGTCCAATCAGAGCTGTAGCTGCTGGCCCACGCCACAGCCACAGCAATGGCAGATCTGAGCCATGTCTGCAACCTACACCACAGCTCAGGGCAATGCTGGATCCTTAACCCACTGAGAAAGGCCAGGGGTCAAACCCGTGTCTTCATGGATACAGGTCAGGTTCATTAACCACTGAGCCACAAAGGGAACTCCCAGGGAGAACATTTCTTAAGAGATCAAGGATCAATTCACCAGCATTATATAGCAATTCTAAATATATATGTACCAAGTAATAAAGGCTCAAAATGTATAAAGAACTGGAGAAATTTCAAATCCACAATTATAATGAAAGATTTTAATATACCTTTTTCAGCTAAGTAATGTAACATGTAGATTTAAAAAATTAGAGATATATAGGATTCAAACATGATAAACAAACTCGATCGGACTTATATAGAAAATACAGTATATAATGACAGAGTACACATTCTTTTTGTGCACACTGAACCATGTACCAAAATTGACCATTTCCTTTGACCATAAAGCAAATCTCAACAAGTTTCTAAGGTCAGAAATCATGTAGAGCAGGTAGTCTGACACCAGAATGGGATTAAACAAGAAATCAACAAAAATATACTAGCTGTCTAGGCAATCCTTAGGTGGCACAGCGGGTAAAGGATTTGGCATTGTCACTGCTGTGGCTTGGGCTACAGCTGTGGCATGGATTCAATCTCTGGTGCCAGAACTTCCATATGCTGTAGACATGGCCAAACAAAAACAAAAACAAAAACAAAAGACAACCATATTAGCATACTAAATATTTGCTTATTTTTGCCAATGGCACAATATTAAGTATGTTTCTTTGTGTACTAGGCTGAATAAATGGCTTTTTAAAAACTAATTAAAACTAAAATGAAAAAATAAGAAAAATCATATATAATATCTAGACATAGTAATAAACTATATTTTGAGTATGTCATATTTTTGTATTCTTAAATATAAAAACAAAAAAGAACAGTCTAAAATGTTTCCCTCCTAATTTTGTCTGCCAGTTATGCAGGTTCCTTCCCCATAAAAGTTTGTGTATCTTCTGTGCATATACAGTATACACACAAATGCATGTATATATTTTTTCCTCCATTTTTTTTTACACAAATGAGAACACAATACTTGAGATTCTATCTATGATGTAGTGTGTACCAATAGTTCATTCCTTTTTTTTATGGAGAAGTATTACATTGTACAGATATACCAACTCTGTTTATCCATTCACTGGTAATCTGCATTTTACTTTGTTTTTTTGTCTTTCGTGGGCCACACCCATGGCATATGGATGTTCCCAGGCTAGGGCTAATTGGAGCTGTAGCTATTCCCCTACACCACACCCACAGCAATGCCAGATCCAAGCCACGTCTGCGACCTATACCACAGCTCATGGCAATGCCAGATCCTTAATCCATGGAGCAAGGCCAGGGATCGAACCTGCAACCTCATGGTTCCTAGTTGGATTTGTTTCCACTGTGCCACGACACATTTTGCTTTTTTTTCACCTAATAGATAAGGTCAAAAGAACGCCTGATTCTTTTTATAGCTGTATGTGTTTTCTATTATATACGTGAGCAATAATTTCTTAACTAGTCTCTTGTACAGGTTTTTATTGTTTCCAATTTTTTTAATTTAAGTATAATTGACAAACAAAATTATATTAGTTTCAGGTACACAACATAATGATTTGGTATTTGTAAATTTTACAAAACGATCACCACAAAAAGTCTAGTTAATATCTGTCACTATACACAGTTACAAAATTTTTTTATGATGAGAACATTTAAGATCTATTCTTTTAGCAACTTTCAAATATGCAGTACAGTATTATTAACTATAGTCACCATACTATACATTATATCCCCATAACATTTATTTTATAACTGGAAATTTGTACCTTTTTACCCCTTTCAACAATTTTGCCGATTCCCCAACCTCTGCCTCTGGCAATTACCAATCTGTTCTCCCTATCTATAGGCTTAATTTGTTTTGTTTATATTCCATACATAGGTAAGACCATGTGGTATTTGTCTTTCTTTGATTTATTTCACTTAACATATTGTTTTCGAGATCCGTCTATATAGTGGCAAATAGCAACACTTAAAAATTTTTAGAGGAACCTCCACACTGTGTTCGAAATTGGCTGCACCTGGGTTGTTTCAATATTTTTTCCATATGGTATTTGTCTTTGTCTTTCTGGCTCATTTCACTCAGTATGAGATTCTCTAGTTCCATCCATGTTGCTGCAAATGGCATTATGTCATTCTTTTTTATGGCTGAGTAGTATTCCATTGTGATATGATATCACTTATAACTGGAATCTAATATCCAGAACAAATGAACATCTCCACAGAAAAGAAAATCATGGACTTGGAAAACAGACTTGTGGCTGCCTGATGGGAGAGGGAGGGAGCGGGAGGGATCGGGAGCTTGGGATTATCAGACACAATTTAGAACAGATTTACAAGGAGATCCTGCTGAGTAGCATTGAGATCTATGTCTAGATACTCATGTTGCAACAGAACAAAGGGTGGGGAAAAAAATGTAATGTATACATGTAAGGATAACTTGATCCCCTTGCTGTGCAGTGGGAAAATAAAAAAAATATATATATATATTTTTCCAGCACAAATAATGTTGAGTAAATCGCACGTGTTAATTCATACATTTATAAACATATCTGTGGAATCAAGTCCCAGAAGTGGAATTTCTGAGTCAAAGGTGTTTATGTGTTTGTCCTTTATAGCATTTTACCAATTACTACTCAAGTCGGCAATAGAAGAGAACGTACAAAATGGTTTCATTAAATTTAAGGAGTTAATGAACTAGTTGGCTATTCTGCCTGAAGTTATCTATAACTATTCTGCAGAGTCAAGATTTGTTTATGTGATAGAAAACCAATATCTTCAATGAGGAGCTTTTCTGCCTATTGTGGGAAGGGAGCTGTCATTTATAATGTTAATCCCTTCATCTACAGGGCAACTGTAAAAACTCAGCACTTTGTGGTTGGTTACCTTCCATCAGGCTAAAGATGTGATCTAGGCATACCGAGTGTGTGGTCCCAATGAAAAGAATTCAAAGTGGAGGTCAAATTGGCAGTTGGATGATCAGTCTGGAGCAGAAATGAGAGCTCAGGTTGCAGATGTAAATTTGGCCAGCCTTGAGCTTGGGTTGTTTTTCCAATAGGGGTGAGAGACCTATACCTCTCCAACCATGGTTTCTCATTCATTTCTCTAGCAACCCATCGTCTAGATGCTGTATGGGTTACCTGCAGTGGTGTGGTCAGAATCTGTGGTCCTGAAGCACAGCTAAAAAGCAGCTGAACCAACCTCTTACTTCAAGCACAGTCATCCTTATGTTTTAGATTTGATTCTTCTTTGATGAATCTGCCCTTTGAGAAAACCCAGGTAGTGAGAGCTTTCAACAAGCTAATCATAAAAGATCCTCAAAGCAGTGTCTAAACCACAGGAGAATTTGTGGAATGATATTTTGCCAAACTCATGAAATAAAAATAGGCATGTTTCTAAATGTTGAGAAAAGCTTTCCAATTATTAGGACTGTGGAAGGTTGACAATTTGCACTGCATATAAATTTATTTTATAAATATAAAATAAATTTTTAGTGAGAACAGAAAATCATGCTGCTGTTTATCAAGTGCTTACACTACCCCTGGCCCTGTTCTGAGCACTAATATGTGCCATCCCACTGAAAACATACAATATTCTAAACTGAGTTTATTGCCACAAATTTAACAAATGCAAAACTCAGGGCTGAAAATGTCCTGAGTCAGGATTTGAACCTAAGGCTGACTCCAAAGACTATGATAATATAAGCTCAAAAATGCATGTAAATTTAAGTGCATTATTTTAAAATATATAGAAGGAAAAACACTAGAAGGAAATACTATTCACAGTTGTCTTAGAGAGGCAGGGTAATAAAGGCTTTTTTCCTCTATACGCTGTTCTTTTTCCAAATTGTGCTGTGGTTGCCATAATCTTATAACAGAAATCTCTCTCTCTCTCTCTCTCTCTCACACACACACACACACACACATTTAACCCTCCAAGTTGTCAACTTTCCAGGTAATATAAATTCTGCTGAGACACCCAGGAATGAGCCCGAACATTTTTAGACTCTTGAGGACTCCTTTCACCACTATTATTTTGTTTCTAAGTCTCTTGCAATTTCTAAATAAAATTATGTTCTCAGCATACTTTGTTTGAGTCCTTGTATCCACTTCCTGATCTGTCTGGATTCAATTAAACTCAACAAATATTGTTGGGGCTATTGATTAAAAGCATCCCATTTCTCCACTCATATATGTGATTTATCTGAGTTATTTGTTCTGGGCATGGCCAGCTCTCCAGTAAAACCCTGAGAGCCTTTGGCCTCTGCCACCCAGGTGACTGTAGCTGTGCAGTGCAACTACCTTTTGCCATAAGATGAAATGGGGTGATTTTAACTCCTTCTCTTTTTTTGTGAGTTCTATGTTAAATTGTGGAATTTCATTTAATTTATTGAGGTGACTGAGAGAGAAAGTTTGTGTTTGCCCTTGAACACAGCTTCAACCTGTGCTGGACAAATGAACTGAGTTGAGGATGGTAAGACTGGTTGCATTTTCTTGTGCACCCTATATTGCAGTGGTTCTCAAAGTACGGTCCCTGAACCAACAGCATTTCCCTAGGAATTTGTTAGAGATGCAAATTCTTGGGCCTCACCCCAGACCTACTGAATCCTAAACTCTGAAGGGGTGCTCAGCAATGTGTGTTTTAACAAGCCCTCCAGGTGATTCTAATGTACTCTCAAGTCTGATAACCTCTGGTCAGACAAATTCCAGCTCTACCTGTCAGCCTTCCCTTGCCTTGTCCTCAACCTCCCTCAGACTTTGGACTTTGCAGTCTGGTCACCCTTCTCTAACTACACCTGCCTAGCTAGTTAATGTAAAGATAAAGATTCTAACAGACATTCATTTAATGATGCTTAAATTCCTACACAACCAGATTTAACTAAAGTATGTCACTTTATACAGATCATTCATGCATCCCCAAATAATCACCTTCCCCTTCCCTTCTTCTCTGGTCCCAAACCATCTCCTTAAAATTTATTTCAGATTGGGAGTTCCCATTGTGGCGCAGTGGTTAACGAATCCGACTAGGAACCATGAGGTTGTGGGTTCGATCCCTGGCCTTGCTCAGCGGGTTAAGGACCGGCGTTGCTGTGAGCTGTGGTGAAGGTTGCAGACGTGGCTCGGATCCTGCATTGCTGTGGCTCTGGCGTAGGCTGGTGGCTACAGCTCCGATTCAACTCCTAGCCTGGGAACCTCCATATGCCATGGAAGCGGCCCTAGAAAAGACAAAAAAAAAAAATTGATTTCAGATTGAAAGATGGGAGCAATGCTTCTTACACCAGGAAACTGCTTTGTTCCTAGGTTATTCAACTATTAATAGTAAACTATTGTTTGTTTTTGGAAAAAGCTCTGAAGTGAGGGGGAGTGGAGACTAGAAGGGGGATGTGGTGGAGAAAGAACAAGGTGAGGAAAGACGTAGAACAAAGAGACTCTGTTAGCTGAGAAGAGGATAAAGCAAAGATGAGATGTAAGCCCAGAAGTCCAACATGGATTTATTCTTTCAACAAACATTTACTGATCTACTACTTGCCCAAGGTTCTAAAAAAAAGCAGATAAAAATCCCTGCCCTTAAGAAGCTGATATTTGGGGAGTTCCCATTGTGGCTGAGTGGTAACAAACCTGACTAGTATCCATGAGGACGAGGGTTCGATCCCTGGCCTCACCCAGTGGGTGAAGGATCCCGAGTTGCTGTGGCAATGGCATATGCTGGCAGCTGCAGCTCCAATTCAGTTCAACCCTAGCCTAGGAACTTCCATATGCCACAGGTGCAGCTGTAAAAGAAGAAGAAGAAGAAGAAGAGGAAGCAGCAGCAGCAGCAGCAGCAGCAGCAGCAGCAGCAGCAGCTGACATTTGAATGTGCAAGTGACCCCTGAGCTTCTGTTACCATGACTGGGTATCAAGCATTGCACTATCCGGTGATTTTCTTCACCTGATGGGCCTGCTGGGTTTCATGACAGTACGTATCAGAGGAAAGGGATCTTTGGGTGCTTTCATGGGAGGGGAGGCGATGGCCAACATGAGGGGAAGTTGTTCAAAAAGGGAATGTAACCAGACTCCCCTCAATGAAACAAATTTAGCAACTCACAGAGCAAAGGTGGCTTTTACGTTTTATTTCTCTATAAGTTGCAAGTATCATGTACATTCTACAAAGGCAAAGCCATTCTCATAACGCCTCATTTTGCAGAAAAGGAAAACTGAAACAGAGAACTGAGAGCCTGGATTAGGTTCTGAAGGAGAGACTGCTCTGACCTAAAAAGCCAAGTCTTTCTCTCCCAGGTTTTGCTCTTGCCAAAGGGGCATATTTACACTCACTTAGTTTCAGCACTCATCCTGTACTAGAGGCAAGGCCCTGTCTTCTGCCAACATTTTCCAGGAAACCACCATGTCCTTTATCGCTTTTGCAAATACTCTTCCTGCTGGCCTCAGAAAGAGCCTCATTCTTGTGTTCCATCCACTATTTGCCATAAAAATCCTGAGGCTGTACCCTTAATAAAATTTCTATCCAGTTATAAAAATAAGTTTCTTTACTCATCCCTTACTAAAGTGTTGGGTATGTGAGTGTGATACATGCAGAAGTAAAAGTCCCTTAAATCACTTCCTAATAATTGCAAGCACATTCTATACACAAGACAGTTATTCAAGATGACAGTTATTATGATATTTCCTCTGGCAAAACTGCAAAGCCTGAGTTATGGACCAAGAAGCTATTTTAAGTCAAGAATACTGACTAAAGACACCAGCTCACCTACTTTGGGGGGGAAGAGGTTTCTTATATGGTATTTCCCCCATGTGCAATATTAGAATAATGATACTATACTTACTGCATAAAAGTACAGTATATTCTTAAAATATACCCATTAGAGACTAGAGAACATGAATGGTAAAGTTATATATGGCCCAGGGACCAAACCCAAGCCACAGCAGTGACAAAACCAAGTCCATAGCTGCCAGACTACCAAGGAACTCCACATAAACTTTATTTAAAAGAGACTAATAGCAAAAGAATATAAAGAAATTTCTTTCTTTCTCCATTAATGTATGATCCTTTCTTATTACTCATCTTAAAATCAAAACAGTCCAAAAAGTCTCAAAATAATTATAAGGATGACCTAAAGACTTTCTGTTTACACTTAGAAAATTATCCTAAACACTTATAATTAGGCACATATATGACAATCTTTCCTTTTGTGTATTGATATTTTTTCTTTTTCTTTTTCAGAAAACTTTAATATGAAACCTTCTGATATTCAAGTTAATACCATAACAGCAAGGTTAACTTGACCAAACTCTGAACACCTCTTTTGCTGTCTCTATCCTGCAATCCTTTTCCTTCAAGCAGTGAGACTCAAACTTAAATATACATAAGAATCAACTAGGAAACTGGTCAATGATACTGATATCTGGGCCTTACCTACAGAGATTCTGATTCATGAGTCTGAGCTTGGCCTGAATCTGCACTTTCAACAGCCCCATGGTTTCAGGCACTGTCCATCTAAGCATATTTTGAGCATATGCAATGACGGCCTAGTGAACCCAAAGCCAATAGAAAACCTGACCAAGAAACCTAGCTCATTATTAAACCAACCTCACAATCTCAGGTAACAGTACATTCTTGGTACTCACTTAGATGGAACTAGGAGGAGAATGTGTGTCTATGTGGTCCAGTCTGTAATTTCCCACTTCCCCCAGCAAGAGAATGATTTATCCACAAGGCAGTAAGGTCAAGGTCCCCAGGATAACCTAAATAAATATTTTCCTCTTCGCCTCTAGGTAAATGTGTTCAGAGATTGGCTTTAGATTACAAAAGTTAAGAAAGAGGGAGGAGGAAAGGTGGAAAGAAGGATTTTTTTTTTTTTTTTGGAAGGACAAAAATAACAGAAAGGTCATATGGCTCACATAAGTAGGATAGACTGCACTATAAATGTGGAATAATTACAAGGTCTGCTTTGGAAGGCATGCACTCAGCTAAGCCAGAATACTGACTGGTAACCAAATAGTAAGAGCTGGGAATGATTTATTTTCTGGTCTCATATTTTCTGCAGAGCGCATGAGCATTTAGAAGAATGGTCTTGTTCAGAAATCTTAATCCATACCTAATTATGGAATGCAACTGCATCTCTCAGTGAGATCTTGCTGATCAAATTCTTCTTCGGTCACTGCCTACCATGGGTTTGCAAATTCTGCTCTGGGTCTGGCTATTACATTAAGAAGTGTCTTACTGTTGACATTATGGTTCCTATTAAACTACTCTCCTTTGCAGTTCCCAATGATTAAACACACAAGGAAAAACACTTTCCTGAAAACAGCTTTACTTTTTACCTTTAACAAAGGAATAACTCTTAGCTTTACCTTCCTACACTTCTAGAACACTTTGTGTTTTAAAAGCCTTTGGCGTTTGAACACATCTCAAAATCTTGGCCGCATCCACCCTCTTTGCTTAAAGCATGAGTATGTAGTTAGAATTCCTGAAAGTGTTCAGGTGCCTTTGTACTAGGTGACTGTGCACAAAACATGCCAGGGGGAAGTTACTACATGGTCATTAACATGAATGAGACTTTAGGAACAAAAAAACTGAAAACAAGTTTTCTGACATGAAGCCATCACCTACAGCAGAGAGGCCACATGGTGGTTGCAAAGCCAAATTCACACAGTCCATCCTGTGACAACCCTTTTGGTCAACGGCAAGGTGTTCCCACAAGAAGGTAGCTGAACATGTTTCCAGCTAGTATCTTATTTTGGCACAACTTTGCGAGCCTTATGAAGGCTCACCTTCCCTGTTCAGAGTTTCACTGCTTATGAAGAAGGCAAGACCAGTCAACAACACTCAGGGAGGTTAAAGGACAAATCAACAAACAGTGAGGTTAAACAACTGCCTAAAGCTAGCAAGCCTTGCAAGTGGCTTCTTCTAAAGTGGTATATTTCTAAAGAAAGTTGCTTTGGGAGTTCCTGTTGTGGCTCAGGGGTAATGAACCCAACTAGCACCCATGAGATTGCATGCAGGTTCCATCCCTGTCCCTGCTCAGTGGGTTAAGGATCTGGGGTTCCCATGAGCTGTGATGTAGGTGGCTTTGACCCCGCATTGCTGTGGCTATGGCATAGGCTGGCAGCTACAGCTGTGATTCAACCTTAGTTTTGGAACTTTCATATGCCATGGCTGGGGCCTTTAAAATAAAAAGTAAATAAAGTTGCTTTAAATGGGCACAATGGGCAGATATCTATGTATAAAGATTTAAAGGGAGCAAAAATCCCTGACCAACTCTAACTTGCCAGGCTTGTAATTTCTACCACTCTAAAGCAGTACAGGAAGTGTTTCACTGGGTTGATCTGATTAGTCACTTGAGAGCATAACATATAAATGAAACCTACTGTGATGTCAGGTCATTGATATCAGCTTGATCTATTTCCACTACTCCTGTACAGGGACACTGAGGAAATGGAGCCCAGACCATCACAGGGACCTAGGGGACGAGGAAGATAACGAATCCCAAAAGGCGATGGTGGGAATGGGAGTCCAGTCCTCTTCCAGGAGGGATGGAAAGCAGAGATGGTAAAAGGCAGGCTTTCAAGGCTAGTCTCAGAATAATGCATTTTAAATCAAACCCCTGTCTCAGGGATAAAACAAGGCATGCTGTACCATGCGACACTCTAGGACCAACTCTGCCCATTTTCCAGTTTTCCTTAGATTTGGAAATAATAAGTTAGTGTAAATGCATGTCGGCTAGGAATAGAAGTTAACAATAAAGCTTGCCCTAATTTTTGCAAGGAAGTCTACATAGGAATTTTTTTAAATAAAAGATCTAACAAGAAATTTGCCTTCAATATCCTCATGCTAACGTATATAGCAATCATTTTCCAATGAATGATAACTTTGGTTCAAATCCTGCTTCATCACCTACTAATTCATGATCTTAGGCAAATTAGTTGGTCTTGCTTAACATGAAAGTTTTGGCAGAAGCATAGAGACACACAGAGAGGCAGCAGAAAGCAGAAGTTGTAAAGCAGTAGAAGCTACAGGTGAGAAGTCAGGAAATGAAAAGATGTCAGCAGTGCTGGCTAGCAGAGGAGAAAGGAGAAGCAGTAGAGAAAAAAAGAGGGCCACCTTGAGTTCCAAACCTGTCAGGCTGTAAGAAGTGCCATTGGCAGGTTGTAGGAATTCAGCCTCAACTGTCTTCATAACTGGATGCCTTGTGCAGTGAGCAACCTAAACAGCATTACATGGAGGCCCTGGGCCCAAACCTAATAGTAAGTATTGGCATTAACCTTGGCAAACCTTGAGATCACAGACCCATATGGCGAAATGGGTCATCTAGGCAATCATTGCCTTGTAAGAGCATGGCCTATTATTACTGGAAATCTGGATTTTCATATGAAATCTGCAATTTGTAAGTATTGGCAAAGAGAAAAAGAGAGAATTTCCCTTGGATCTGCAGACCCAATATGCTGCCTAAGTAGTTTCCTGTTCTCCTTACTTTGTGTTGTATACCAAAAATAGTTCACCATTAATAAAAGTAACCTGGTCATTTACCATTACCAGAGGTAACTGAATACCCATAATCCTTGTAATCTGGAAAAGCTACTAGTATTACTACTTTACTTCAATTATAGGGCTAGCTACACTTATTGAGTGCTTACCGTTTGACAAGAACTGTTGTAATTAGCCCATTTAATCCTCACAATAACTCTATGTGGGAGGAATTATCTTGACTTTAAAAATCAGGAAACTGAGGCTACCAAAGGTTAAGTAACTTGAATATTGTAATTGCTATGAGTTACACTTCTGGCATTTTCCTTTTCCAGTAACTTAGTAATGGAAAGCCTATCATGTGAAAGCTTTCTGAAGAAGAGATGTTAAACTTTACCCTGACTACTGAAGAGAACAGGTTTCAGCTTGTCACTGAGACTTTGAACACAGCTCCAATATCATCAATCCTTCCACAGGGTATGTAGTCTTGGAATATATTCCAAATGTAATTCAAATACCCATATTAACAATGGGAAGAGATTTAAGAGCCATTACTGAAGGTTGATTTTTCATCAGTGATGCTTCTCTTTTTTTGTGTATAGTTTTGTCTCTTCATGCTTCACCAAGGAACAAATCTCAAGCACGATAAAAGTGAAGCCCTTTGAAATCCAAAATCTCAATGCATCAAATATTTGGGGCAAGGGGATGTGGGGTGGAGAAGGCAGTAAAGGTACCTGGAGCAGAAATTTCATTTGAGTTTTCTTATTCAAGATCTTTTCTCATCAAATGTTTCCTACGCAATTGGTCCCATCAGAAAAGAAAACTTTCCCTTCATCCTTAATCTCCCTATCTCTCCCCTTCCTCTGACCACCCAGCATCCTCTCCCTACACTCCTTCCCATCCCTAATTCAGTGTTCTCAAGCTTCCAGCTTCACCCGTGCAGAAGCTGTCCTTGATACAGTGAGTAACCAGTGACCCCTTTCAAGTTCTGTTTTAAGTTGACCTTTCTCTTGCATCACATACTGTTGACCTTATCCACCCTTCATAAAACCCCTCGTTGGGATTAGACACATACTGTTGACTCTTCTAGTCAACTGTCCTGAATTTTTTAATTGGCTTTCCTCCCCTTTAGGTCCCTTAGATGTATTTATTCCCAACTGGCAGTACCAGAATAAATGTGGGCTTGAGAGGAAATGGATCAGCAGCTACTCCAGGTAAGTAAATCTTACTCCTAAAACATAGGGAAGAATTAAGTTAAAGAAAAAAAGGACAAGTTCCTATTGTGGTGGAGCAGAAATGAATTTGACCAGGAATCATGAGGTTGCAGGTTAGATTTCTGGCCTTGCTCAGTGGGTTATGGATCAAGAGGTGCCATGAGCGGTGGTGTAGGTCACAGATGCGGCTTGGATCCCACGTTGCTGTGGCTGTGGTGTAGGCCGGTGGCTACAGCTCCAACTGAACCCTTAGCCTGGGAACCTCCATATGCCATGGGTGCAGCCCTAAAAGCAAAAAGAAAAAGAAATAAAGAAAAAAGGAGAGCCTCAGCAATGAAAACCCCAATATTATGTGGTACTAGAGGGTCTTGTGATGATTCTACTGTGCATGTTTTCTGCAGAGTAGAAAGATTATTAAAAACATTCTTTTCTCAAAGGAAATCAGTTGTTTAATCGTTTCATTCCTTCAAGGGACAATGTCAAAGTTGTTGAGCTCAACATTGCCCAGTTTGATCATTTGGCCCACATGGAAAATTCTTCCCTAAAGAATGCAGAAAGGAATTTCTATAAAGCAATTAATTTATCCTCTTTTGCCCAGCTGAAAGCAGTAGTGCATGATCCTTGGCTATTTCCTGTCAGTTTAATAATAAATAACCCAGCCCTTCTCTTGTCCTCTCATCTTGAATCACACATGCTCCTAAAGATATGGCAAATGCTTGCGTCAGGACATAATGACAACTTAAAAGAGCCTTAGTGTGTGGAATACAGTCAAGAAGATCAGCTGGGAGTTCCCGTAGTGGCGCAGTGGTTAACGAATCCGACTAGGAACCATGAGGTTGCGGGTTCGATCCCTGACCTTGCTCAGTGGGTTAATGATCCGGCGTTGCAGTGAGCTGTGGTGTAGGTTGCAGACGCGGCTCGGATCCCACGTTGCTGTGGCTCTGGCGTAGGCCGGTGGCTACAGCTCCGATTGGACCCCTAGCCTGGGAATCTCCATATGCCGCGGGAGTGGCCCAAGAAATAGCAAAAAAGACAAAAAAAAAAAAAGATCAGCTGGTCAAAAGACATGGTTCCTCCTTACAAAGCCTATGTTCCCAAAAGAGCCGGGGGGCGGGGAGGCAATGGCAACTTTATAGAGCTTTCAGGGTGTTATGACTTGCTTTGATGCTATAATTAAGAGTATAGGGGCTCCCGTCACAGCTCAGCAGTAGCAAACCTGACTAATATCCATGAGGACTTGGGTTCAATCCCTGACCTCACTCAGTGGGTCAAGGATCTGGCGTTGGTGTGGCTGTGGTGTAGGCTAGCAGTTGCAGCTCCGATTCCATCCCTAGCCTGGGAACTTCCATATGCCGCAGCTGTGGCCCTAAAAAGACAACAAACAACAAGAGCAACAAAAATGCTATAAAATCAGGTTGTGACGATCATTGCACAACTATAAATGTAATAAAATTCATTGAGTAATTTAAAAAAAATTAAAAATTAAAAAAATAAAAATTTTAAAAAAGTATAGCTTTAGCAAGGCCCAAAATGGCATGGCAGATGTGATACACTCTGACCAACAAGGCACATGGAAGAAAGGACTTATATTGCATATTAAGATTTTGAAGGAAAATTTACTGAGAATATCTATTGGGTGCTGATAGTATATAAAACATCACTGACTGTCCTCTTCATTTACCTTCATGGAGGAATGGACTGCAGTCAGAGGCAGATTAAGCCTTGGATGGTGACTTATCTTTGTACTGCTTTGAAGAGGCCACTGTTGGAGAGGAAAACTCTGTGCGGCAAGTTTGAGGTGTGAATACTCTGGTGAAGGCAGTTGTAGCCCCCAAAGTCATGCCGTAGGGCTACATCTAGATGTGAAAGCTTGCCATTTCCTGTCACTGGCCCAAGATCCTGGACAACTTCCCAGCAGCCCTTTGCTTCCACCTTCACCCCGTCCTGTGAGGTCCCAGGTAAGGGAAGTGTTTACAGCAGTGACAATGGTATAAAGAGAGAAATGAGAAGAGGGGGCATTAGGTCCCAGGTGGGAGGGTATGACCTCCCTGTTACCTGTCCATAGTGGAACTAATCCTCCTCCCAAAAGTCTGCATTCAGTTTTGCCCTCACCTCACTCTGTCTTCTAGAATGAAGTATGATCAGGCCACAAATGCCCATCCATAGATTCTTATGTTTCTGGAAAGTCCCCATTTTCCAGAGTTAGTTCTGTTTCCTCAGGCAGTGACCCTGCATTTGATAACAACGTTATCTCAGTCAAAAATGCAACTATATCTATGATCAATAACGCTTTACATGATTGCCAGCCATAAGCCAATTCATGTTGGAGGACAGATCAGCTGGGGGCTCTTCTGAAGGTGGTTGGGGGAGAAGAAGAAAGACAGGCACAGAGTGAAATTCCTTGCAGACCAGTGTAAGCATCTGAATCCCAGAACATGCTGGAAGTAGGCAGAGCCATGGAGGGATGGAATAGGAAGGCAGAGAATCTACGTCCCAATTTTCCTCTGGCTCTGATAACTGAATCAGAGGGGAAAAAAGAGCACTTGAGGTAAGCAAATGGTATTTTTTTGAAGGGAATAAACATAAAACTACCATGTAAATCTGGTAATGAGTCCAACCATATGATGATAGAAAAGGTGATGTTAATGTTTTGTCTAAAAGGCACAGGTCACAAACAACCCAACTGAAAAATTGGTAGAAGACCTAAATAGACATTTCTTGAAAGAAGACATACAGATGGCCAATAAACATATCTCATTATTAGAGAAATGCAAATCAAAAATAAAAGGAGTTTGCGTCCTGGCACAGCAGTAACGAATCCGACTAGGAACCATGAGGTTGTGGGTTCGATCCCTGGACTCGCTCAGCAGGTTAAGGATCTGGCATTGCCATGAGTTATGGTGTAGGTTGAAGGCGTGGCTCGGATCTTGTGTTGCTGTGGTTGTGGCATAGGCTGACAGCTGTAGCTCAAATTGGACCCCTAGCCTGGGAACCTCCATAGGCCATGGGTGCAACCCTAAAAAGGCAAACTAACTAACTAACTAAATAAATAAATAAAAATAGAGAAATGCAAATCAAAACTACAGTGAGCCATATCACACTGGTCAAAATGGCCATCATTAAAAAGTCTACAAATAAATGCTGGAGAGGGTGTGGGGAAAGGGAATCCATGGGAATGGGATTGGTACAGCCACTATGGAAAATAGCATTGAGGTTCTCCAAAAACTAAAAACTGAGTTGACACAGGATCCAGCAATGCCACTCCTGGGCATATATCCAGACAAAACTATAATTTGAAAAGATACATGCACGCCAGTGTTCATTGCGGCACTATTTACAATAGCCAAGACATGGAGACAGCCTAAATGTTCATTGTTAGATGAATGGATAAAGAAGGTGTGGTTTAGGAGTGCCCACTCTGGCTTATCAGGTTAAGAACCCAACTAGCATCCCTGAGGATGTGGGTTGGATCCCTCACTCAGTGGGTTAAGGATCTGGCCTTGCCATGAGCTGCAGCATAGGTGGCAGATGTAGCTGAGATCTGACATGGCTGTGGCTGTTGCATAGGCCAGCAGCTGCAGCTCCAACTGGACCCCTAGCCCAGGAACTTCCATATGCCATAGGTATGGCTAAAAAGAAAACAAAAGATGTGGTATATACATCTTTATTACTGGAATAATGGAATATTATTGAATATTACAATGGAATATCACTCAGCCATAAAAAGAATGAAATTATGCCATTTGAAGCAACCTGGAGATTATCATACTAGATGCCACTAGAGATTATCATACTAACTGAAGTAAGTAAGAAAGACAAATAGCACATGACATCACATATGTGGAATCTAAAATACAAAGGAAAGACAAATAGCACATGACATCACATATGTGGAATCTAAAATACGACACAAATGAAGTTATTTACAAAACAGAAACAGATTCATAGACCTAGAGATTAGACCTCTGGTTACCAAAGGAGAGAGGGGTGTAGGAGGGATGGAGAGGAATTTGGGATTGGCGATATAAACTAGCATATATAGAATGGATAAAAAACAAGGTCCTACAGGGTAGTACAGGGAACTATATTCAGTATCATATGATAAACCATAATGGAAAAGAATATGAAAAAGGATACATGTATGTAAAACTGAACAATTTTTTGTACAGTAGAGATTAACACAACATTGTAAATCAACTATATTTCAATAAAATAAAATTAAAATTAAAAGGCACAGGTCAAGGAGAGCACTGGGAAAAATAGTCAAGCAAGAGAACAGAGGGCTTCCCTCTGGGGCTCTAGGGATACAAGCTAGGAGCCTCCACCCCACCAGATCAATATATTAAACACAAGACTCTTTTTCTTGAAGGTATTAAAGAGCTTCAACACAAAATCTGCAGGATTAGGAAGAACTTTTTAGTACAACTGACATTGATAAAACAAAATGGAATTAGAAATATTTCAGTTTATTTCTAAACAATAATACTGTCAACAGAAGTTAAGCTGGAAATATTTATTTCCCCAGAGACTGCCACAGTTTTGAAGCAAAGATTTCTCTGCCATAAAATGAGTTTGAATATGTTAAAAGTAAATAGACACCATAAAAAATCTCCTGT
This sequence comes from Phacochoerus africanus, assembly GCF_016906955.1. Taxonomy (NCBI): domain Eukaryota; kingdom Metazoa; phylum Chordata; class Mammalia; order Artiodactyla; family Suidae; genus Phacochoerus; species Phacochoerus africanus. The sequence goes on from NC_062545.1 coordinate 223,598,603, forward strand.
CAAAAATACCCTCCTTAGTTAAAAGATTAGCAAATTCATGTAAATTCTACAGGCTCATTAACTTGCCACATTTGATTAATTTTCAAAATGTAGAAGCAGGAGTTCCCATCGTGGAGCAGTGGTTAACGAATCCGACTAGGAACCATGAGGTTGCGGGTTCGGTCCCTGCCCTTGCTCAGTGGGTTAACGATCCGGCGTTGCCGTGAGCTGTGGTGTAGGTTGCAGACGCGGCTCGGATCCCACGTTGCTGTGGCTCTAGCGTAGGCTGGTGGCTGCAGCTCTGACTGGACCCCTAGCCTGGGAACCTCCATATGCCGCGGGGGCGGCCCAAGAAATAGCTAAAAAGACAAAAAAAAAAAAAAAAGAAAAAAAAGAAAGGTCAAAGGACTCCCCGGCATCACATCTATGGAAGGATAAATGTCTAAGAGAATACATGATATGCTTGAACAGACTGAAATTTACAATTCTGCCAGGGCTTGGGAATAAATTAATGAGAGGTAAATTAAAAAAAAATGTAGAAGCAGTGAAAAGATGTAAAATAGCAATTCATAGTCTGTTTCTCAGCTGACAAAGTGATGTTAAAAGACGAATGGCAAATTCACACTAACGGCATGATAAATAAGGAAATGTCCTCCGTTCTACACATCAAATTTGAATGACAATTTATGTAGCATTATATTTTGGCTGAAGTATGAAAATATTTTTACTTACTGTCAAAAGGGAAATATTCAGGTCATATAAAACCTTTTAAATACTCAATATTCACAGGTGATCTTCAGTGACAACTAGGAGATTCTAAATTAAATACTCCAAGAGATAAAATGACAGTAAATCTCATTTTTTTCTATAGCACCACCATCTAGTTTACCTAACTTTCTTGGACTTGCTGATGGTCTTATTTCAAAACTGGAAAATTATCTATGAATTACATGCCCACTCTCTGGATTCAACAGCAAAATGACTTAAAAAAGTAGAATCATTTAATAGATATATTATACGGAGGTCCCATCATGGCGCAGTGGAAACAAATCCGACTAGGAACTATGAGGTTGCAGGTTTGATCCCTGGCCTCGCTCAGTGGGTTAAGGATGTGGTGTTGCAGTGAGCTGTGGTGTAGGTCTGACACTCAGCTCAGATCCTGTGTTGCTGTGGCTGTGGCATAGGCCAGTATCTATCACTCCAATTAGACCCCTAGCCTGGGAACCTCCATATGTTGCAAGTGCGGTCCTAAACAGCAAAAAGACAAAAAAAAAAAAAAGATATATTATAAAAATTTGAAACATATATCTGTTCTTCCTTTGATCATAAGAAATAACCCCTTAAGTATTCCTAGACTCTACTTCCTCTGCCTCTCCTCCCTCTGTCAGATAAAAAATAGGTCAAAACCCCACATTTTTTGTGTGCCCTTTCTAGTTATTTTGTTTGCTTGCCTCAATTGTCTGAATAATTGTCTCAAGGTCCCAAATCATTTGGTCTAGTGAGTTCGAAATTTGGTTGTTTTTTTTCCCCTTTCTTTTTTCTTTTTAGGGTCACACCTGCAGGAGATGGAAGTTCCTGGGCCAGGAGTTGAACTGAAGCTTCAGAGGCTAGCCTACGCCATAGACAGAGCAACACCGGATCCGAACTGCATGTGCAATCTACACCACAGCTTACAGCAATGCCAGATCCTTAACCCATTGAGCGATGCCGGGGATCCAACCCGCATCCTTATGGACACTCTGTTAGGTTCTTAACCCACTGGGCCACAACAGGAACTCCAGTTTGAAGTTTGAACATCTACATCTTGGTGCTATCCAACAGATGCTGGGCGGCATTTCTACTCTGCCAATGACCTGGGATTGTGTGAGGGTCAGAAGTATTCGAGAAAGTGCCTGATACTTTGCACAGAGTAGATGCTTCAAGATAACCAGTTTCTTTCCTTGGATACAGCAGTAGAGCAAACAGAGCCAGGGAGTAGGATGGGGTCAGCATCACTAGGTGCTATGGAGAGAACCCTTCAATTTCTTCATTGTTTTTTTTCCAGATGCCTAATGATTTCATCATTAGAAGTATACTATGAATTCTTTGAGAGCTACCTATTTAAAAAAGCAAATATCCTTGAAGGCTAAATTACCAGGTTGCTAGCTGAAAATGGCCTAATAAACTGTAGGCAGCCGGCTGAGTGAGGCCTTAGTGTCCTAGACCTGAAACAGCAAAACAGCCTCAGAAGGAGGGTGACAAAGGAGTTTCCATTGTGGCTCAGTGGTAACGAACCCATCTAATACCCCTGAGGATGCAGGTTCAATCCCTGGCCCCACTCAGTGACTTAAGGATCTGGCATTGCAGTGAGCTGCGGCATAGGTCACAGATGCAGCTCAGATCCTGCGTTGCTGTGGCTGTGGTATAGAACTGCAGCTGCAACTCCCATTCGACCCTTAGCCTGGGAATTTCCATATGCTGCAGGTGCAGCCCTATCAAAAGGAAAAAAAAAAAAAGAGAGAGAGAGAGAAAGAAGGTGGGTGACCTAGAACCATAACCCGATGTGGGCAAAACAGATGGTCAGCAGTCAGAAAGCCCAGGTGTCCTGTGACTTCCAGAGGCCCTATCCCTGGAGAGCCCTTCCATCAGAGCCCTTGGAAGGACACACTTACCCCCAAGAACTTGGTGAGGCAGCAGCCAGCTGTCTTCAAAATTCACTGGCCCACCTGTCATGACCAACCATAGATGGACTAGGAAGAAAACACCAGCAGACCACTGAGGGCTATGGTGGGGAAGCACCTCCAATGAGTTTGAGCTTCAAACTGCCATAGTTGGGAGCAAAGAGTAGACTTGAGAAGAATGATGGAATTCTATGGAGGAAGCCGGCAGGCCTGGGGAAGACTGGCCACATTAACCAGTTTATTTATGCTTTAATAAATATTTATTAAACATCTACTATATGCTAGGTGTTATATTAAGCTCTGAACATTGGAAGGTGAGTAAAACCCACCCTCCATAAGCTTATAGTCTACCCGGGGCAGGTGGGGCAGCAGAGGGCATTAAATAAATAATCACACCAATTTAGGGTTACAAATTGTGATCTGTTGTAGGAAAGAGAAGAGTGCTGTATGTATGAGAGGGAAACATACTCATGGATAGTGTATTTCTTTCTATGGATGATGGTGAAAAAACTTCAAAAGCTAATATTAAAGACCTAAGTTAAAAAGATTTTGGAGGTACCAGAGGCTGTCTTTGAGGATGGATGATGAAGTTGAGAAGAGAAAGAGGGATTGTGGACCAAGGGGTCCCTTTCACTGACAGTAGAAGGGGCAACACATGTGGTGTCAGAGTCATCTCAATTTGGACAATGAGATAAATGAAATAACTCCACTTCCTCTGCCCCTCCTCCCTATACCCTATTTCTTCTGGAGTCACCTGAGGTCTCAAGAGGAAGGGCAGGGAAGAGGGAACAGCAGCTCTTCAGTTGCGAACACAGAGGCTGTCCAAATTGGAGCCCCTGGGAATCTTGACATTAAACAAAGCATGTGTCAACCAGTACATACTGAACTGTCAGGGGATCAGTCAGATCTTTTTGTATCTGAAACTGGAATATTATTGCTAGTAGAGACTAGAACCCAAGTCTGGCATCTCTTTCTCTATGTTATGGTGTCTTCCCAGAGAATTAAGACAATAATTGACTCTCCATCTGTGGGTGTGCAGGTCATAACATCAGCAGCACTCAGGGATGGGAATGGGCACTGGTTTGAAGGGGCCCATGTGAATGGAAATGTATTTCTTACACCAAAACATAGAGAGGTCACCTCTCAACATCCCAAATATTCTTTCCTCCATCTGAAAATTGTTTCATGCATTAGACCACTGAGCTGATTAAGCCCCTGGAGCTGCGAAGTGCTTTTATGTATTATTAGCATCATTTTTTGTCCATGCTTGGGGCATGCAGAAAGTTCCCAGGCCAGGGACTGAACCCACGCCACAGCAGTGACCCAAGCCACAGCAGTGACAACACCAGATCCTTAACAGCTGACCACCTGGGAATTCCTGGGAAGGGCTTTTAGTGGATTATTTCTAGTTTTGATAATGTGGGGGAGGCAAAAAAAAAATCTTTAGTTGCAAAGAGTGTCTTTGTTCATAGCTAATTTGAAAGAAAAATCAAATCCATTTTGGCCCAGTCTAATGGAAAGAGAGAAAAAATCCACAAAGTCATATTCAAACTGTGATGAAGAGACACCACAACAGGATTTTCAGATGCTGCAAGGCTACCTCTAGCTGTATTTAGAGTGGGCATGCTCTATGTTTCTTGGAAGTTAATCCTCTGACCCATCTGAGGCAAAACTAAACACATTACGGCATATGGAAAAAACAATCTTGACAAGTTCCATGGCAAGGCCATGATGAAAACTTATTTCAGCAAGAGAGTTGGCTTGCTGGCAGCAATGGTTGGCAGTAACAAGAACCAAGAGGTTAAGAATGGGTTTGGTCTGAGCTAGACCTGCATTTCCACCACAGCTTTACACTCACATCCTTGGGTAAACTTTATAACCTCACTCAGACTCAGTTTTCAAATCCACATCTTGGGATAATAAGAACAACCTTAATCTTTAAGGCTGTTGTGAGAATTATGTAAGGTAACACATGTGAAAGACATGGTAAGTGCTTGAAAAATTCAATAATTCAATTTTAAAAATAATACATTGAATTGTGAATTGAATTGAATAATACAAGTGAATTGTGTCTATCTCTTGCCTTCTGATGTGATAAAAAATATACCACTAGTTTCTCAGTTTCTCACTGGTAGTCTTCCTCAGTCAATGAAAACAAATTATAGAGTTGATCTTTCTACTTTCAGTAAAATAGAAGTTTGAAGAAAGTCATAGTTAAGTTGCCATCATTTTTTATAGGCTTGGGTCCCAAATTTCTTCTCAAGAATAGTCTGGGACCTGGCATTCATCCTTTGAGTGGATCTAGGGGAGGGAGAATTTATAAAAGGACAAAGTGATGTTAGCTCTCAAAGGGATATTAGAAGTCATCTCTTAGATAAATGGATTAAGAAGATGTGGTATATACACACAATGGAATACTACTCAGCCATAAAAAAGAACAAAATAATGCCATTTGCAGCATCATGGATGGAACTAGAGACTCTCATACTAACCGAAGTAAGTCAGAAAGATAAAGACAAATACCACATGATATCACTTATATCTGGAATATAATATATGGCACAAAAGAACCTATCTACAGAAAAGAAACAAACTCATGGACACAGAGAACAAACTTGTGGTTGCCAAGGGGGTGGGGGAAGGGAGTGGGATGGACTGGAAGTTTGGGGTTAGTCTGGAGTGGATAAGCAATAAGATCCTGCTGTATAGCACAGGTAACTATGTCTAGTCACTTGTGATGGAACATGATGGAGGATAATGTGAGAAAAAGAATACACTTTGCTGTATAGCAGAAATTGACAGAACATTGTAAATCAACTATAGTTTTAAAAAGAAATTATCTATTATAACTGTGCCTTGAAGAAACTGAGACCCAGAGAGATGAAAGGTATGGTTCTTCTAAGACCCTGTGGGATGTGTGTAGCAACCCAGGACAGCTGTGTTCAGGCAAAAGAAAACCTGAATCACCAGGATTACTTGATGTGAAGGCTCAGGCTGCCCTTCCTCCCTTCTTTATAGAGGAGCAGTTGCTATTTAATTTTGCTCAGGAAAAAAAAAAATTTTTAATCTACTCCCTTCCTTTAGTTATGGATCTTACTTATTTCTTAAAATCAAGTGAGAATTCAATTATTTATACTAAATCACTTTCCCCTTTCCAAAAGAGAAGAGGAAAGGGAAATAACATTTATCCAATACCAATATGGTCATTTCTATACAGTCCCAATTTGCATAACAATCCTATAGAATAGTACATTATCTTTTAATGTGACAGATAAAGAAACTGACGCCCAGAGAAGCTAAGTAGCTTTCTCACAGCTTGTTAGGATGTGGTAAAATGGACATTTGAAGCTTGGTGTGATTCAAATATTCATGTTCATTTAACAATGACAATGTCTTCATAAGCCCTCACCTTGCATTATTTTTCTTAAAAACAGTGAACAGTATCTGATATTATATTATACATTTATCTGTGTATTTACTGATTATCTGTTTCCACCATTAGAACCTAAGTTCCAAGAGGGTAGGGTCTTTCTACACCCCCAAAGTCTAAAACAGTGCCTAGCACGGAATAAGTACTCAAGAAATATTTGTCACATAAATCGATGGATGAATGAATGAGTTAGTTTAAATGAATTAATAAGGAGACATAATAGAGAATTAAATGTCAGGTAATGACATGAAAAGTTGCTCATAATCTATTTTTAAATTAAAAAGCAGTGCATAAGCGTGCTTCCAACTTTGTCAAAAATATGCCTATGTGTATATATCTGAAAACTATCAAGTCACTAAAAGTGATTAACTTCAGGTTAAAAAAAAAAAACTAGAAATAATTTTCACTAAATTTTTTTTTTGCTTATGTGAGCTGCTTTTTCTATAACTCACATAAAACTTTAATAATAAAAAGCCATTTCTCACTTTAGGAAAGGCTAGGAAACATGTCTGTAGGTCTCCAATCTCTAAGCATAGTTCCTGTTCTTTAGGATGAATCACTTCTCCTCAATGGCTCTACTTTTTCAACATTTTATTTCTTTCCTGTCTCTCACATAAACATTCCTGGGATCACATGACATGCATTACCTAAGTGGCTCGACCAAATTCTCTCTGTAGTCTTATACAACTGCCAACATTTTCCATAAAGTTACTTATTGGGAAAAAGCGCATATGCATGTGTTTTAGGGGGACAGGCTTGTAAATGAGTTGAAACATTATATTAGTGTGGCTATTTTTTAACATTTCTCCATCTCTCATTGGCACTGTATTTTACTTTGTCCATATTTGCTTTTAGTTTTCTTTTCTGAGGCCCTGTGTGGCCAAGTGTGAGACCCTGTGCCAGGTCCATGACATATGTCACCTCATCAACTCATTACAGGAACATGGCACCAATCCCCATTTTACAGATGTTTCATTAATATGCGTGCGGTGCTCTTTGACTTATGAAGCATTTTCCTAGATGTTATTGGATTTGACCCTGTCGATGTTGGCATTATTAATATTTCTGTTTTACAAATGAGAATACTAAGACTCAGGGAAATTAAAGAACCTTTGAGAGATGCTTCTGTGGAGAATCAGTAGAGCTAGGGCAGGAATCTGACTTGTTTTTCTCTCCACATTCTGACCTGAAGGTTTAACCTATTTTCCCTCTGCAGCGAGAGCTCTGTGGGTTGGTACTATTAGTACTATAACAGTTAATGTGAATAAGGAAGACTGCTATCACAGATAATTAATATGATTAAAAGGTTAATAAAAGAATTCAACAGACCCAAAGGGAACCAGTCAGGAAAAGTAAAGAGACTCAGCTTCTCCTCAAAGTTCTCCTGTCACGGAGGAGAGGCTGACAACGACATGGTCACTCCTCAAGTGGGAGTGACTGTTCTAGAAAGCTTTTCTCTTACATCACAAGCATCTTGTTTCCTGTCAAATAAAATACTAATTATAAGTTAATCACTCAAAAACTTTAAAAATATCTTCATCTTGTGGTTTTTTCCCTACAATGTTTTAAAACAGATTGTTCTCAGGAAAAAAATAATGGCCGAGCAATATGGCTCCTTGTCAATCTGCAGAGTTTTCAGAGAGCGTTCAGCTGCACATAGCACTTCTGGACTGCAATTAGATTTTAATTTTTTTTTTTTAACTATCAGCCACTGGCCTCACATGATAATTATGCCTTTTATGCTTATTGTCTCTTTCTAGAATCTCAGGTGCTTCAGCATGTGCTCTTGGTGTTTGTTTCCCTTATAGCTTCCATACCCATACTGCTGTGACTTAGACCACCTGACTTTTATGTGTCCATCAAGAGCACAGCAAACCCCGCCTACACATGTGTTCATTGACATTTTGTTAATGGCTCCTCCTTTGTAGCTGGGACCCTGTGACACAGATGGCTAGCTGACCCCCAAAGATTCATGCTCCCCTTTTACAGAGAAGATCTGTTGCTGGAAGGTGGCTTCCAGATAAGAGCCATATTCCCAGCTCTCTTTGCATATCAATAGACTTGTTAAGTCTCACCAATGGAATGTGAGAGGAAATGATGGCTATCACTTTTTTTTTGTCTTTTGTTGTTGTTGTTATTGTTGTTGTTGTTGCTATTTCTTGGGCCGCTCCCGCGGCATATGGAGGTTCCCAGGCTAGGGGTTGAATCGGAGCTGTAGCCACCGGCCTACGCCAGAGCAACGCGGGATCCGAGCCAGAGCAACGCGGGATCCGAGCCGCGTCTGCAACCTACACCACAGCTCACGGCAACGCCGGATCGTTAACCCACTGAGCAAGGGCAGGGACCGAACCCGCAACCTCATGGTTCCTAGTCGGATTCGTTAACCACTGCGCCACGACGGGAACTACGGCTATCACTTTTGAATTGAGTTATTTAAGAATTGGAGGCACAATCTTTTACTCTCTTCTTTCTAGACAACGGCTGAATGATACCAGAAAACCTGACAGTCACAAGATGGCAGAGAAGGGGGCAGCCTGGCCCCCTGAGTCACTGCTTGGAGGAGAGCCACTTCAACTGCACCAGACTGTGATGTGAATGTGAAATACAATTTTGTTGCGTTAATCCACTGATCTCAGCTAATTTACTTTTTATATAGACCTATAAGCCTGTCTGTCCCTCCTCATTAGGCCAGAGTCCAGGAATTAGATGAGCTCAAATCCACCACAAGTATTAATGCCATGGAGGCACCACATTGCCACAATGGAAACTCTGTCACTAATTTGTACCCTCAGCAATTGTTGTTAGCAATGACAGAGACTGCTATCTGCCCATCAATAGACATTATCCCTTTCCTTTTAACTCAACCCTAGGTTTTGTTTTGTTTTGTTTTGCTTTGCTTTTTAGGGCCATACCTATGGCATTTGGAAGTTCCCAGAGAAGGGGTTGAATTGGAGCTACAGCTGCCGGCCTATGCCACAGCCACAGCAATGTGGGATCCAAGCCACATCTGTGACCTATACCACAGCTCACGGCAACGCTGGATCCCCAACCCACTGAGTGAGGCCACGGTTCGAACCCAAATCTTCATGGATACTAGCTGGATTCATTTCCACTGCGCCACAACAGGAACCCCTAACTCAACCCTAGTTTTGTTGGAGGTGGCAATGCGCTGGCTTAACACAAACTACATTTGCCAATCTCTCCTACAGGAAGATGAACACAGATCTCATCAATGAGGTATATAGCAAATATCACTGTGGGAGTTGCTGAGAAAGTTCCTGAAAAGAGAGCAAAAAGAGCTGATACGCCTCTTCCTGTCTCCAATATTCTTTCAACGCCGTTATAGAAGCCATCTTCTGACCATGACGATGAGAGCCACACAGCAAGGATGATAGAACACAAAGACACAAAGAACCTGGATCTCCAAAGGTAACTTGAGCTATCACACCAAGCCTCAACTACCAACCACTGGAGCTCAAGAAAAAGAAATAGCCCCTCAATTTGTTTAATCCACTGTTTAATTCAGCTATCTGCTCCTTTCAGCAGCTAAAAGCAATCTAAGGAGTTCCCATCATAGCTCAGGGGTAACAAGCCCAACTGATATCCATGAGGACACAGGTTCAATCCCTGGCATCACTCAGTGGGTTAAGGATCCAGTGTTGCCATGAGCTGTGGTGTAGTTCCCAGATGTGGCTCAGATCCTGCATTGCTATGGCTGTGGTGTGGGCTGACAGCTACAGCTCTGATTCGACCCCTGGCCTGGGAACTTCCATATGCTACAGGTGCGGGCCTAAAAAAAAGATAAATTCATAAATAAAAGCAATCCTACCTCATACAGGAATTGAACCTTCTAAGGAGGCCACAGCACACACCTTCTTAACAGGTTGATCTCTGTTCCATTCTTTTAATTCTACTCACTTTAATCCTTCCCAGCCTAGAACTGACATTAGACCAGAGCAGCCACTGAATTTCTAATCCCATTTAGTAACTCTTAAGGATAGAGAGAGCATTGGCCCTTTTCCTAATCATTTAATTTAGCCTCAAATCCTACTCCTTTGAATGACACAGCGATTTTCAAGCACCTTCTTTCCCTGATACCCTCAAACAGCTGCTTCATCTCTGGATCAGACACCTCTGCAATCTGAGCTCCACCAATGTAATTATGGGAGGTAATGAGAAACCCAATAAGTTATTAAGTTTATGCACCTGCCTTCCAGACAGGACTGTGTTTAGCTCTTGCAGACATAAAGCTGTCTTCCATGGGCCAAAAAAAGTCTCTCACAAAGAATGACTCATTGGTAACTTTGAAGGCGTCGATTTAATCTGTTCTCAGTTTCTCTGCCAGTGAAATGGGTATTGTGATCTGAATGGAGATCTGAACAAGATCTTCTGCTTAAATATGTGAAGTTTACAATGGGATATGATTACTTTCTTTGTTGGGTGTTATAATAGATTAAAATGGCCAAGTGCTTTGCAGCTCCTCCCATCAAGAGACTGAGTTTATTTTCCTACCCCCTGAAGTTGGGTTGCCTTGTGACTTGCGTTGACCAAAGAATGTGGCATAAATAACGTCTGAGCTCTAGACTAAGCCTCCAGAAGTCTTGCAGTTTCCACCTTCACTATGTAAGAAATACAGAGCAGATTTCTCAAGGATAAGAGGCCATGTGTAGAGAGACAGACAGCCCAAGGCCCTGGACTTGTGAGTGAGGCCGTCGTAAAGGCTCCAGCTTCAATCCAGCCACCAGGGAACTACAGCCACATGAATGACCACAGCAGGACCAACAGAACTGCCCTGCCATGCCCAACCCAAATTGCTAATCCACAGAATCAAGAGAAATGCTAAGGTGTCATATTTTTCTTCTTCTTCTTTTTTAGGCCCTACTTGCAGCATATGGAAGTTCCCAGGCTAGGAGTTGAATCAGAGCTGCAGCTGCCAGCCTACACCACAGCCACAGCAACATTGGATCTGAGCCACATCTGCAACCACCCTTCAGTTTACAGCAACACCAGATCCTCAACCCACTGATCAAGGCAATGGATTGAACCTGCATCCTCACAGAGACAAACTGAGGATGAGCTCCAACAGAAACTCCAAGTTGCTACTGTTTTAAGGGACAGAACTTTGGGGTATGCTATTAGTTTCCTAGGTCTGCCATAACAAATTATCATGAGCTCGGTGGCCTAAAACATTTTCATCTCATACTGTTCTAGAGGCACAGGTCCAAAATCAAGGTGTCAGCAGGACCTGCTCCCTCTGAAGGCTCCAGGGAAGAACCTTCCTTGCCTCTTCTAGCTTCTGGTGGTGGCTGGCAGACCTTGACATTCCTTGGCTTGTGGTAGAACAACTCCAATCTCTGCCCTTGTCTTCACATGGCCTCCTCTCTATGTGTCCCTGGATCTCTCTGTCTCTTCTCATAAGGACACTAGTGATGGGATCTGGGGGCCAGCCTAATCAAGGGTGACCTCATCTTAACTTGATTACAAGCTCAAAGAACTTATTTCCAAAATAATATGAGAGATACCAAGGCTTAGGAGCCTGAGGCAGAGGGAGGACATAATTCAACCCACAATGGGTAGTTTGTTAAACAGCAAAATGTAACCAATACTGGTACTCTTTTCTATAAGTTCTTCTACTTCAAACATGTGGACATAAATGTAAAGAAGATAAAATAGAAAGGGGAGTTCCCTTTGTGGCTCAGTGGTTAATGAATCCGACTAGGAACCATGAGGTTGCGGGTTCGATCCCTGGTCTTGCTCAGTGGGTTAAGGATCCAGCGTTGCCGTGAGCTGTGGTGTTGCAGATGCGGCTTGGATCCTGCGTTGCTGTGGCTCTGGTGTAGGCCGGCGGCTACAGCTCCGATTCGACTCCTAGCCTGGGAATCTCCATATGCTGCAGAAGCGGCCCAAGAAATGGCAAAAAAAAAAAAAAAAAAAAGGATTACCATGTTCTTAAAGACAAGAGGTGACAGGGATGGTGAATTTCAAAATCACTCAGGAAGAAAATATCTAAGTAGACTGTTATTATTAGTATTAAGCAAAACTTAGGATATATTAGACAGTATCAGGCATTCTAAACATCTTTATTCACAGCTAAGATTTATCCTATGGGGGAAAAATGTGTGTTTTCTCCCTAAGATCAAAGACTCTTCTGTTATCACTGTGTGCTCTATTTTTGTAAAAGTCAAAGCCGTGTTAGAGCCTCCTGGTCACCGGTGCCCCACTTCTCTTCTGCCTGATCCAAACTTTTGAAAGGAGTGGTCTCAACCAGTTTCCTCCATTTCCTCTGCATTGACTCCCTCCATAACCTATGAAATCTAACTTCCTTTCCCACAGCTCCACCAAAATTGCTGTTTCAGAGGTTCATGCACTGACCACTGTAAAGGCAAATCCGGTGGCTCCTCCTTTGTCCTAAGTTGGCACCTGACCTGTTGAACTGCCCCAGTTAGCTTCCTTATCTAACATCACCCACTCTGCCACATCTTGGCCAAATCCTTTTCCTTTCCATCCACTTTTCTCTTGTACAAATTGGCAGTGAGCCCCAGGTCCATTCCTTTTTTCTTCCCACTCTGCTTCCCTACGTAGAAGATGTGTCCATTCTTCATTTCCATCCCACTTCTTTGATAATGTCCCAATCAATATATTCCATCCTGACCTACACTCAAGCCCCAAGCTCATATCTCAAGTTGCCCATTAGAAATGCTGTATATTTTATGTTCACCTGTATTAGTCAGGGTAGGTTCAGTTTTGCTGTGATAACAAATCCAAAATCTTAGTGGCTTATAAAAATGAAGACTTCCAGGGAGTTTCTGTTGTGGCGAGGCGATGACGAATCCGACTAGTATCCATGAGGATGTGGGTTCAATCCCTGGCCTTGCTCAGTGGGTTGGTGATCTGCCATTGCCATGAGTTGTGGTGAAGGTCACAAATGCAGCTTGGATCCCACGTTGCTCTGGCTGTGGTGTAGGCTGGCAGCTGTAGCTCCAATTCGACTCCTAGCCTGGGAACTTCCATATGACATGGGTGTGGCCCTAAAAAGCAAAAAACAAAAACAAAAACAGAAAAACACAAAAGAGAAAAAACACAAAAGACTTCCAGAGAGCAATTGTGGCTCTGCTCCAATTGCCTTAACTCCAGGACCCAGGCTGATAGATCAGCCTCTGTCTGGAACACTGCTGGTTGTATGAAATAGGAAAAGATGACCAGACAAAGGCCAGGCTAGGTCTGAAAGCTTACCTTTCAGTGACCACATCACCTTCAACAAGGTGAAAAGTAAAATCCTCTGACAGGGAGGGAGGGTAAATATATGGAAATATGAAATCTACTATGTTCTCTTAAATAAAAACTCTACAAGAGAAGTGCAAAATCACCCTTATAAAACTAACTCAAATTCCTAATTTTAATAATTTCTCATTGACATCATCTTTATCCAATTTCCCCAGAATGGAAATCTTGGTGTTACATCTTCTATAAAGTTTATTTTCCCCAATTACAAAAAACACTCTTTAAAGAAAACTTGAGAAATATGCACGTGTGTGTGCGTGCACACACACACACACTCCCTCTCACATACAAACTCAAGATTACCTAAAGGGAAAGGTGAGAAGGGATTAATTAGGAGTTTGGGACTAAAATATACACATCACTATATGTTAATAAATAACCAACAAGGACCTACTGCATAATACAGGGAACTATATACTCTATCCTATAATAATCTAAAATGGAAAATAATCTAAAGTATATATACATAAAACCATAAGGTTGTTTCCTATGCCTGTGAGTCTATTTTTGTTTTGCAAATAAGTCTATTTTTGTTTGTATCATTTTTTTAGATTCTACATAGCACATATTTGTCTTTCTCTCTCTGACTTACTTCACTAGGTATGATAATATCTAGGTTCATCCACAATGCTACAAATGGCATTATTTTATTTTTTTATGGCTGAGTAATATTCCATTGCATATATGTACCACATCTTTTTTTTTTTTTTTTAAAGCTGTGCCTCCAGCATGAGGAAGTTCCTGGGCCAGGAATCAAACCCACACCACAGCAGCAACCCCAGCCCCTGCAGCGACAACACTGGATCCCTAACCTACTGTGCCACAAAGGAACTCCTATACCACACCTTCTTTATCCATTCATCTGTCGATGGGCATTCAGGTTGCTTCCATGTTCTGGCTGTTGTAAATAGTGCTGCTATGAGCATTGTTCCTGCTTTTATCTCTATTAAAAGCATCAACATCCACATATAACTCTAACCTCAGAGACACCCTGATTTCTCTTTTTCTCTCATTGTTCTCCACCCTACATCAAATCCATCAGCCCAGTCTTCAAAGTATGTCCCACAGCTGACCACTTCTCTCTCTCTCTAGTCCTGACTCCATCACCTTGCCCCTGGTCTGTGCTCACTCCCATCTGTTCATCTTGCTTCTGCTCATCTGCTTCTTCTCCTTCTTCTCTATTGAGGAGCCAGAGTGATCTTCTAAATACAAAAGTCAATCACATCATGCCTCTGCTCCCCATACCTTCTCAATTGTACTTGGAATAACACTTAAACAGTTTCCTTGGCTTCTAAGGCCTTTTTATGATTTCATTTCTGCCTGCTTTTCTTTTCATCTCTCCCCCTCACTTACTCTTTTGGAAACACTAGCTCTCTTTTCTTCTAACACATCAGCCTTACTCCTAGCCCGGGCAGGGCACTAGCTAATTCCTCTGCCTGGTCCTAGCATGGAGGTCATCTCCTCAGGAATGCTGTCCTTGGCCATTCTATCTAAAGTATCCACACACCTGATATGGCCCTTTTAGATTCTCTACATAGCACCTATTTTATCTGATATTTCCTTTTTACTTCCTGGTTTCTTTTTCATTATCCTCCCACAGGAAAATGAATTCTTTAGGACAAGAACCGGAGATAGATTTCACTGCTCTATCCTCAGCTCTTAGAACAAAAACTGCCAGGTACATAGTCAACTACAATCAGTTTTTATGAACTGAGCAAATGAATAAATATTGAGTTATTTCCCCAGTCCTTTTGATTCTCCTTCAAGTATCTGCAGATAAGGACCCTTTCTTTTTTTTTAAGTGTATGAATTTTTTAAAATTAAAGCATAGTTGATTTACAATGTTGCCAATTTCTGCTATATAGCAGTGACTCATTCTTATACATGTGTGTGCACCCCAGGAGACTGCATATAGTTCCCTGTGCTACACAATAGAACCTTACTGTTTATCCATTTTAAATGTAATAGTCTCCATCTGTTGGAGTTTCCGTCGTGGCTCAGTGGAAAAGAATCTAACTAGCATCCATGAGGACGCAGGTTTGATCCCTACCCGCACTCAGTATGTTGAGGATCCGGCCTTGCCGTGAGCTGTGGTGTAGGTCACAGATGTGGCTCAGATTTGGCGTTGTTGTGGCTTTGGTGTCAGCCAGCAGGTGTAGCTTCAATTCCCCCCCTAGCCTGGGAACCTCCATATGCCGTGGGCGAGGCCCTAAAAAGACAAAAAAAAGTTTGCATCTATTAACCCCAAATTCCCACATCCCACTCCCTCCTCCATCCTCCTTGGAATCCATAAGTCTGTTCTTTATGTCTATGAGTCTGTTTCTGTTCTGCAGATAGGTTCATTTGTGCCATGTTTTAGATTTCACATATAACTGTTATTGCATGGTTTTTGTCTTTCTATCACTTCACTTAGTATAAAAATCTCCACTTGCACCCATGTTGCTGCAAATGGTGTGATTTCACTCTTTTTATGACTGAGTAGTGTTCACTGTATGCATGTAGACTCCTTTCTTTCCATTCTCGCTATCCCAGCCTAATCCCAGACCTCCTCACCTCACATATCCCTTTCATGGACCCCCCTCCAATCCATTCTGCACACTGCTAGTTCCTCTTCCCATTATAGCAGTGTCATCTGTCAATAACCTCCCTGTCCTTCAGGGCCTGGCTGAAGCCTCACCTCGTCACCCCACAGAGGTGCTACTCCTTCCTTCCCCTCTGAGTAATATCAGCATTCCATTATTGCCCTTAACCAACACCTGGCCAGCCACACAATCAAACACTACCTCCTGCATTCATTGATGAATGCTCACTCCAGCTGAATTCTGGGGGCATATACTTGGTTTGGGGGTTTGGTGTGTTTTTTTTTTTCTTTTGACTGCCCTGAAACATATGGAGTTCCCAGGTCAGGGGTCAGATCCAAGCCACAGTTGTGAACTACACTGCACCTGTGGAAATGCCCGAACTTTTAACCCACTGTGCTGATCCTTTAACCCACTGGGCCCAGCCAGGGATAGAACCTGCATCCTGGTGCTGCAGAGATGCCACCAGTCTTCTTGTAGTGGGACTTTGGGGTTTTTTGTATCTCATGATGCCTAGAGAAATTCATAGGCAATCAAAAAAAATTCTTGTGAGTTGAATAAAATTATTGGTTAGGGAACAAGATACAATAGGCAAATCAGATATCCCTTCCAAGGGGATACTATGAGAACAGGTAGTGATTTGGGATGAAAGAGTAAAGAACTAGTAGGTGAAGCAAACCAGACCAAATGTCAACATGAAGATGCAGTCTTGTTCCCATAGAGAACAGATGGCCATCACTGCCTTGAAACAACTATTAAAACAACTTGAAAACACTGCCTGTTAAACAGCAGGATAAAGTACATTTTTCATGGACTTTGAACCTGAGTTTTTCTACTAGCATAAGGGAAAGTGGATGATCATTTTAGTGTACGTTATTACATGAAGACTAGCACCTTTTAGGCAAACCTAGTTTGCCTCCCTAACAACCCTGGTCCCCAGGTGGGTAACTTCTTGATGAGACCCCAACTTCTCTTGAGTGTTCAGAGCACACAGCAGAGAACTGAGTACCACCAAAAAGGTGTCTGCTATGTGCTGAGTATTGCCCTGTGAAGCAGCAAGACAAAACAGAGATGTGTGGGAAAAGCATTTCTACCCATGGCCATTCTTCCCTGTTTGTCTAATTTGAGGCATGGTACAACAGAGGAACTATGGATCCCTAAACAAACAGGGGAGAAACCAGCCCAACCATTCAGATTTACCAAGGCCCAAGTATTCCCATAAGGATCTTTGAGCAAATACCATACCCTCTTGTGCTAATCATCATACTTTCTCTAATAAAATGTCCAGGCACTAAGACAAAAGCTTCACTCTGTGCTTTTGAAACTGTATTATTTTAAAATATACATGTTATCAACTTAACTGCTTATCTCAAGTCAAATGCAAATCATGGGTTCATGCATCTGATAAAGAAAAAAAAGTTTTTTGAAAAATTTCCTGGCCATTCCAGGAAATGAGTAATGTGACTAAAATATATGGAGGGATTGCCATTACCAGAATGTACACATCTAAATAACTATTGTTCTTTATAATTTCACACAAGTGCCAAGTGATTTATTTTGATGGAGCTGTCTTCCTAAAACTACCTTGAGAACTTCTCTTTGCAACGGCCTTCAGAAGAGGAATCTAAAAAAAAAGTCTCCATTACTTTATAGTCACATCTTATCTTAAGCTGATACTAATGTTATCTAATTTAACAGGCTTGCTTGAATGCTAATGACTTTGGCTTATTCCAGAAACTACACAATATATTGTTCATAGATAGGTGTACCCCACGTGAACACACACATATACAATAAAAGTACAACTTGGTGATAATGCTGGTCTCTGAAGGAGAGGAAAGAGCAGGATTAGGGAGAAAAACAAAGGGAGAACTTCAAATGTATCTGTAATGTTCTTTTTTCATTTAAAAATATATAAAGCAAAAGTGACCAAATGTTAACATTTGTTAATTCTGGTCAGTGGACCCTTAAATACTTGCTATATTATCATCTGTATTTTCTATATTTTTAAAACTTTCAAACAGGAAAAAAGCAGATTCTTTGTCAAAGGAAAAAGATTTAAAAAAAAATGTATACTTGTAAGTGTAACTTGGCCCCCATGCTGTACAGCGGAAAAATAAATTAATTTAAAAAAAAGAAAAAGATTTCATACCACTGAGTTTATTCTTTTTAAATAAATATACTCCACTCTCTGAGAGCAATTCTAAAAGGATTTCCAAAATTGTTTTGCAGAATGCTAGGACCCTTAGAAGAAGGGGCACGTCCCCAAAGATGACCGCTTTGAAGGCACACCACCAAGATGGAGGGCTAGGAAGCAAAGGACAGCTCTGTCCACTTCTGGTCCATATTGTGGGTTGGTGTTTCTTTCCTTGTGGGCAAGGCCATGACTTGCTCGTCTTTCTATGTCCAGGGCCCCAGCACAGCACTTAGAACCTAGTGACTATCAATAAGTGGAGTGAATGAATGAATGAATAAGCTACCAAACCAACCCTGGTAGTAACAAGCCTACTAACTTATCTACATGCCAGAAAGTCAAGATATGGGAGGAAGAAGAAGGGGTTGATTATTTACTGTTCTGCATTTCTCAATCTAGTGCCAGGTTAGCCTAAATATCATTAGGTAACCAAATGACTTTTAGCCATTGTTTGACGAGAATGATAGAACTCCAAAAGCCTTTTACGGTTTCTGAGCAGAGCAATACTGACATGTTGTGTGAGTGCCAAAGCCAATCCCAGAGGAAGGGGAACCCAAGAAACTGTGAAAGAAATCCATTTCTCTGTATTGTGATCCAAGGGAAAACACGTGCTATGAGCTATATCATCTGGAATCTTACTCGGTCAGGGAAAGGGATCTTGATTTTTCTATTCGTTATTTCATTTTTAATTGCTAGCACTGATGTAGTGGAGAGGTAGATTGGATTAGATTGTTAAGCAAAGTAAAAGCATATATATAAAAATGTGGCTAGCCAGTTGTTTCAAACTGGAATCAAGAAAGAACTAAGTTGCTAGAACAAACTACCTTTACAATTAACCCACCTGTTAGGTGAACAGAGACAGAAAGTAAGAAAGAGATTATGCCATCTTGAGTTGTACATAAGGCAAAAGAGAAAGGAGAAATGTACAACTATTTTAATTCCTAAAGAATGACTTCAGAGGTCATGCAGGGATCTGGGAGAAAAGCTGAACAGGAAGAAATAAGAGACATTTAAGAGAAGGGGTCAAGATTCTAATAAAGATTTAAAAGAATGATAAAACCAGGCAGTGGTGTGAATGTGAGGAAATGAGCACTTATAGGGCCACTTGCGGGGAGTGTAAATAGGTATAAATTTTCTAGGAAACAACTTGGCTAGGTGGATCAAAAGCTTGAAAAAATGTTTCTTTCCTTCGAGCAAGCAATTCCACTCCTAGACATTGGAAGGAAGTATTTGCACGAACACATAAAGATGTATAAACTCTTCCATCAAGCTCTGTACCTTATTACAAAAAAAAATTAGAAACTAATTTAACACTCAATCATAGAGAATTATTCAGTAAATCATTGTATATCTAGTCAACACAATTTTACACAGCCTATATAAATTATAATGTAGCTCTACACTGATTGATATGGAGAGTTGTTCATATTTTTAAATTTAAAAAAATACAGCATAAAACTGTATGTGCAGTATGATCTTATTTTTGAGAAAATGGAAGGACATACATCCAAATGTTAACAGCTGTAACTTATGGGTGATGGAAAATTTTGCTTGTTGTACCTTCCTGCTTTTAATGATGAACATGGATGAAAGAAGAGCAGACAGGAGAAACTCTGGTTCTGCCACTACTTTCTCTGCTTTTCTAGTCCTGCATTTGAGCAACACAGTGGGACATAACATAATGGTCTTATACCCAAGGCCAATTTCATCAATTTGTTTGATTTCACCATACCCTGCATACAGATGCCTCTACATACAGGTGCCTTCCTAAATATTTTCAGAGACATCATTCTGTTTTCATTCTATGTACCCTCTAGTTGTCAATATAGCAAGCCATACTACTATAGTGCAAACTGCAGAAGCACAGGGACCCCTCTTAACTACGACTGAATAAACTCTCTTGTGTTTCCTAGAGCCTAGATAACTTTTGTAGCTGCTGACTGGTAATAAATTAGACTGGGCATTTGTGGGAATAGGGAGAGCACATTCCTGTTGTTTTAACCACTTATTATTGACCAAGACATGAATAAGCACCTGGCTGTTCACCATTGAAAAGAACTAAGTACTCTGTTTTCTTAGCCTTCTCGAGCAAGAGGTCTGATTATTGTCCCACCCCTGCCTGTTACAGAGGATGCAAAGTTGAGGTGTTTTTAACATCATCTCATTCCATCACTAGCTCTGTGTGGGGAGTTGAGTCTGGAGACCCAGCCCCCTGAACTTGCCCTCTCTCCCTAGGTAACCAAATGATATAATCATATTTTCTTTTCCGTGTAGAAGTAAACATGAGCTTGACACATACATGAGAATTGTCAGGATTCAAAGAACTCCAGTTGAAAATCTCCTCAGGGCAGAAGGTTCTTTCAATTAGACTCGATGCCTGAAGGTCAAGTGGGGCTTTTCCAAGAACAGGAAACAAAACGATTGGGACCTCGAGAAAGACCAAAATTCTGAGTTCAATTGCCTGAAGCCTCTTCTTATGGTCTTTGGTCTAGAACACGGCAGACAAATGAAGCAATTCTTGAAAGCACCCACACCCTGCTCAGCCATCGCTAGTCAAGAATAGAACTTTTTCATTGCAGACATACATTGAGACATAGGGATACATATATTTTTACGCTCACATCATCTTTGCTGACAACATTAGCAAACACTTCTCAGGACCAGCTCAATACCTTCCTCTTGTTCTGGTCTTTATGCCAAAAATTATTGGGATTGTTCTTGAATGTAATCTGTCTTCTTGGACCTTTGTTTTTACCTTCAACAAAATCACTAAGGATAATTACTACACATCACATTTTGTTCCTCTTCTACAATGAGGGAATGAAGGTCTATAAAGTTCTCAGCACAGGTCTTGACACATAAATATTACTTATTTTATTATTATTTCAAAATAAAACTGAGATGGCAGCATGGTATATAGTGGTTAATGGAGAGGATTCTGGAGCGAGGCTGCCTGCATTTGAATCTCAGCTCTGCCCTTAGCTGTTTGTGACTTTGGACAATTTTCATAACTCCTTCGTGCCCAGTTTCTCTCTCTATGGAAACGGTAATTGTTCCTACCTTGTAGGGGTGAATGAGTTATGATATGTAGAGACTTATTAGACTCATACTTGTCATACAGTAAGCACTATATAAGCATAAGCCTTGGTTATTTATCCCTTTCAATCCTGAATGTCTAGAGGATCATTGTTTTTTCAGCATTTGCATTTTGTTCTCTTTACCCAAGGTCGTTTCTTTAATATTTGATCTAGTTCTACATCTACTGTGTTGGGACGAAACTAAGATTTTGTCTAATGAATTCTCAGAATAGTAATAATAATCTTTATAATACATGAAAGCCCTAAATGCTAGCTAGGGGGAAAAAAACGTAGTTTGTTAAGACTTGGCGCTCTGTACAAGGACTGTGTTGTGACGTTTGATGCAACAGTGCCTGAAATCCCCAATGCATGTGTTATTAAGAACTGCCTAGTTTGGATCTGGTCTTGCCTTTGCACACAGGAAGTCAGTGACAATTAAACTGAAATGAAGACAAATATCTAACACTTAGAAGAAACTGAATTTAATGCTTCTAGTTCAGAAAAATTCAGTAGTGGATCTTTTCTCTTGTATCTCCCTGAGCTATGGGTAATGTTTCACTGTAACAAGTAATTCAATCACATCATACAATTACACCTGGTGCTCTAAATGGAACAAAAAAGTCCTATGATGATTTCCAACACATGGAATTTTAGGCTTCATAAGAGCCAGGGCAATCAAAGGGTTAATGGGCACTAGTGGCCATTTCTGGGTTCCTCCTTTGCTTTGGCCCTGCCCCTAGACTGAGCAACTGCTGTTTGCAGGAAGCCACAGAATTTGAGAAGACTGGGGAACATTCTTTTCCTACTGTGAGGTAGTCTGCTCACTCTTTCTTAAGGCTGTTGTGGGCAGAGCTGAACTCTTTAGAAGCAAAATTCTTAATACATCAGATTTGAATATTTCCTTAATAAGAAGCACAATGATTTCACCCCACAAACATTTTTAAGGAACGGTTTGTATCACTCAGGATAGAAAGGTGAAAAATATATGAACCCACACTGATGACCATATTTCAACACTGCCTTACTTTTGTAAGTTGATCTATTTAAAAAAAAAAACAAAACAGTAGATAGGCATGTAAGGGGAAACATTTTCTTTTGTCACTTCTAAATTGCAAAATAACACACTATGAGTTTACACATTAAACATCAATCAGAACAATTTGCAATTCTGCTACTGAAATGACAGTTTTTAAAAAACTAATTCCCTGCTTGCTTTTAAAGGAAATTCTTAAGAAACATGGGTCAAAATGGCACTTGTCTGATTAAGAGCACAGTCTTTAAAGCAGTTTATAATCCCAGCTCTGCCGCTGCTATTTTCACGGCCTTGAACAAATGACATGGCCTTTTGCAATGGCATCTCCAAACTTCATTTTCCTCTTCTGTATGAGAATTCAGGTGAGTCTCATTGGACTTTTGTAAGAATTTAACAATATGATCCATTAAGCACATACACAGTGTCTAGGACACAGTAATTGATCAATGAATGGTATGCTTTAATATTATGTTCATAGGAGGTATATATTTATTTATCTGTTCCTTTGTTTTGTTTTGTTTTTGGCTGCACCTGTGGCATATGGAAGTTCCCAGGCCAGGGATCGAATCCAAGCTGCAGCTGCAACCTATGTCACAGCTGCAGCAACACTGGATCCTTAACGCATTATGATGGCCGGGAGTCGAACCAGCCCCTCCACAGAGACAAGCCAAATCATTAACCCACTGCGCCACAGTGGCAACTCCCTTAATCCACTCCTTTGAACAATAATTTCTGCCTAGTTCCTTAGCATCTCTTTTACCCAATACACAAAATGCTTCAAAAGGAAAAACAGAACCCACCCCCCAAGAGGAATAATCAATCTTTATCTTGCTTGAGGATTAGAAAAACTTTTATTTTATATTTAACTTGAGTGGCTCTTCTTGGTCAGACAGCATCACACATTCCTGTTCCACTGGGGGAATGCGTCTGGTACTCCCAGCACAGAGATGGGAGATATATGAGGGAGAACATCCACCTCATGGCGGCTCCAACCTGCCATTGGCATCATCATACCCAGCCTAAACTGATCTTCGCGTGGGAAGTTCTCCAACTTCAGCTTTCCTTCCTACCCTTCTTTCTTAGGATCTTAAAGATGGTGGCAATGGAGAAGATAATAATGATGAAGCTGACAGTCATGTTGATGAGGCTAGCTAACACTATTTTAACATTTATCCTGAGCCAGGCACAACAGGCACTTTGTATATATATTATTTTACTTAATCCTCCTAGCAGTCATGCAAGGTATATGTCCCCATTCAACATATAAAAACTCAAAAGTTTAGAGACATTAAAGAGCATGCCCAATGTCACACAGTTAGTTTGAATCAGAGAGCCAATCTGTAAGCAGATATGATTCCAGCCAGGACCTTTATCCCCAAGCTACACCAACCCCACTGCTGCTTTCAAGACTGCCTATAGGGATTAGTGCAGTTCCAATTTTTCTCCTCAGATTAACTCCACCCAATGTCTCTAACATCTTTCCGTCAGAGTCACACCACCTGACCTAAAATTAACAGAGATGGAAGAGCAGCGGCTATGGCAAACGGTACACCCATCAGTAACTTCACTTTGATCCCCCAAGACCCCAAGTGAATTGCCCCTTCTGCATGGCAACAGGCATGAAACCTAATGCAGAAAAAAAAAAAAAATTCCTATACGGAAATCCCTGATATACTTTATAGCTTTTGACTAGTACCTTTCAGCCTCCAACATTAATATACAGTACAGGAGAATAAGTAAACTCATTTTAAAGATAAAAAAATAGAAAGGTAAGAGAAATGGTTTGCTCATAGCTACAGAACAGGTGGGAATAAAATCACCAATAAGGCTCAATAAACCCTCTGGAAGACCTTACCTACTTATTACTCTAGGCTTCTAATTCCCTGTGGCTCAAACCTCTTCACATTTTAGCAGCATGAAAACGTACTGTGGAACTAGCCTTTCACAGGCTCAGCTAGAAGAAGTCTTAGAAAGCAGTAAAATATGTTGACTGTCCAGGATAAATTTCATATTATCTTTTAACCAGACAGTCTAGATTTCTCAGGGTATGATAAAAATATCTCCAAACACTTGTCAGCAGTTTTCACTGGAGGAAAAACTGCAGTTAAAGCACCTCTGGTGAGAACTTTGAGCAGTAAATGTGCTTACATTTAATTTGTGCAATTTTGATTATGAATTGGATCGTGAGTTGGATCCATGTCCTTAATTCTTTGCTGGAGAGCTGTAAATGTAAAAATGTCAGCCACAGGCCATTCCTTTTTATTTATTTAAAAGGAGAATTTAAAAAAATCACTTTTTCCACTTCAGGGCTCCTTTGGACCAGGGAATAAAAATAGCGATGTCAGTAGGAGCCAAACTTTTTTTCTGGAAAAATAAAAGGAGGGGAAAGAGCCCTCCTCAGAATAACCGAAGCCTTGAACCAGCAGCCTGAGAGCAAAACGCTCCTTTCAACCACTTCTTTTGCCCCTTCTCTGAGCAGCCTCCAAACAAGGCGCAGTTTGTAAGAAACTCTGTAGCTTGCCCAGCACTGCTAACCCTGCGCCCTTCACATTCGACGGCTCCGGCCACCTGTCAACCCCAAGGGCGGCGCGGGCGAGGCGGGGTCTGGGAGGTGGCTCCGGGAAGGGACACTGGCGGCTGAGGACAACCAGGAGGACCGGGACTCTCGTGGAGGATCTGGCTAGACCCAGCGAGCTGGCTAACCCGCGCTCAGCGGCCCCACCGCATCCTCCTCCTGGGCCCGGCGACCCCCGGGTCTCCGGCGCGCCCTCTGCGGACTCCCAGAGGCTCTGCCACCGGCGGCCCTCCCCCTCGGAGCCGCCCCGGCGCCGCGCTCTTACCCGCTGGGGCGTAGCCGCCGCTGAGTCCGCCGCCCGGAGGGGCGCGTCTTACCTGTTGATCTTGAGCGCGAACGCGCGGCGCTCTGCGCTCGGCAGCGTGGCCATGGCGCACCGGCGGCTGATCGGCTTTTAGGGTCTCGGGATGCGCACAGCCGGGGCCTGGCGCGCCGCAGAGCCGCTGCAGCGCATGCCGAGCGGGACGCGAGCCTCATCTGTCAGTCGCGTTTGGAAACTTCCGCATTTCCACCTTCTGCGTTGAAATCACCCCCGGGGGAGGGCCCAACCTCAAAGCTGAAGCGGCTGGCCCTGTCACCCTGCGCCTGGCCTGGCACGCAGGGAGAGGCGCGCGAGGAGGGTGTGGACCCACCGCGGAACTGCCCTCCGGATGCCCAGACCGCCGGCGCGCTCTTCCCGGGGCCCTGACCTCAAGCAGAAAGGAGCGCGGGCGGACGACCCGGCGACCACTGAGCGAAGCCGGAAACTCCATCTGCCCGAAGCTGCGAGGCTGCCAGGGCCTACGGGCAAGAGCTGGGAACACGCGCCTTCCGCCCGCCCCGCGTAGTTGGCGAGGTCGGGAAATCAACCCTGGAATTCTTTGCGCTAGGCCTTATTAAGTGTTCATACCAGCCCCGGGAGAAGGCATATTAAAGAAGAAAAATAAAGAGTCGGTGGAAACTTAAGGACACAAACCAAATTTTGCAAATGATATGTCTGTCATCCTTAATAGTGTGTCTGAAATAAATGCAATGAATTCATGCAAGGAATAAACTTTTTTTTTTAAATTTTAAACCTGCAGATAAATGCTTTTCTCTGGGGAAACAGTGCACAGAGATTTTCTGTGATTCAAGAATATGCTGCAGCCCTGTTTATTTTCAGTTTCAGACTGAGAAGTGTACTAAGAAGTCCAGCCCCAGACTCAAAAAAGAAAAGTCCCAGTGCTCACTGGAGTCGAAAAGTCCGTGTTTACTGACTCGCCCTAAGATTTACTATACTAAAGCCCTCTGTATGAAATGCCTATTTGTCAGTTGACCCTTAAAAAAATACCATAGCGAAATAAGTTTTGTTCAAAGCTGCACTATTGTTCAATATGGTAGCCATTAGCCACACGAGGCTGTTGACCACTTGAAGTGATGGTTAGTCTGAAGTGAGATGTGCTGGGTGTGTAAAATACACACTGATTTTGAGGACAGTACAGAAAAAAAAAGATGCAAACTATCTTGTGATTTTTCTTTGATCACATGTTAAAATGATATTTTAGCTATATTGGGTAAATATTACTAAAATGAATTTTACCTGTTTGTTTTTCCTTCTTTAAAATGTGAGCGTCATTAAAGAAAATTTAAAATTACATATGTAGCTCACATGATATTCCTATTGGATAGCACTGGTCCAATAAAACCTAGTTTGCCACCTAATATTAGAATCTCTGAGGACTGAATTGTGTCTCTTGCCCAGCGCCTTTCTGTCTCTGGTTTCAGCTGTTTTAGTTCAGTAATTCTTTAGAGCTGGTTAGGTAACTCCCCTCCCCACACCTTCAAATATCAATGCCTTTAGGCATAGTATAAGACAAATGTCATAAGTCTAACATTACATAGACTGCAGGAGATCCAAAGACAGCTTTTTGAAATGTGAAGTTTCTGACTTTCAAAACTCTCCCAGATAGATTTATACACTGGAGTTTATAAGCAAACAATTACACAGAAAAATACTGAGGACAGTTCATAAGTACTTCGAGCTGGGAACAAAAAGAGTAGGAGTAGGAGTTATCTTCACGTGCGGGCAGGTAAAGGACCCAAGTTGTCACTGCTGTAGCTCGGGTTGGATCCCTAGCTAGGAAAGTTCCACATGCTGCCTGTGCAGCCAAAAAAAAAAACAAAAAAAAAAAACAAAAAACATGATTTGTAGAAAAATTTTTTACACTAGAGTGTTCAGTCCACTGTGTAATAAGTCAGCCTTTCAGATGGGCTTTTCTCAATTTCTGAATGTTTGTGACATATTCTTTCAAACAGAGCAAAAACATTTTGATGTCTACACAAACATAAAGCATACTGAGAGCACCTCAAATTTTCAGAATTTGCAATTAAGGAAACCGTGTGTGTGTGTGTGTGTGTGTGTGTGTGTGCGCGCGCGCGCGCGCGCGTGCGCGCACGTGTAATTGTAAAATCTCCCATCTTATGTAGCTCATGCTGCATTTAACTCATTCACTTAGCACTTGGTACCTGAATGGGAAAGGCTAGCATAATTATCTTCCATCCCATCAATTCCCTGGTTAGAAATGACTCGATTTCCTTAATAGCCTTTTAATAATTCACAATGTATTATCCACTAATTTAGGCAGATGCCTATTTTTATGCTTTAACTGCTCTTGGGTAGGGTTGCAGATTGCTGCTTAACTTCAAAAATAGGTAAGTGTCTTGCTTACATTTCTCACTCCCTTCTATTTCCCTCTAGGGCTTCTTTTTTAATCATCCCTCTGTCCTGCGCTGGAAGGCCTTCTTTCCACACCATTTGACCTCTCTCAGCCTTCCTCTTTTTCTGCATCTTTGTGTCATTTGATTTTGTTTCTCACCTTCAGAAAATTCCTCTCTTGACTTCTATCACAGACATCACATGAATTATTCCAAATTCTTCTATAATTTTCCCCCATATCTTCTTATCTTCCCAGAAAGTCAGTCTCTTTCTTTACATTGCAACTTACGTATTTTTTGCAACAAATGCTTAATGACACTTACCTTGTACCAGGGCTTGTTTCAAGCCTTTTACAAATATTAATTAATTAATAACAACCCTTAAGTAATAGCATTATCCTTACTTTGCAGCTGGGGAAACTGAGGCTCAGAGAAGTTAAATGACTGGCCTAAGATCATAGATTACTACAGGATATTTCCAATCCTAAAATGTTGCCTGTCTCCCAGATATTTTCACTTGAATAGCTTCAAACTCCATATAAAACTGAAACACTCCATTTCCTCTACCCAGTTGTAAGCTTGCTACTCCTCCATAACCACTCATTGCTAACACTATTTCCCACCTGCCAGATTAAAAGTTTAGAGTCATCCAGTGGAGAGGAAAATCCTGAGCAAGTCATACCCTGTTTGGATCAAAGTTTTCAGTCTAGAATGACGCTGTCTACTTGCCTCTTTATAATGTGTCAGCTCTGACTTTTTCCTAGTCTCTACCCTTAAGATGAAATTAGCTAACAAGGCTTGTCATTTACTCTTTTTTTTCCCCCTTTTTATCTGCCCACTGTATATGGAGTTCTGGGCTGGGCATCAGATCCGAGCTGCAGTTGTGGCCTATGCCACAGCTGTAGCAGTGCTGTATCCTTAACCCACTAAACTAACACACCGTGCTAGGCCAGACATCGGACCTCTGCCAGGGATCGAACCTGTGGCCCAGCGCTGCAGAGACTCTGCAGATCCCATTGTGCCACAGTGGGAACTCTCACTTACTCTTTATAAACATCACTCCTTTATAAATAGCACTCTTCTCACTACTTTCATTATGGCCCAGCCCTTATAAGTTAATCTCTGAATGACAAAATAGAATCTTAAATGGCTCCCTGCCTGTAGCTTCTCCTTATTACAATCCAGTCTGACTCTACTACTGTATTCATTTTACTAAAATACTTGTTTCATCATGTTTCTTCCCTGCTCATTAACTTGGATGGCTTCCCATAGCCTCTGCAATCAGGCGTGACCTTCCCCAGCTGTCTGATAGTGGCTTCTCCCCTTCTTCACTAACTCTGTCCCTCCTTCTCTGTTGAAGCAGGGAAGATCTCCAACTAGTGAAATGGATGTTCTTCCTGCTGGGGCCTCCTTTGCTTATGGCATTCTTCCTGCCCTTCTCACTAGACATCACATCCAAGCTCTCCCCATCCTGGATTTTGAGGCAAGTTTGAGGCAAGTTGTCAGCTTCCACCTCCACATAAAGGAGTATCTCATTCAACTGGACAGCACCCTTTGTTTAATTAAATAGGTGGTTACCAGTAAACCTAGCCTAGTGGAAAGCAAGGTCCCTAGGATCATAGAGAAAAGGATGACTTTTGCACATTTCTGTCCTTATTCCCCAGGCCTTTCAAGACTTCCATACACTCTTTGTCTGGGACTATCTATTTAATAGTACAATGGCCCTATCCCTAATCCTGACCCTGCCTAGCTCCTTTTCCAACTTTATCTTTCTCCATAGCACTTGTCACTTTCTGACATACTGTATACTTTATTTATTTATTCATTCATTCATTCATTCATTCATTTATCTATTGGCTGCACCTGTGGCATATGGAAGTTCCCCAGCCAGGAACTGAATCCAAGCCACAGTTGCAGCAATGCTGGATCCTCAACCTGCTGGGCACAGAGGGAACTCCACTACCTATTTTATTTATTTGTATTTTTATAAGCTCTCCTGATTCTCGAATATAAGTTCCATGAGTGCAGAGACTTTTGTTTTATTCCCTGCTCTCTATTACCTAGAATAATGTCTGAGACAAAGTAAGTGTTCAATAAGTTCTTGTTGAATGAATGAATGAAGAACTGATCCAGTATTGAACATAGAGCAGACACTCAATAAATACTTATTATAGTGAACCTGAGTAGGAGTGGCCAAGTTCATGTGCCTTTATTTTTATTTTTATTTTTTTTCTATTTTCCCACTGTACAGCAAGGGGGTCAGGTTATCCTTACATGTATACATTACAATTACATTTTTTCCCCCACCCTTTCTTCTGTTGCAACATGAGTATCTAGACATAGTTCTCAATGCTATTCAGCAGGATCTCCTTATAAATCTATTCTAAGTTGTGTCTGATAAGCCCAAGCTCCGGATCCCTCCCACTCCCTCCCCCTCCCATCAGGCAGCCACAAGTCTCTTCTCCAAGTCCATGATTTTCTTTTCTAAGGAGATGTTCATTTGTGCTGGATATTAGATTCCAGTTATAAGTGATATCATATGGTATTTGTCTTTGTCTTTCTGGCTCATTTCACTCAGTATGAAATTCTCTAGTTCCATCCATGTTGGATGCAAATGGCATTATGTCATTCTTTTTTATGGCTGAGTAGTATTCCATTGTGTATATATACCACCTCTTCCGAATCCAATCCTCTGTCGATGGACATTGGGTTGTTTCCACGTCCTGGCTATTGTGAATAGTGCTGCAATGAACATGCGGGTGCATGTGTCTCTTTTAAGTAGAGTTTTGTCCGGATAGATGCCCAAGAGTGGGATTGCGGGGTCATATGGAAGTTCTATGTATAGATTTCTAAGGTATCTCCAAACTGTTCTCCATAGTGGCTGTACCAGTTGACATTCCCACCAACAGTGCAGGAGGGTTCCCTTTTCTCCACAGCCCCTCCAGCACTTGTTATTTGTGGATTTATTAATGATGGCCATTCTGACTGGTGTGAGGTGGTATCTCATGGTAGTTTTGATTTGCATTTCTCTTATAACCAGCGATGTTGAGCATTTTTCATGTGCCTTTCAAAAGTATGTAAGAGCCCTTTTCACGATCTTGGTTTTTTAGTTGTGTCTTTTAATGATTATCTTCCAGCCCTAGTTTGTATTTATTTCTTTTGTTGAGAAATCAAACTGGCACATGGATTATTACTAGCAAGTAGGTTTCTTTATTGTCTTCTTGTC
This sequence comes from Phacochoerus africanus, assembly GCF_016906955.1. Lineage (NCBI taxonomy): Eukaryota > Metazoa > Chordata > Mammalia > Artiodactyla > Suidae > Phacochoerus > Phacochoerus africanus. Next base: position 223,629,310 of record NC_062545.1, read on the forward strand.
ATTGAAGACAGATGACAAAGATTTGTGTTGTATTTAAAGCCAGCCATAATTCAGATATAAGAATTTAGAGTTTCCAATTTTCTCCACTTTGTTCTGTGTATTTGCACAAGAATTTTGTTAATATGAAAAGAATAAAAATTAAGAAACTTTCTCTTGGAGTTCCCGTTATGGCTAGGTATGTTAAGAATCCGACATAGGAGTTCCCATCATGGTGCAGTGGTTAACGAATCCGACTAGGAACCATAAGTTTTCGGGTTTGATCCCTGTCCTTGCTCAGTGGGTTAAGGATCTGGCATTGCCGTGAGCTGTGGTGTAGGTTGCAGACACGGCTCGGATCCCGCGTTGCTGTGGCTCTGGCGTAGGCCGGTGGCTACAGCTCCGATTAGACCCCTAGCCTGGGAACCTCCATATGCCACGGGAAGTGGCCCTAGAAGAGGCAGAAAGACCAAAAAAAAAAAAAAAAAAAAGAATCTGACATAGTGTCCATGAGAATGCAGGTTTGATCCCTGGACTTGCTCAGTGGGTTAAGGACCCTGCACTGCCACGAGCTGCTGTGTAGGTCACAGATATGTCTTGGATCTGGTGTTGCTAAGGCTGTGGCATAGGCTGGCAGATATGGCTCCAGCTCCAGCTCCAATTTAACCCCTCGCCTGGGAACTTCTACATGCTGCCCTAAAAAGGGGGAAAAAAAGAGAAACTTTCCCTTAATGTATACATATCAGTCCCCCCCTTATCCACAGTTTCCACGGTTTCATTTACCCTTGGTCAACTACAGTCTGAAAATATGAAATGGAAAATTCCAGAAGTAAACAATTCATAAGTTTTAAATTGCATACTGTCCTGAGTAGTGTGATGAAATCTCCCACCATTCTGCTCCTTCCCACTCCAGAAATGAATCATCTTTCTGTCCAGTGAATCTGCCTGTTGGTCACTTAGAGGCCATCCTGGTTATCATACGCTGTGTCTCAGTTCTTGTGTTCAAGTAACACTTTTGGCTTAATAACAACCACAAAGTACAACTTTTGGCTTAATAACAGCCACAAAGTACAAGAGTTGTGATGCTGGCAATGCTTTCATTATTATTTGTATGCCTTCCATTAATTCTCCAAACATTTACCAAGAGGTTCCATATGTCAGGCTCTGAACTAAGTGATAGTAGGGGCCAAATCATTAACAATACTTGTTCCCTGACTTCCCAGAACTCACGATCTAGGAATGAGATACACTTTACCAAGGAAAGAAGAGGCCTGAGTTCCATGGGAGACAATGCAGGAACGTTTTGCTGCGCAGAAGTCGTTGAGAGTGAGGAAGCACAGACAGGAAATGATTTATTCTTGTGGAGAGGGTGTTGGCAGAGAAATTGATGCTGAGGAAGAATGACTTTACTGACCCGGTGACATGAGAACTGGTCTTAAATGACAAGTAAGCACTCAGCAGGCAGAGAAGAGTGCATTCAGGATATTCCAGGCAGAAAAGAGCACTACATGCAAAGGCAGGGAGCCAGGAGACACCATTGCCCATCCAGGAATTAAAAGTATGAGTGGGAGTTCCTGTCGAGGTGCAGTGGAAAACAAATACGACTAGGAACCATGAGGTTGAGGGTTCAATCCCTGGCCTCGTTCAGTGGGTTAAGGATCCAGTGTTGCCGTGAGCTGTGGTGTAGGTCACAGACGTGGCTCGGATCTGGCGTTGCTGTGGCTCTGGCACAGGCCGGCAGCAACAGCTCCGATTAGACCCCTAACCTGGGAACCTCCAGGTGCGGCCCTAAAAAGACAAAAGACAAAAAAAAAAAAAAAGAAAGAAAGAAAGAAAGTGTGATGGAGGACTTCCCGTTGTGGCTTAAATGGTAACGAAACCAAAGAGTATCCATAAGGACGTGGGTTCAATCCCTGGCCTTACTCAGCAGGTTAAGGATCCAGCATTGCTGTGAGCTGTGGTGTAGGTTGCAGACATGGCTTGGATCCCTCGTTGCTGTGGCTCTGGCGTAGGCTGGCAGCTGCAGCTCTGATTCGACACCTAGCCTGGGAATTTCCATATGCCACAGTTGCAGCCCTAAAAAGGAAAAAAAGTACGATGGAGCCCAGAGTTGCAGAATAAAAGGACAAGAAAGGAAGCTTGGGCAGGACTTCAATGTGAGGGTCCTGTCAAAGAATTCAGACCTTATCCCGAAGGCTATGAAAACCACAAAGTGGTGATGGCAGTTCCTATGAAGGTTGTTGTCTCTTGGGAGATACCTCTTGCCATCTGGGAGTCCACGGTAGGACTGTCCAGGAGAGTCTGGACACAGGGTGGTAAGGATTATATCTCCCAGATCTGGCACTTCCACCCCCATCTTCCTCAACATGCGCACCCACACACACTGAACACTAATAAAGAAATAAATAGTTCTTTACAGGAGAATTTAGTCAATTTCCCCAAAGTCATATCACGTGGAGAGAGGGAGGATTTAAGGGGAAGAGAAAGTTAGGAGCTGGTCCTCTGTTCTGGTACTTTTGCCCCTCATCAGAGTGCCCCACATAAATATGGTCACTGGCTCTTCATTCACCCACTTTCCCATCAGTTTACATCTTCTCCTTGAAGAATCATTACCCATCCCTGAGTTTGCTGTTATGTCAGGGCAATTTCCCAGGCATCCACTAAATGTTGTGCTTTCTCCTTCTTATGGTTTCTTCTGGCCCTGCAGAGGGAAAAGTTGGGCTCTGATACACACTTGCAGGGATTTACTGGTGGGCTTCTATTCCATGCTGCAGCTTACATTCCTCACGTATAAAATGTGGTTAATAGTGGTCCCTCTTGGAGTTCCCGTCGTGGCGCAGTGGTTAACAAATCCGACTAGGAACCATGAGGTTTCGGGTTCGATCCCTGCCCTTGCTTCAGTGGGTTAACGATCGGGTGTTACCATGAGCTGTGGTATAGGTCGCAGATGTGGCTCGGAGACAGCGTTGCTGTAGCTCTGGCGTAGGCCAGCAGCAACAGCTCCGATTAGACCCCTAGCCTGGGAACCTCCATGTGCCGAGGGAGCAGCCCAAGAAATGGCAAAAAAAAAAAAAAAAAAAAGTGGTCCCTCTTTCCAGGGCTGTTATAGAAAGTAAATACTGTAAAACTCTCATAGTAAGTGAGATAAAATTATTCCTTTTATTATCATTACATGATAAATCTACAGAAGCAAATTACTGAAAAGTCTAAATAAAAGTAGTTTCATTTCTAAGTTTATTACCCAGGTAAACCAGAGGATGGAGGTCTGGAACTAGGTCAGCAACTCAACACCATCACCAAACACTCAGGTTCTTCCCATCCCTCCACTCTGCCATCATCAGCACATCAGCCTTATCACATTGCCTGTCTCTCTTTTTTTTGGGGGGGTCTGCACCCTCGGCATATGGAGGGTCCCAGCCTAGGGGTCCAATCGGAGCTGTAGCCACATGCTTACACCAGAGCCACAGCAATACCAGATCCCAGCTGCATCTGCAACCTACACCACAGCTCACGGCAATGTTGGATCCTTAACCCACTGAGTGAGGCCAGGGATCGAACCTGCAACCTCATGGTTCCTAGTCAGATTCGTTTCCTCTGCGCCACGAGGGGAACTCCCTGCCTGTCCCTCTTATGACCTCACGGCTACAAGATGGCTCCTGTGACTCTGATCAGCCACAGCACACACGCCATCATCTGAAGAAAAAAGAAAGAAGGAAGTCAAGGCTTCCTCTATGTGAAGCTCTGCCTTTCCCAGAAGTCCTCCAGGAAACCTGCCTTTAGAACTCACTGGCCAGAAATGGGTCAGATGCTGCTCTTCACTGCATGGGAGGAGGGAAACAAGCATCTAGAGACAGAAGTGATTATGTTTGGCTTCAAATTGCTCTGATTCATTCTCTGATCTGGCAGGACAGAAGAAGGACAAAGGGGAGGGCAGTTGCTGGTTAGGCAATGAACAGAGGTTGCCTTGCTCATTGCACTGAGATTAAGTTAAATAGTGCACATAAACCACAGCACCGTGATGGTTATTGAGTACATTCCCAGAACATGTGGGCTGTGATGTTATTATTATTTGAGGTTTGTATTGCTTTAAAGTTATGTAAATTGGTCCCCCTCCCCGGTTTTACTGCAATGTAATTGATAAACAGTTCTGTATACATTTAAGGTGTACAACATAATGATTGACTTACGTCCATCATGAAATGGTTTCAAAAGGTTTAGTGAACATTAATCATCTCATATAGATATAATATTAAAATTGTTTTTTACATGTTTACTATTATTTCCTCATAACAGATTCCCAGAAGTAGAATTTTATTAGGTCAGTAGTTATAAACTGCCAAAATTTCCTGCATGTAATCATGAGGAAATAGCAGACAAACTGAAATTGAGAGACTTTCTGCGAAACAACTGCCAGTCTTTAAAATATGTCAGTGTCCATGTGGAATCTGAAAAAAGGACAGAATGAACTTTGCAGAACAGATGCTGACTCACAGACACTGAAAAACTTATGGTCTCCAGAGGAGAAAGTTTGGGGGGTGGGGGGATGTGCTCGGGCTGTGGGATGGAAATCCTGTGAAATCAGATTGTTATGATCATTATACAACTACAGATGTGATAAGTTCATCTGAGTAATAAAATAAAATAAATTTTAAAAAGCTTAAAAAATAAGTAAAATAAAATAAAATGTCAGTGTCATGAAAGACAAAGAAAGGCCGAGGAACCAGCACAGCTTAAAAAAGATTAAACAGGGCAGCTAAAGACTATGAGGGGGACCTTGGAAGAGATCCAGGATGAGGAAAAGAACACTACAAAGAAATTATTGGGGCTATTGGCAAAATCTGATATATTTGATATATCTAGTACAAAATAAGTTATATTTGATACCACCCTGAAGTATTCATGGTAAAGTTGCAATAAGGTATGATGTCTGCAACTTACTCTCAGGTGGTCAACAATGATGATGATAATAATGTTAATAATATTAAAAATAGAATTTTAAATAGTAATAATAATCAAAACAATTAGTCAAGCTAGATGAAGAGTATGTAGAAGTTTCTGCTCTGTAAATTTAAAAAATTTTCAAAATAAAAAAGATAAATAAAAATTACAAACATAAATTTGGCTGTTGTTAGTTCATGCCAACTTGTAAGCAATGTATAAGAGATTCTTTCATTATACCGTCTCTAACATTAGCATTTAATTTCCTCATTTACTTAACTAAAAATAAATTTTAAAATATTGTATTTGTGTTTACTAGTTAAAGGAGTTGCTTATTTTTCCATGTTATTTCATTATATAGTTGTATTTTTCTTGTGTCTATTTGTATTTTGTCCCACTTACCTACTAAAACCTTTGAGTTTTCTTATTGATTTGTACACACTCCTTTGAGTAATATGTTAGCCATGTAGGGTATCTCTCTTTAAGCAACTGTGATCTTCCTAAACACCTAGAGTCATCTGGAGAAAAACAGAAACCAGACAAGTTATAGAATTCTAGAAATTTTGTTGGGCCCAGATGCCTCTCAGTACCAGCCTAAAATTTATATGAATTTTTGAAATTCTTTTTTTCCCCCCAATTCATTGTTCTTCAATAACCTCCCAGTTTACTTCACCCCATTCCATGCCCACACATACTACAGTAACAATTCAGGTACCATGACAAGCACCAGGACACTTCCAGGAGATGGAAAAGCAGGCTGCCTGGTGGTTCTTTGGCCTAACTTGCCTGACTCAGTGTTCCCTGGTCCTTGCACACAACTGCCTGGGCAGGACCACAGACTGGATGTCATACTAAGCACAGTTCAGCTGTGTGAGCTTCATGATTCTTTTAACAGTGTAGTAGCATGAATGCTTGTGGAGAGTAAGATGTAGTAAGCGGATGTTAAATTCAGGTGTCATGACTGCCATGTCCCCCAAACTATGTGCCACCGACTAGCAATTTATGTCTTTTAAGACAAAAGTTCTCAAACTTTGGGAGGATCAGAATTACCTGGAGAGCTAAGAACAAGCACAGAGGCCCAGACTCATTGATGAGAATGAAGCACAGACTTTCCTAAGTCTGCCAGGGTCTCCAGGTGATTTTGTTATATACCAAAGCTGTTCTCTCTGAGAGTCATTAAATCCGGGAAAATATCCCCAAATGGTAGAAGTTTAAAAACCTCTATCAGTGGAAGTTTTAGCTTGGTTTATTTTAACAGTTCAGAGGGAAGGCTTACAGAAATGGCAGGTAATATAAATAACCTGTTATTGGTAGGCATATGGTGAATTTAGGATCCTGACATGGTTTTCTTTTTAAGACCAGATCATTGTTCCATAATAAAAAATCAGTATACTTTTCTTTTTTGGCTGCCCCAGTGCCTGTGGAGCTCTCAGGCCAGGGATCAGATCTGAGTCACAGTTTCAACCTAAGTTACAGCTGCAGCAACGCCAATCCTTAACCCACTGTGCTGGACTAGGGATCGAACCTACGTTCCGGCACTCCCAAGAGGCTGCAGATCCCATTACACCACTGGCAGGAACTCCAAAAAATTCAGTATACTTTTGAAAATTGTGAATCACTATGTTGTACTCCCGAAACTTTTACAGTAGTGTATAACTATGCCTCAATTTAAAAATGTAAAAATTAATTTAAAGGAGTTCCTGTCATGGCACAGTGGTTAATTAATCTGACTAGGAACCATGAGGTCGCGGGTTAGATCCCTGGCCTTGCTCAGACGGTTTAGGATCCGGCGTTGCCATGAGCTGTGGTGTAGGTTGCAGACATGGCTCGGATCCCGAATTGCTGTGGCTGTGGTGTAGGCTGGTGGCTACAGCTCTGATTCGACCCCTAGCCTGGAAACCTCCATGTGCCGCAGGAAGCGGACCTAGAAAAGGCAAAAAGACCAAAAAAAAAAAAATTAATTTAAAAAGCAAAAATTGGAGTTCCCGTCGTGGCGCAGTGGTTAACGAATCCGACTAGGAACCATGAGGTTGCGGGTTCGGTCCCTGCCCTTGCTCAGTGGGTTAACGATCCGGCATTGCCGTGAGCTGTGGTGTAGGTTGCAGACGCGGCTCGGATCCCATGTTGCTGTGGCTCTGGCGTAGGCTGGTGGCTACAGCTCCGATAGGACCCCTAGCCTGGGAACCTCCATATGCCGCGGTAGCGGCCCAAGAAATAGCAACAACAACAACAACAAAAAAGACAAAAAGACAAAAAAAAATTGAGTATACTAATGTCAATGTTCATGATACAATTCAGTGGATGTATGACTGGTAAATGGAATCACAAGATATCTTTATTATGGTTTCTCACTGCCTCTTCAAAGTGCATTCAAAGGAGATAATCTTTGCAAATCTCGCACAGGAACACAGGCAGCTCCTATGACTTATCTGTTATTCTTAGGTAAAAGTTCTTAATTGCAAACAGAGTTTCAAGTCTGAAACCAGAATGTCTAGCCCAAGATACTGATCAAAACTCCATCTTATCTTTAATGGTAAATATCCCTCAGCTGGGGGTGTGCTTCAGCCTGGCAGCCTGCAGAGCAAAGGAAGGGAAGGATGTGTGATTGGCTTCCGCTTTCCACTTTGTGCCACTTCTCTATTCTTCTCCCACCCCAACTGGCTAGCCAATGTCTGCATCTTGGAGTTAGACAAATGCTAAGTACAACAAATCTCTTATTTATTCAAAGCCCAGTTTTTCTTGAGTCTTTCCTAGGTCCTTCGGAAGACTGTTTCCCTGGAGACTTTCTCTCCTACAGGTCATTTTACCTTGTGTGTGCATTACTATTCCTAGTGTTAACTTGTGACTCTTTTGCGGCTCCCCTCCAATTTCCTGCTGCTAGGATTCTCCACTCTCTAAGTGGCCCTACACAATAAGACACCAAATGACCTTTGGTTTGATCCTTTCCATGTGACCCAGACCTAATCCATTGAAACAGCTCATAAACTCTTTGGCTTGACAATCCTGGCTGATCCCAGCACAACCTCTACCTTGAGGTCCAGGCCACTTTTACATCCTTGGTCAACTGCATCTCCCAGCTGCAATAAAATTGTCACTTCAAGCGGTGAAATGTGTCTTAGAAGCACTGAAAGATAGTGGCAGCCTTCCCTCATATATGTCTCCTAACGCAGTAAGCAGAAATGAAAATTCTCTTTGCAAAATCTTCTAAAAAAATATTTTCAGAAATCCTGTGGGATCGAAGAGTCATGGAAATGGGTCTCAGATTTTCTTGGTAAATTCTACATGTGGTGATCTGGTTTTAGAAGATCTTTTTTCTTTTTTTTTCCTTTTGTCTTTTTAGGGCTGCACCTGTGGCATGTGGAGGTTCCCAGGCTAGGGGTCAAATAGGAGCTTCAGCTGCCAACCTACATCACAGCCACAGCAACGCTGGCTGAGTGAGGCCAGGGGTGGAACCCACATCCTCATGGATCCTAGTCAAGTTCGTTAACCACTGAGTCACGACGGGAACTCCTGGTTTTAGAATATTTGTTTTGGAATATTTTGGAATAACTGGAATATTTGGAGTATTTTGGAATATATTGTTGTATTCATTTATTCCACTGAAACTTAACATTCCAACATCTTGTTACTATAGTTTTAAATATCTTGCCATCAAGCCACATTTAGGAAGGGTATGGTTTAGGGCATTCTCTTCCCTAGATTAGGAGTTCTTGGGATTCTGGAGTAGATTATTGGAAAATGCTACAGTTTATGCTTTATTAGTGATTTTTTTTCAGTGTGTACTATACATAGAGCTAAGTACACAATGATAAATTTATAAAATAAGCATATCTATGTAACAATCATCCAGCTGAACAAAGAGAACATTATTAGCTTTCAGAGGCCCTCATCCTACCCGTTCCTAGTTGAATTCCTGCAAGGACATCAAATATCCTATTAACACCATAGACAGTTTTATCTCCTTTTGAAGTTTGTGCAAGGGAAAACTTTTCTGTCTGATCAACGTTTTGTTTGTGGATTCGCCCATTTTGTTGCCTTTGGTTGGAGCCCATTCATTCTCATTATTGTTTGGCCACAGTATGAACAATCTGGAGTTAATATTAGGTCAATAACTCTCTTCCCTCAAGGGTAGTTCAGAGGTTGACTGTGGCCTCTTAGATCATCCCTGATTCCAGATAGAATCCACAGGTGGATCCTCAAGTCCCTCAAGTAAAGACTTGTATGGGGTTGTCAGGACAAAGCAACTGAATTTTTTGCAGTTTTTAAAAGACTGTGTGAAAGGTTAGGTTCTTTCGGGTAAAGAACTTATTACTTCTCCCCATTCTTTTTCTTTTGTACCATCAATCTTAAAAGAGTAGTCTTTTAATTTAATTGATTTTACATCATAGAATATTTGAGCTGGAAAAAACCAGCAGCTCTGAGAAATATTTCGCATAAATTCTATAACAGTTGTATGAATTTCTGTTTCCTCAGGAATTATGATAAGAGGTTTATCACATAGGCCTCAAGAAAAATAGCAACAGATCCATTCACAGTAACAACTGGAGATAAAAACTACTTTTGTGATTATTGCCTGCATTTTAGTTTAAAATCATGTAATGGGATTTTTATCCCCAATTAAATGAGAAGGCTTCAAAGCATGACAGGTTTTTATCTGAGAATAAAATGAGATTTTAGTTTACATATAAATTAAAATTCATATTTTAAAATACCACAATGAAACTTATAAGTATTTTGAAAATGCATCGGTATTTTACTTCATGGATTAATATCCACACTGCTGTTTTCCACGTGGAAGTTAAAATGTTATCTGTATTCTGAATAATAAATGTAAAGTATTAAAGATGACTTTTATGAAATCCTGTTTGATAAGCTTTAAAATATCATTAGAACATTATTGTAAATGTTTTTTTTTTCATTCAGACTGAGGTGTATGTATAACTTCATTTACTTATTCTTTTGTTCAACAAAATATTTAATGAGCACCTGCTATGTGCAGGCATTGAACTAGGTTATAGACCTGACTACCATGGCTATGATGACTATTGCCATTATCCTGAGGACCCTATAGTTTAGTGTAGTTGACAGAGAGATAAGTAAACAGATCATTTCTAGACAGGGTACTCATTGGTTTAATAGGGAAAATGGGAATCTGTATGTGTGTAAGGGGCACACAAAAGGCACAAAATTGATCCTTGGAAAGTCATGAAATCTTTCTCAAAGAAGTGATGTGTAAGGTAAATAAGAAGATAGCCAGATACAGGTTAGAAGGGTGGTCTAGGCATTTGAAAAGGCTAAATTAACTGGAAGCTATTCACTGATATGGGGCATATAATGTAGGAATAGGATTGGAAAGGAGAAGAGAACATAATTAAATGACATGGAGACATGAAAATAAACACTCAGGAAGCCCGGAAAGCAATAATCATGAAGACGGCACAGTGGAATAAAAGCAGGTCAGGACTCAGGCTGTTTAGGATTCAAACCCTAGCTTCACAACTTAATAGAAGTGTGAAGCTGAATAAACCCTTTAGCTTTTCAGAGCCTCAATTTCCCACTGTGCAAAATGGGGACAATAATGTGTACATTATAGGATTTTAGGGGGGATTAAATGGGATTATGCATGCACAAGTGCTTAGACCATTGCCTAGTACATACTGAACACTCAAAAATCGGAGGCTGTGTTATTTTGGAAGAAAATAAGAAATGGGGAGAGGATTATTACTCTTGACTAAAGCCAGAAAGATAGACAATTTTGCAAGATTCCTTTGGCTTAGAGTTAAAGCTGCTAGAATTAGAGTTTCCTTTTCCATTGACAAGTGAACCATAAAAGTGAATGAACTTGTGGTTGCTCAGATAAAAGCATGAGTCAGAGTTGTAACTTCTGTTTTGTGGACACGGTTGTTGAGCAGATATACTGAATATGAAGATGGTGGGTAGCAAAATTATAAAATAGGCTTGTTTGCCTTCAAACAGTCCTGAGCCAGCATTTAGTTCCCTTGTAAAAATGAAAAAAAATGACTTCTGATTTGGGATCATCCATTGAATACACCAATTGACTTTGTCTTTCTTTTGAAATCCAATAAAATGACAGTCAAGGAATTGCTTTTCAAGACAGAAACCTTCAGTGACAATGAGATTAGGAGGGAAAACAAGAACATTAACATTTGGGGGTTTGGAAACTATATAGACAAGAGGTACCAATTTAATAGACCTGAGAAAGACGATGCTTTTGCTTGTCTTGGATAAAGCTGGAAAGTACCTGATTACATCACAAGCCTCCCAGAAGGCTGGGAATATCAGGTATCTCTGGAAATTGGGATAAAGTTGGGGTTAAAAACAGGAGGATTGGGTCGTAAGTCTGTTGAAGAAGAATTTAGACCCCTAGATCTTATACTCCACCCTATAGAGCCAGCCCTGTATAATTATCCCTCACCCAGCCTGGTGGAGGCTGAATAAGGTTAAAATAGAATCACTTTTTAGTGGACACTTGGCACATTGGGGATGAGATGCAGTACCGTAAACATAAACATGTATATAAATGTTTATAACCCAATAAACTCCCAAGTCTTTGACCTCTGTTCTGATCTCAGAGCACCGGAGATTGGAATGTTTTCTCTGGAATATCTGACCACCTTTGAAAGGAAAGACATCAAGAGTGCCCCCACCAAGTGGCCCAGCCAGGTGATGCGAAACTGAAGCTGACAGTCAACAAGGCTCATCCATGGGTCACAACTTCCAAGACGCTTTCTTAGTACTTCACTACTAAATTTGAATAGACAACCAAGGATTGTCAGACAGCTAAGGAAAACCAACTTACAAGGTAGAAGCCAAAACAAACAAATAGACAAGCAACTTGGAAGAATCAAGCCTATGATGGGATCAGAAAACTGTTTTTACTATATACAGAGGAATAAGAAGTGAACTGATATTCCACCCATGAAACAAGAATATTGTTTTGTTTTGTTTTATTTTATTTTAGTTTATTTTGCTTTTTAGGGCTGCACCTGCAGAATATGTAACTCCCCAGGCTAGAGGTCAAATTGGAGCCTATGCTACAGCCACAGCAACATAGGATCTGAGCCGTGCCTGTGACCTACACGACACCTCACTGCAACACCACATCCTTAAGCCACTGAGCGAGGCCAGGGATTGAACCCCTGTCTTCATGGATTCGAGTCAGGTTCATTACCACTGAGCCACAACAGGAACTCCGTGTTGTGTTATTTTTAAAAGGAAAATTAAGGGAATGAAAAAGAGGATCTGGAAAACTACACACACACATATATACAGCAGAATAAAAACTTCAAAGAATGTTTGAATGATAAAGTTGATCAAATCTCCTAGAAAGTAGAGCAAAAAGAAAGAGATGGAAAATAAGAGTTAAAAAAAGAGAAAGTTATAGGACCAGAATAAGAAGTTCAACAGCTGTGTAAGAGGAGTCCCACAAAGGGAGACAGAGAAAAATGGAAGGGAGGAAATTATCAATAAAATAATTGTAGAAAATTCAAGGAGAGGGCATGAGTTTGCAGACTGTAAGAGCTATTGAGTTCCTAGATAAGAGATGAAATTAGACCCACTGCAAGGCACATTATTGTGCAATCTCAAAACTGTGGTATATTCATTTGCTAGATCTGCCATAACAAAATACCACAGACTGGTTGGCCTAGACAATAGAAATTTATTCTTACAGTTCTAGAGGCTGGAAGTCCAAGATCAAGGTGTTATAAGAACTTAGGATAGATTTTTTTTTAAGAATGTGAAATTAAAGGAACACCTGATTATTTAGAATGTATGAAAAGGATATTTAGACAAGTGTTTAAGAGTACGAGATAAATTATTTATTTATTTTTGCATTTTTAGGACTGCGCCTGTGGTTTGGAAGTTCCCAGGCTAGGGGTCGAATTGGAGCTACAGCTGTCAGCCTACACCACAGTCACAGCAAAGTGGGATTCAAGCCAAATCTGTGACCAACACCACAGTTCATGGCAACGCCAGATCCCTGACCCACTGAGTGAGGCCAGGGATCGAATGCGCATCCTCATGGATACTAGTCAGATTCGTTTCCTCTGAGCTGCGACAGGAACTCCAGGTCGAGATAAATTAGTGATAAATACATGCAAGTGGACACACAAAACTACAAGAACAAAAACAAAAAAATATATATTAATTTCAGGAAAAATGAAAAGTTGAATAGGAAAGAAAAAATACTCATAGGATACCCTGAGGTTCAACTGTGACTATCATGTATATAATCATAATAATGTTAAAATAAATATTAATCTGGAGCTCCCGTTGTGGCGCAGTGGTTAACGAATCCCACTAGGAACCATGATGTTGCGGGTTCGATCCCTGGCCTTGCTCAGTGGGTTAAGGATCCAGCGTTGCCGTGAGCTGTGGTGTAGGTTGCAGACGTGGCTCCGATCCCGTATTGCTGTGGCTCTGGCGTAGGCCAGGGGCTACAGCTCCAATTCGACCCCTAGCCTGGGAACCTCCATATGCCACGTGAGCAGCTCAAGAAATGTCAAAAAGACAACAACAACAAAAAATTAATCTAAACAACACAACCTCGTTGAGAGTATGGGGAGATGGAAATAATGCCGTGCTAGGTGTAGGTGAAGGATGAGGAAGAGTTAAATTTTCCTATGTAAAAAATCTGTGCTTACGTGAAAAAAATACCGTCAATCTGTACACTTAAGATTAGTGAGTTTTACTCTGTTTATTCTGGCTCAATTAAGAAAAAAATCCAACAACTGTTGTTCAGATTTTACCCTAAGATAGCAAACTCAAATGCCAATGGGACTTGGGCTGGCAAAGAGCTTAACGTCGGAAAGCAGTCTTGGTATGTTTGAATAAGGAACTGGTGGGATGCAGCAAACTGAAAAACATGTGCTCTGAACACATTCTCTGTTCCTCAAACGGACTGCCACTGCTTAGCTCTAGCTATGGAAACGTGTGCCTTGTATCACAAGCTGTAAGGGTTTACGAGAGAAGCCAGACATAAATTTTTACAAATAGAAATGTCCTGATTTTTTATTTATTTATTTATTTATTTATTTATTTATTTATTTATTTATTGCTTTTTAGAGCTGCACCCGTGACATATGGAGGTTCCCAGGCTAGGGGTCAAATCGAAGCTAAAGGTGCCGGCATACACAACAGCCACAGCAGGCCAGGATCCAAGCCGCGTCTGAAACCTACACCACAGCTCACGGCAACGCCAGATACTTAGCCCACTGAGCGAGGCCAGGGATCGAACACACAACCTCATGGTTCTTAGTCAGATTCGTTTTTGCTGTGCCACAATGGAAACACCAAAAAATGTCCTAATTTTTTAAACATCGTTTTACAAAAAAGAAAAACATAGCTGTGAACTACCTTTGGTCTGTATACTGCCAGTCGGCAGCTCTAAGAGGATGAAGCTTTTTCATACTTGGAGGGTGTGGGAAAGACATACTATCTCTGAGGTGATAGACTATGCATTGAGACATACTATACATTGTGGTGTTTAAATTGGCTCCAGATGAAAATAATTTTAAACAGCAAACCGGGAGTGAATACCTACAACACCAACAAAGCAAAGCAAAGCAAAACAAAATAAAGAAACAAAACCTCTGGACCTTAATATTTTTCCAAGTTATGCACACATTTTCACATAGTAAATTTAACTCTTCCTCATCCCTCACCTACATGTAGTACAAAATTATTTGTAATCAGAATTATTGAATGCTTATAAGATATCAAATGTTGGGAGTTCCCGTTGCGGCGCAGCAGAAATGAATCTGACTAGGAACCATGAGGTTGCGGATTTGATCCCTGGCCTTGCTCAGTGGGTTAAGGATCCAGCGTTGCCCTGAGCTGTGGTGTAGGTCACAGATGCCATTCGGATTTGGTGTTGCTGTGGCTGTGGCACAGGCCGCCAGCTATAGCTCTGATTGGACGCCTAGGCTGCGAACCTCCATATACCACAGGTGCAGCCCTAAAAAGAAAAAAAAATTAAAAAAACGAGAGATATCAAATGTTACACCTCTGACTTCACAAATTCAGAGAGAGAATTTAATTGGGAAGACTTTTATGAATTAATTGAAGATCTAAAGCATCTGGTCCTACCCATATATAGAAATTTCCAAAGGCCATTTCAGTCTGCTGTAAGTGAATGACTCATCATTTCTCTTGACTTCCAGGCTGATCAGTTGTCCTATGTCAGATACCAAACAATGTGTTAGAGTTAGGTCTTCTCTTTCCTAAACTATCTATGTCTGCTCTCGTGCAGATGAACAAGGGTAAAAAGTCAAGCCAATAAATAATGAGAAAAAGATTAGTGTGTTGTACAACAAAGATAGAAAGCAGATCAATAGTTGCCTGGGGCCCAAGGTGAATAGAAGATTGATTGTAAAAAGACACAAAGGAACTTTTGGGGATGATGGAAATGGAAATGTTCTAAAACTAGATTTTGGTGACTGTTTTACAACTAGATAAATGCATTAAAATTCTTGAATTATATACATAAAATTGGCGAATTCTATGCTAGGTAAATTATACCCTAATAAAGCTATATATATATATATATATATTTTTTGCTTTTTAGGGCTGTGCCTGCATTATATGGAAGTTCCAGGCCAGGGGTTAAATTGGAGCTGCAGCTGCTGGCCTATGCCACAGCCACAGCAATGCTGGATCCGAGCCACATCTGCAACCTACACCACAACTCATGCAACACTGGGTTTTTAACCCCCTGAGTGAGCCCAGGGGTTGGACTTGCACCTCATGGATACTTGTCAGGTTCGTTACTGCTGAGCCATGACAGGACCTCCTAAAGCTGTAATGTTAAGAAAAGAATAACAGATGATAAAAATTAGTTGGCTAAAGTACACGTATAATGGAAACCAAGATATTTACATAGTCTCAAAGTGTCTCCTACTAGGTACTTATTAACTGCAATGGGGAAAATTCTAACCATATGGTGGATAAACCTGGAAGACATTACTTTAACCAAGTGATCAAAGTTATCGCTGGTAAAGAGACATATGGATATCACAGGCCTTCTGAAGCAATGTACAGGGATGGATGCAACATCATCCTGTGGTATTCTTGCCAAAAATGCATAACCTGAATTTAATCCTGAGAAGGCATATGACAAACCCAAGTAGAGGGGCATTCTACAAAATAACTGGTAAACACTCTTGAAAAGTGTCAAGTTCATGAAAGGTAGCCTGAGCAATACCCCTTTTTAAAGTAGGGAATGTGGGAGTTCCCATCATGGCCCAGCAGAAGAGAATCTGACTAGCATCCATGAGGACGCAGATTCAATCCCTGGCCTTGCTCAGTGGGTTAAGGATCTGGTGTTGCTGTCACTGTGGCATAGGCCAGCAGCTATAGCTCTGATTCAGCCCCTAGCCTGGGAACCTCCATATGCCTCAGGTGGGGTCCTAAAAAGGCAAAATAAATAAAGTAGGGAATATGACAGCTAAGTGCCATGAGAGATTCTATGCTGGATCCTGGTCCAGGAAATGCATATTAGTTGGGACAGCTAGCAACATTTGCATGAGGTCTGTAGATTAGTTTATGGTATCATGTTAATGTTAATTTCCTGCTTTTGATAACTGTGATGTGATTGTGTGAGATATTAAAATTGGGAGACACCAGATAAAGGGGATATGTGGGAATTCTGTACTATTTTTGTAACTTTTGTAAGTTATTTTGAAGTAGTTTCAAAATGAAAAGTTAAAAGGTTAACAGGATGTTTTACGTTTCAGCTGGAAAAATGGCAATTAACTGATGAGAAATTAATGGTGAAGTGGTGATCAAAAATTTACTCGTTATTCAGAAAGCAATAAGAAAACAGGTCAATATAGATGTTTTTAAATGAAGTACTAAAACTAAATATTATATTAACCATTTTTTCCTATTCCCCCCTTCCCAATAGAACCACACTATTTTGTACTTTTCTTTTTCTTTTCAAGGGTATATCTTTTTAAGGACTCTTGTGTTAGTGAAATAAAATGCTTTAGGAGTTTGTCTCTGATGCAGTGGGTTAAGAATCCAACTGCAGTGGCTCTGATGCAGTGGGTCACTGTGGAGGCAGGGGTTTGATCCTCAGCCTGGTGCAGTGGGTTAAGGGTCTGGTGTTGCCCCAGCTTCAGTGTAGGTTGCAGCTGGGGCTCGGATTCAATCTCTAGCCTGGGAACTTCTGCATGCTGTTAGTGAGGCCATAAAAATTTAAAATAAAAAATTTTAGGAATTTCTGTCATGACTCAGTGGAAACAAATCTGACTAGCATCCATGAGGACGCAGGTTTGATTCCTGGACTCTCCCAGTGGGTTAAGGATCCAGCATTGCCATGAACTGTGGTGTAGGTTACAGACAGGGCTTGGATCTGGCATTGCTGTGGCTGTGGTATAGGCTGGCGGCTTAGCTCTGATTCGACTCCTATCCTGGGACCCTCCATATGCCATGGGTGCAGCCCTAAAAAAAAACAAAAAAAATTTTTTTTAAACCTAAAAATTTGATCCTGCTTTGCTTAATATTAAAAGAGAAATTATGGGTCCCAATAATATTTGATGCAAACTTTGAAAAAGAAGAATATAATTGACCCAAAAGGTTTTAGAACTCTAAGTACTCTTCTGGTTATTGTTCTGTTCAGTAAAGATAGTAAAGTGAATGTTTACGTTCTGGTGACCATAGAAACACAACAAACAAGGAGCACTGGCCAGGTAGGGCAAAGCTCTATATGTGCTTTTTTGCTTTTATGATATATTTATCATATATGTGCTCTATTTCTGTTATATTAATAATTTTTCTCTTCAAGGTTCACTGAAAAGAGCAAGTAGCTCTCCAGCCAAGTCAATTGTTAACTTCGAAGTTTTTATTTAACCTCCCGGGAATTTCACCTTTAACTTTAAAGTATGTGATGACCATAAAGCTTATAAACTTGTTTGTTAAGGGAAATTGTAACCAGTTATTTAATCTACAGAATACAAGTGTTATAGGAAATTAAGTTTGATTAAATTGTACATGAATTTATCATATCTATGGTCAGAAATCCATCATCTTATAGAGCAGATTCTCTTGTTAATCAGAATGCTTCGTTCAGACTCTTTTTTTCTATCCAACTTTTTCTCCAGGGCTGTTCAAAACAAAGATGCTTCTAGCAGTTTCATATGTAAATACAATGCAAAGCATTACTCTGCCATAGTATTTAAATGTATGAATGAGACAAATTTATTCAGCTATTCCCCTACATGTGGATAAGCTAGGATTATTCCAACATTTTACCTACAAACACCTGCTATACATGTTATACATGTCATAAAAGGACAAGTTTCTATCAATAGAATTCCTTGGTCAAAGGCATATAAAATTAATATTTTGGTAGATATTCTAAAATTTGCCTTCCATAAAATATTGTTGTTACATATCTTGTTTACTTAAAAATGTTTAGTTTTCATGTTAAAAATTGTAGATACCTTTTGTCTTTTTAACCAGTCATATGATACAAAGATTCATTTCCGAAGTAAAATGTAACCATTTCTCTTTCTCTCCCATTGCTCTGTCACCTGACCCATGCTATTCAGTGACATGTATCCTCCCAAATGTACTACTCCTACATACATGTCAGCAAACACACATATATACACATAAGTACGATCTTGTATATACATACACTGTTTGATTTTTTTTTTCTAATTAGAACACATTGAAGTGTTATTTCCATTATTTTAAAGGCAAACAAAACCCTCTATTTTGGTTAGAATTTGTTTTAGTGGCATAAACAGAAATGTAAACAACAAGAAAGTTCATCTTCCTCTCCTGCTGCTCTATGACAGGGTGCAGGCTGCTTCCAGGTCCCTGCTCGCCCATCTCTGGGGTGTGGCTCCCATTCTCAATAATAAAGAAGTGCTCTAGCCATCACTGCTGTATCCCAGGCAGTGGGAGAAAAAGGAAGTAAAGGCCAGGGTTCCACAAAACTGCCACACACCACTTCTCATACAGTCCAGTAGCCAGAATGTCATCACATGATCATATCTAGCTACAAAGTAAACCAGCCATGGCAGTGACAATTATCTGATGATCTTTAAACCACCAGGGAACTCCAGGTTCTGCTATTATTAAAGAAGAGGGGGATATTGATGTGAAGGAAGTTCCCAATGAAAGATTGTGATTGAGACAGAGATAGGGAAGTGGCTGGGTGGCTTGTAAATATTTGTTGCTAAGAGCAGCCTACAGTGAGACTCAAGGGCAGAACATAAACATTAAAATAATAAGAGGAATGTAGGTAAACACTGCTAAAGAAAGCTGGTGAATCTTCCTCCATAAGAGAAATTGTGGTGCCTGAGAGACAGAGCTATGGGACTCAAAGGACATTGGTCTTGAAACCAAGACCTGGCTTTGCTGACAGCACCGTATTTCAGGTAAGTGCGATTAAACACTCTTTGAGGGAATTTGGAGGAATAGTGAGAGGAAGGAAAAACAGAGATATTTCACTTTTGTTTCTGTGTCTTCTATTTACATTTACGCAAACATGAAGTGCCTGTGGATTTTGGCATATACTTCTTTAAAACCACGAAAGCTACAAAGTGAAACTTAAATAAAGCCGCAGATGTCACTTTTAAATTTCTATTGACAATAGAAGAGGATATTATTTAGACTGTTTTCTAAACTATTACAACATAAATCATTACACAATTTTTTTTTTTTTTTTTAGTTTTGCTCAGATTGCCCCACTCAGGTTGGCCAGCCTTCAGGCTTTGAACAATTAATTAAACAACTAATTAATTTTTTTATTAAAGAAGAGTTGATTTACAATGTTATGCCAATTTTTCCTGTACAACATAGTGACCCAGTCGCACACACACACACACACACATATATATATATATATATATATATAGATATATATATACATTCTTTTTTGCAGCCTATCTTCCATCATGTTCTATCACGTTTTTCTTTTTAAAAAATTTTTGTGGGAAACTGATTTACAAGCGACTTGACTGTAAATTAAGTCTTTAAATGGCATTTAACAGCCTCGGATAATGAATTCAAATGTTACTGACAGCCTTTGAAATGAAAGTCACACTCCCTAAAAACACAGACATGTTCCTATTTTACCTGCCAATCACCTTCAATATTTTGAGGAAAGAATATTATTTCATGTCCTTACACGGTTTTATAGCCTCTGTGTGATACCTGAATATTGACATTCTGTCTTAGCTAAGGCGAGACAGAATAAAAACTAAGAATAGGAGTTCCTGTTGTGGCTCAGTGGTTAACGAATCCGACTACGAACCATGAGGTTGCGTGCTTGATCCCTGGCCTTGCTCAGTGGGTTAAGGATCTGGTGTTGCCGTGAGCTGTGGTGTAGGTGGCAGAGGCGGCTCGGATCCTGCGGTGCTGTGGCTCTGGCATAGGCCGGTGGCTACAGCTCCGATTGGACCCCTAGCCTGGGAACCTCCATATGCCACAGGAGTGGCCCAAGAAATGGCAAAAAGACAAAAACAAAAACAAACACAAACTAAGAATAAAAACCATTGGCTTCTAGCCTTTCTGAGATATTTCCACTGAGCTCACATGCATCTAATGAAAGATAGCAAATAAATTAATAAATATTATCATTAAAGAGAGAAAGTATTTGTTTGCTTATTTATTTACCAACCATAGCTAGTTAAGAGGAACTGGCTTAATTTTGAAAGCTTGGTTTCCTCTTCTCTAAGCCAATAGTTATTGCTGGTCACTAGCATGTTCTGTCTTTTGTAGGAAGTTGCAAAATTGAGAGAAAAAAGCAAAACCAAGTTGGCATTATTTTTAGCTTTCCTCTGATCTGAATGTAGTTACAGTCCTTATTTTTTTCTCATGGGCACTGTCACAACTATTCAAAGGCAAAAATTGAGGCAAAGGGAAGGAGCAGGGAATTATGCCAAAGGACACCTGGCAGGGTTATTGCTATAAAGCTGAGCTGCAGGAATCCAGACAGTGTGAGAGCTTGTCTGCTATGCTCTGCTGCAACGAAGGGCTCTTACCACAATGCAAAAACTCAAGTGCTGCCTAAATCGGTCTCTCGAAAACCAGGTATCAGTGCCCTTGGAGAAATAGTTTGGCCTTGTCAGCTTCAACTCTTTCTCTGAGTATTACTATGGTGGTATAGTAATATTACTCATATTGGTACCTTTGAGGGCAGGGAAGTATTGTAATGGCAAATGACTTTCAAACTGAGTTTAAAATAGCAAGCATGATCTGTTTTTGCAAAATCTGATTTCAGCTTAACAAGGCAGTGTATATTCCCCTAGATCAGTAAGGCACAGACTATGGCTTCCCACCTCTTTCTGTACAGCCTGCAAGCTAAGAATGATTTTTATATTTTTGGATAGGTTAAAAAATTGAAAGAATATTTCCTGACATATGAAAATTATATGAAGTTCAAATTTCAAAATGTATGGAAATTTGTTTTTTTTAATTATATAAGGATTTATAAAATATCTTCAAATTTTCCTATTGACTAGAAAGCCTTAAAATATTTACTGCCTGGCCCTTTACAGAAAAAGTTTACAGATCCTTTGTTTAGACGAGCCTAGGACTCAGTGCCAGGAAGATCTAAACTGCATCCCAGAGCTGCCAATTACTTATTATACGACCTTAAGCAAGATATCTAACTTTTCTAAGCTTCAGTTTCCTTGTTTATAAAGTGACTATATAAATAACATTTATCTTGCAGCATTAAATGATATAATGCATTTAATATGCTTAATGTGATGCTTTTCAGAGGGTTAGCAATCCACAAATTACTATTATTGTTATTATTTTAACATAAAGCAACTGAAATTAAATAAAATTGCAAAAATGAGGAAATTTTAAAGTTAGAATAGATTGTAACAGATTACAGGGTAGAATAGAATATATTGTAATAGATCCTACAATATTACACCTAGGACATTTAAAAAACTTACTTTAAAAGGCATTTTTGGTTAAATAACAACAACAATGCCTCACTCAAAACAGAGTAAGTCCTATGTTAAGATAGAAGTAAACACAGCCATACTCAAACATGAAAGGAGATTGCAAGCAATATAGCTAAATAAATCAAAATCCTCACCTCGTTAGACACATGCTTGCCAAATTCTGTTCAGTTATGTGAGTCAGAAAAGAAAATGGGGAGTTCCCGTCGTGGCACAGTGGTTAACGAATCCGACTAGGAACCATGAGGTTGCGGGTTCGATCCCTGCCCTTGCTCAGTGGGTTAACGATCCGGCGTTGCCGTGAGCTGTGGTGTAGGTTGCAGACGCGGCTCGGATCCTGTGCTGCTGTGGCTCTGGCGTAGGCCGGTGGCTACAGCTCCGATAGGACCCCTAGCCTGGGAACCTCCATATGCCATGGGAGCGGCCCAAGAAATAGCAACAACAACAACAAAAGACAAAAAAAAAAAAAAAAAAAAGAAAGAAAGAAAAAGAAAAGAAAAGAAAATGGTAGAACTCCATAGAATTCATGGAAAGACATCTTGCTGAAGAGTATCATGTAAAAAGACTAATGGAAAAGTTTTAAGCTCTAATCTTTATACTCATACCTAAGTATGTCTCAATTGGGAAATCACCACAAATGATAACTCAGAAGGCCAGGACTTGAAACTGCTGGAGGCAAAACCTGAAGGCAGTGTTTCTCTACAAATTCACACTGGCATCAACACATTTTGATGCACAGAGGAGCCTTTTAAAAGCAGCAGCTCTTTTGGAATAAATTTGTAAGCCATACAATACACCTATTTAAAGGGTATATAATTCAGTGGTTTTTAGAGTATTCATAGAGTTGCACTATCATCACCAACAATCAATTTTAGAACATTTTGGTAACCATCAAAATGCCCATTAGCAGTCACTGACCTCAGTCTCCCAGTCCCCAGTAAAACTAATCTACTTTGTTTCTATAGATCTGGCTATTCTGGACATGTCATGTAATGGAATCATACAATATGTAGTGTTCTGTGAATGCCTTCTTTCACTAGCATAACACTTTCAAGGCTCGCTCATCCTGTAGCAGGTATCTGTACTTTATTCCTGTTTATTGTGAGATACATTTCCATTATATGGGTATACAATATTTTGTTTATCCATTCATCAGCTAATGGATATTTGGGGTTCCTTTAACTTTTGACCACTCTATAAGACTCTTTTTTCCTCTGACTGAGGCTACACTCTAATACAGCAAAAATTTGTTCATCATCTTGACTGAGCCATCTTATAGGGCACAGGTTGCTCCTAGTGAGAGATAAGAGATGTTAGTATAATGCTCAGCCAGTCATATAAGGGAATCTGCAAGAACTTGCCTGAGAAAAATGTAAGAGAAGGTGGTTAGGGCTGTAACAGCTTCTATTCAGGAAAAAATGTTGGTCACTCAGTGCTGTTCATAAGAGCAAAACTTGGCAAGAGTTGACAGACAATGGATAAGTAAATTGCTGCAGAGACATATCACAATATGTGGAGTTGGAATAACAATGGTAGAGTTGGAAAATTAGCTAAACCTAGGAGATATTTTTTGGTCTTTTTTTTTTTGTCTTTGTCTTTTTAGGGCTGCGCCCATGGCATATAGAGGTTCCCAGGCTAGGGGTCCAACTGGAGCTGTAGCTGCCAGCCTAAGCCACAGCCACAGCAGTGCCAGATCCGAACCGTGTCTGCAACCTACACCACAGCTCATGGCAATGCCAGATCTTTAACCCATTAAGCAAGGCCAGGGATCAAACCTGCAACCTCATGGTTCCCAGTCAGATTCGTTTCCACTGAGCCACGACGGGAACTCCATATTTTATATTATATGATTTTTAAAAATAAAATTCAAAGACAAGCAAAATTAAACAACGCTTTAACTATATATGTGTATACTTATCACATATGTATATGATAGAATTAAAAAGAAAAGAGGGAGAGATAAGTTACCTATAATCAATTCATGATAGTGTTTACTATCTTTGAGGAGAGGCAGAGGGTTGAAATAGAAAATGGCCACGGAGAGCACATGTAACTTATTGGTAATATTCTTAGGTTAGGGATGAGGCCAAAGGCACTCATTGCAAATGTACATAAATATATATAAATATAAAGGAGGGCTATTATCAACAAATAAATGCACAACCTAAAGTTTGAGAATTAAGTTTTACTCAGTGGACATACTGAGGATTCATGCACATCGCAAGGAGCTTCTCAGCTCTGACGGACTGTTCCAAAGAGGTCAGGGAGGAGCCAGGAGATATAGGCATTTTTTGCAACAACAAACAAACAAATTCCAGGTAGTCAGAACATCAAAAGACTACTGTCAGTTAAAGAAAGCCAGATATCTCATTAATGAATTTAATGCTTTTCTTTGTGGGAAGATGCTTACATGAAATCATTTCTTTGCTGTGCACCTTAACTATCCAGGGCCAGTATCCTGTTTTTCTCCACCCAACATCCCCTCAGGGTAAACTGTTGAGGTGGCTGCGGAGGCTGATGGCTTGATGGCCTCAACATCCTTTGTTTACTGATTTGGCGGGTGACATTCTTTGTCCAGACTATCCATATATTGTTGACGAACGTGGGTGAATCAAAGAATATAATACATGAACTCAAGTTACCTGAGTCCAAATAACAAATATGAAAGAAAAATAAATAAAAGTAATGCATGCACATCGTAAAAATTTAGATATACATGTAAAATCTGAAATTATAAAAAAAGGTTCCACTGGTTCAGGTAGAAAAATTACAATTAACTTTGTAGTGTTATACCTTCCCATTCTTTCTCCTATGAATTAAAAAAAAATGTCTTAATGATACTAACCAATGTCAAGTTGATAACTATTCCCAGTGGGAGATGTTTAAGCCAAGCTACCCACTCCAGGTTCCAACCACCCCGACTTCAGCCCTACCGTCATCCAGCCCTTAGTTATTTTGGCTGCAGGTGCACAGAGACAGCCTCCGGAATTGTCCTTCAGCCTTAACAACTCCGCCCAGCTTCGATGTTTCAGAGAACACGCCCTGAAGGCGGGCAACAACCCCTAGGGGCGTGTCTAAGAGCCGACGCGGTCCTCAACCCAGGTAATCCGGGGCGGGATCCCGGGGGCACCACGCGTCGCAGCGTTATGACGTCAAGCACGCGCCGCGTGTTTTGCGTACGCTACTGCGGGTGGTTGTCGTGGTCCCAGCTCTCGAGCTTAGGGAAAAGCGTGCTGTGCTCTTGGCCAGCATGTTTCCGGCTCTCGGCTGTGTGGATGAGGAAGAGGAGCAAGCGGAGGAGGATTGTCCAGAACTGGTCCCCATTGAGACGAAGCAAAGAGAGGAGGAGGAGGAAAAGTTTGACCCCGGCGCTAAGATCCCAGTCACAATTATCACCGGGTATTTAGGTAACTAACCATCCCGGTCAGAAAACGCAGTGAAAGCAGGTGTCCTGGGATTTGAGGGCTGACGGTGCCTTAGGCATCGTGGCCTTTTGGCAGACAGAAAATGTTTTAGAGGTAGGGGCTGGGTCAGTTGCTCACCGTATAGGTTGCTTTTCATCTCAGAGGTTAATGATTCCCAGACTTCTCAGCGTTAGGATCATATTTATCAAGTGAGATTGAAAATTAGCCTCGCATTTTTGCAACTAGTTCAGCTTTGCAGTCTAAGGCCCGGACCCGCCCCTAATTAGCCATGTGACCTTTAATGAGTTACTTTACGTTTCTGAAGCTCACCTACCCCACTCGAAAATGGAAATACCAGTCACTTGTCTGAGTTTGCTTTTTTGCTTAGTGGGGCGAAACACTTACTTGATAGTCTATTCCCGTTAAACACTGTCTTTGCTGAAGATACCTGACACCTGAGGGCCATTCCTCAGTGATTTTCCTTCCCCACGAGCCAGTCTCTTCCAGTCATTGGTGCAAATCACTTCTATCTCAAACATTTTTTTTTTTTTTGAGGTCTGTTTTTAAAGTACTGTAGGAGAAAGAGTAAGAATAAAATTACTCTGCCGTGTAAGACTGTATTGCTCAAATTGATGATTTTCAGGAGTTCACAGGATCACTTGTATTCATAATTTTGTAAACATGGTACAATTAAGGATAGTTTATGCCCTCACACTAGAGGTGCTTGACTGGGAAAGTTTGAGAAGTATTATTTTAAAACCTACAGTTAAATAGAAGGGCTAGAATAAACACCATATTTAAAATGTGGGGAAAAGTTAGGAAACATAAATAAAGTGAAATGATGT
This sequence comes from Phacochoerus africanus, assembly GCF_016906955.1. NCBI lineage: Eukaryota > Metazoa > Chordata > Mammalia > Artiodactyla > Suidae > Phacochoerus > Phacochoerus africanus. The sequence goes on from NC_062545.1 coordinate 223,655,425, forward strand.
GGGGAAAATAATGCCATTCCTAGATGCTGCTAGACAAGTACAAACCTGATGCACCTGAGGACCTTTTACATAAAAATAGGGATTAAATCACTGGCATTTCCTTTTTTTTTTTGCTTTGTAGACTAAGTTTCTTTCTTTCTTTTTTCTTTTTAGGGCCACATCTGCAGCATTTGGAAGTTCCCAGGCTAGGGATAGATTGAGAGCTGCAGCTGCTGGCCTACACCACAGAAATGCCAGATCCAAGCTTCCTCCAAGATTTGCACACAGCTCACTTGATCAAGGCCAAGGATCGAACCTGCATCCCCATGGATACTAATTGGGTTCTCAACCTGCTGAGCTACAGCAGGAACTCCAAGTTTATATTCATTTTTACTCAAGATTAATTTTATAATGGCATTTATTTATTTATAAAGTAGTTTCCCCACTGTTTTTCAGAGGATGTTCTCCTGATAAGTTGAGCAAATTCCTTCTCTAAAAGAATATAGTTCAGATTTGCCTTCCTACCCCTATCCCCCTTGTCGCTCACTCATAGATCAGAAGAGTATTGGAGATAATGGTTGATGGTTAGGAATGAGGACTAAGGCCAGAAACTTTGTTGCTGCATATAGGGAATAGTATCAACTTCTTTTTTTTTTTTTTTTTTTTTTTTTTGGCTGGGCCCTTGGTGTGTGGAAGTTGCTGGGCCAGAGATCAAACCCAAGTTATAGCAGTGACCCAAGCCGCTACATGGACAATGCCAGATCCTTAATTCGTTGTGCCACAAAGGAACTCCTCTCTGCTTATTCTTGGCCATTTTCTCTTTTCTTGAAACATTGTTCTGCTGCTTTCCACACATCTTTCTTCTGATATTTCCACCTACCTCTCTGGCTTCTTTTAAAATTTTTTCCCTCCTCTGTCCTTCCTTTTAATTTCATACCGAGGTAGTTTCTATTTTGATGTCCTGCCAACATCTCAGACTGAACAAGTCCAAAACTTCGTGTTACCATTAAATCTTGCTGCTCTTGTGATCCCACACCCTGGAATATTCTAAAAGCTTTCTTACTAGTCTTCCGTCATGCTTCCCTTTAATATATTCTCTGTATTTTAGCCTTACTGATCTTTATAAACGTCAGTCTGATTTTGTCACACCCTTCAGTGGTTTCTCTTTGGGTTAAAGTTCAAATTCCTTAACATGACTTACAAAGTCCTTTATATTCTGGCTCTTGAAACCCTCTTTAGCCTGAGCCCAGCCACATGAACTATTTTGATTTCTAACAGGTGTCATGTGTTCTTACTGTTCTCTGCCTAGCTGTCCTTCTGAGGTGTTCCATCACATCTTGTACATCTACCATTGAAAGTATCATCCTGTGACATAGTTACTCTTTATTGACCCGAATTCCCCTTCTTCTCCCACTTCCTTAAATGTTTCTAAGCTTCATGAAGGTAGAGACAGTGTCTCTGTCTTGTGTCCTTTTCACCAAAGCTCAGCGTAAAATGTGGTCCATAGCAGACTTTCGAATGACTGAACTGTTGTCTTAAAGTCTTTTGCTTTATGATGGTTAATGATGAAGCCCTAGTAATTCTATTAGGTCTCCTACATCCACCCCATCCTTTCCATTTTCACTGTCACAGCTTAGCGCAGCTCTCACACTCAGGGCACCTGTCTCACATTTGGACTTGTTTTAAGAATTTCTTCATTGCCCTGTGTCTTAAGATCTGTCCTTCCCATTCTAATCGTGAACCTTTACTGATAATGGTACTTTTTAAAGTACTCTAAACACAAGCCTTCCATCTGTTCAACAGTTTTTAAAGGAATATGACCTAAAAGGTTGAAGCTATTAATACCCTACTACTGGGTAAGTCCCTTCTAGTTACCCTAGAAATCTTCTAAATGTACTTCAGAAGATGTGCAAGCTTACCTGTAAAAGTTCTCAGCAGCACTGTTTCTAGTAGCAAAACACTGGAAACAACCCAAGTGCCCACCAACAGAAAAATAAATAAATAGCATATTTATATAGTTGAACGACACTACCATGTACATGTGGTTAGGGTTTTTTTCTTTCTCTCTATGAACTTTAGTGCATATGGAAATTATTTGGTGTAGAAGAAATTTTTTTCTTCTACTTAAGCTGAATGTATTAGGTTTAATATGCCACCTACTGGACAGAGTTAGTGTAGCTTTATGAATTTTTCTTAGTACAGATTATTGTATCTTTTGTTGACATTTCCTCCATCCATTTTCCATTGTATGTATTATCAGTTTTATAGATTGCTTTAAACATACTAAAATTAGTCATATAGTCAGTCTGAATTTGTGTCTGTTTAATGATGGATGTTGAAATAAAATTTAGGTCTTCATAAGTAAGTTTTGGAGAAGTGAACCATGTATCTTGGCTAAGAAATATTGTCATCATGTGAAGGGATTTAAATATTTTGTATTTTATAAGCAATATGAGTACTTTATTCCTTTGAAGCCATTATTTCATTAATTCCTTATTTAATAGAAAATTCAGATGTCATTACTGTATAGTAGATGTCAATACATTAACTGTACTGTAAGTTATGTGGGAGGCATGCTATTTTTATATGAAGTCAGAGAAAGCTGTGTGATCCAGCTTGTGTAAGTATTTGTAAACATTTCTAAAATTTTATATTAGCATAAAGCATTTTTAATAGTTTTCAAAGGGTACTTTTAATATTTTCCTCTAGTCTTATACCATTGTTAAATAATATTTGAATAGCATGCAAATTTTAAAGAACATTAGGGCTCTATATCTTTTTTGTACCTTTAGTCTTTGAATTTTGTTATTTAAAACAAATATATTTTACAGGTGCTGGGAAAACAACACTTCTGAACTATATTTTGACAGAGCAACATAGTAAAAGAATAGCTGTGATTTTAAATGAATTCGGGGAGGGTAAGTAAATGCTATTGCCACAAGAATTTATTGGACAGTTAATTCAACTGGTGAATTCATATTCCATGTTTAAAAATGAAAGTGAGGTATTTTAATGTGAACAGGTTGTTGTGAATAGTTTTGAAAAATTAGGATCATTTATGTCAAGCTTTATTTGTATGGATTTGAGATACTGAAATCAGATAGCTTCTATAGAACTTTAATTTGTATAACTTTAAAATCACTATCAGCAGAATTAAATTGGATTTTTGCATTAAATAAGTAATTCCAGATGTAAAGAACTGTTTCCTAACTTTGGTATGTTTCTACTGGATGATAAGTAAGATTTTTAAATTGTTCTCATTTGATAACAAGCATCTCAGACTCTCAAATATATTTTTTCCTAAGCAAGCATTGCTAGGAAACCTATGTGTATTTGACTAAAATTTAATTTTTAAGTGAGCACATTGGTACCCTGGTCAAGCAAACTGCTTCAAAATGAACTAAGGATTTTACTCTTATTGGGAATACTAAACAGTCTGTTTAAAGGAAACAAACACTTTAGAGGAAAAATGAAAAGATAAAAATAGGTAAGTCTTTTAAGAGGTTGAAGGGTATATACAAACTAATGTGTTTATAAACCATACTGGTCTCTCTAGAGAGTTGGCCATGGAGAAGAAAAAGTGCCTTTAAAACAGCTACTTAATTAGGAAATGGGAGCAGGCTAGTAAGAGGTTTAAAGAGGAAGGAGGTATGATTCATCAATTTGCATTTGCCTCTTTAGGAGCTTAAATCCCCTTAAATACAAGCTAGAATTATCTAGAGTAGTATAGTTTAAAATATTGAGGCAGTATGAATAGAATGAGATAATAAAAATTATAAAATGTATTTTCTGCTTTGAAATCTGCTCCATTATTGAGTATCCTCATCTTTGTTTTTGGTTAACTAGTATACATAATCTAAACAGCTTCTTGTTAATTATCCTAGGAAGTGCATTGGAGAAATCCTTAGCTGTCAGCCAAGGTGGAGAACTCTATGAAGAATGGCTGGAACTTAGAAATGGTTGCCTCTGCTGTTCTGTAAAGTGAGGAATGTGTTTACCGTGTGCTTTTTGATTTACTGTAAATGCTTATTAGTTATATTTCCAGCTTTGATTTTCTTGTGTAATTTAACTGAATCTACATAGTCTTCTTCACTGTATTTTCATTTAGAAGATAGACTTATTAGGATGCATTTTCTCTCTCTCTCTCTCTTTTTTTTTTTTTTTAATATCTCTTTAGGGCCGCATCCATGGCATATAGAGGTTCCCAGGCTAGGGGTTGAATCAGAGCTGTAGCTACTGGCCTGTGCCGTAGCTACAGCAGTCCCAGATCTGAGCTGTGTCTGTGACCTACACCACAGCTCATGAGAGTGTTGGTTCCTTAACCCACTGAGCGAGGCCAGAGATCAAACCTGCGTCCTCATGGATACTAGTCAGATTCATTTCCACTGCGCCACCATGAGAACTCCCAGGATGTCTTTTCTTACAGTGTTTCTTGCTATCTTGTTTTTCTATCTACACTAATGCTTTAGTCCTTTTATTGAGTTTTTAAATTGTTTTTGACATCAGGGTTTATTTAATTAATAATCCCTATGGTGCATGAAAGACTCATTTCATGTGTAAAAAAATGATTATTCTGCATTTAATAAGTTATTAGTCTTATTTCCAAGAATTTAGTCTCTAAAAATAGAAATAAGTGACCATGACTAAAGAGGAAAACCTTACAATATATTCCACCAGTTATAGTTGTTACCAAGGACAGTGTCTGTTTTATTCATTAGTATAACAGCTTTTAGAAAAGAAGTGACACATAATAGTACTCAAATATCTGTTGAGCGAGTATTTGTAGGAAAATTAGGGCGTTCCTCTAGTGGTTCAGTGCTAACAAACCTGGCTAGTATCCATGAGGACTCAGTTTCAAGCCCAGGCCATGGGTTAAAGATCCAGAGTTGCTACGGGCTGTGATGTAGGATACAGATGTGGCTTGGATCTGGCATTGCTGTGACCGTGGCGTAGTCTGGCAGCGACAGCCCTGATTCTACCCCTATCCTGGGAACTTTCATGTGCCTCGGGTGTGGCCTTAGGAAAAAAAAAAAAAAAGAAAGAAAATTAATACCTGTACTGTTGATTTTGAATATTCTAGCTAAATAAATTTCTTCTACATCATTTACAATCTTAGGTGCTTGACTTTGAATCAAGTGTAGTAACAAGCCTAAAATGACAGATTTTCTTAAACAATTAAAATTAAATATTTTCTTGCACTTTAGGTATTATTAAGAAAAAAGGGAAATTAAAGCCTGCTATTCTAATTCAGAAAAGAATTAAAAGGCATTAATTGCAGTGTCCCAATTAATTCATAAATTTTATCATTTTCTATGCTGCTTTTTTTCTTTCATAAAGCTATATACATAACAGATTCTGACTTAATCATATATTACAATTTCCTCTGCTTTTAATTTAAATAAAATATTAACTAATCATGTATCTGATTTGTTGTTACTTGTTAGTATATATGCAGCTTCCCCCCATCCCCCCAACTGATAAATACTGGACAGATTTTTTTTTTTTTTTTTTTGCTATTTCTTTGGGCCGCTTCTGCGGCATATGGAGGTTCCCAGGCTAGGGGTCGAATCGGAGCTGTAGCCACCAGCCTATACCAGAGCCACAGCAACGCGCGATCTGAGCCACGTCTGCAACCTACACCACAGTTCACGGCAACGCCGGATTGTTAATCCACTGAGCAAGGGCAGGGACCGAACCCGCAACCTTATTGTTCCTAGTCGGATTTGTTAACCACTGCGCCACGACGGGAACTCCAAGGACAGATATTTTGTTAGAAGCTTTGGAATGGGTTTTCACATGCCCAGAGATATTTTTGTCTCAGGTTGTTAAATATGTTTTAAAATGTTTGTGATGATCATTTTAAAATATTTAAACAATCAACTCTATATTATGCTTTGGTATTTATTCTCCAGGGACAATGGCCTTAGAGCTATTGAGAATTTGATGCAGAAGAAGGGGAAATTTGATTACATACTGTTAGAGACCACTGGATTAGCAGATCCTGGTAAGAAATGTCATTATTAACAATCAGAATTTAGTGCTTAAACATTTTTAGAGAAATATCTAAAATGAGTATTAGAGCTTGACTCTAGATTTAAAAAGTTCTTATTTGGTTTCAAAGAGGAAAAATACTGAATTGTTATGTTTCTTTGGTAGATGAGTGATGATCACAGTATTTATTTATTTATTTTTTGTCTCTTTAGGGCCACACTTGTGGGACATGGAAGTTTTCAGGCTAGGAGTCCAATTGGAGCTGCAGCCGTCAGCCTACACCACAGCCATTGCAACACCAGATCTGAGCCACATCTGTAACCTACACTGAAGCTTGAGGCACTGCCAGATCCTTTAACCCACTGAGTTGGGCCAGGGATCAAACTTGCATCCTCATGGATACTAGTAGGATTCTTAACCTGCTGAACCATAAGGGGAACTCTATTTGATTTTTTTAACCTGCTAATAGAATTTGAAATTCTCTTAATTGAGGGTTATGGGTAAGAACAAAAGTTATTAAGATATTTGAAAAATATAATCACATTTAGGGAAAAATGAGATGTTCTAGTATATATTTAATTGAATATACTCTACAGCAGTATTACTTCTCATTACTTTTTTTTTGTCTTTTTTTTTGCTATTTCTTTGGGCCGCTCCCGCGGCATATGGAGGTTCCCAGGCTAGGGGTCGAATTGGAGCTGCAGCCACCGGCCTACGCCAGAGCCACAGCAGCACAGGATCCGAGCCGAGTCTGCAGCCTACACCACAGCTCACGGCAGCGCCGGATCGTTAACCCACTGAGCAAGGGCAGGGACCGAACCCTCAATCTCATGGTTCCTAGTCGGATTCTTAACCACTGCGCCACGACGGGAACTCCTTCTATTCCTTCTTATTCAAATAACTTTTAGATAACATCTTTATTCCTAGTTTGTAGAACATTTAGTTTTGTAAGTCTGACCCATTATTTCCTTTTTGATTTGGTCTGTGGCATTGTGGCATAAAACCATATTAAAGCACTGTTTGGAAATAATTTATTGCAAGGGTCATAATTGTTTAAAAGAAATAATTAGAGTATAGTGAGTATGTAATCAGTTGCTGTTGTATTTTGAAATGACATAATAACATTGTCCCTGTGTTTTCAAATTAGGATTGAATTGAGCTCTTTTGGTCCTTATAGTAGGAATGGATTTTTTCATACATTTCCAGTAGGTCAGACTTATGATAGGACTCGGACCATTACATTGGTGTTAAATGTTAATTTAAATACGGTAAGATGGGGAAGTATATTGTGTGCCTCTTTTTAAAATAGAAAATACATAGTTCCCATTGTCACTCAGCCCTTAACAAACCCATCTAGTATCCATGAGGACATGGGTTCGATCCCTGGCCTCTCTCAGTGGGTTAAGGATCTGGCATTGCCGTGAGCTGTGGTATAGATCAAAGACATGGCTCAGATCTGTCATGGCTGTGGCATAGGCCAGCAGCTATAGCTCTGATTTGCCCCCATCCTGGGAACCTCCATGTGCCACAGGTGTGGCCCTGAAAAGACAAAATAAAATAGAAAATACCAGTTTCTTTCATTGTAGCCACTGTATACAGGAAAATTCTTGTGACTTTGAAAACAGGTGAATTTAATGAAACACAGTTCAGCTCTTCAGAGGAAGAAAAAAATAAAAATTTCAGGGAAAGCTTTTTGACAAATTATAGGTATAAATAGGTTAACGTTTCTTATTTCTTTAGAATAATTTTTGTTTTGGTAAAAATGGAATTCATTATTTTTTTAAAAAATTAAATAACATCTAAGACATACTGAGAAGAAAATTTTAAAAAGTATATCTGACTACCATAAAACACAAGCAGATAAATTTCCTTCCAAGGATTTCTCTGTGCCAGGGCTGCTTGCTATGGTATGTTAAATAAAAGCATTAGCCTCAGCTGGGAGCTTGTGAAAAACGTAGAATCTTGGGCCTCATTTCAGATCTATGGAATCAGAATCTCTAAGTATGGGACCCCAGCAATCTGGGTTTTTTTTTGTTGTTGTTGTTTTTTTGTCTTTTCTAAGGCCTCACCTGTAGCATATGTTGGTTCCCAGGCTAGGGGTCTAATCGGAGCTGTAGCTGCCAGCCTACACCACAGCCACAGCAACTCAGGATCCAAGCTGTGTCTACGACCTACACCACAGCTCATGGCAACACAGATCCTTAATCCACTGAGCAAGGCCAGGGATCGAACCTGCAACCTCATTGTTCCTAGTCAGGTTCATTAACAACTGTGCCATGACAGGAACTCCAGCAATCTGTTTTAATAAGGCTTCCAGGTGATTCTTGCACATGTATAGTCTTGGGAAACCCTGCTCTATGTGTAAATATGCAGAGGTAATTTTATAAAAATGGCACCACATTCTTTGTGCTATTCTTTTTTTTTCTTTTTTTTTTTTTTTGGTCTTTTTGCCTTTTCTAGGGCCATACCCGAGGCATATGGAGGTTTCCAGGCTAGGGGTCCAATTGGAGCAGTAGCTGCCGGCCTATGCCACAGCCACGTGGGATCTGAGCTGCGTCTGCGACCTACACCACAGCTCACTGGCAACACCGGTTCCGTAACCCACTGAGCAAGGCCAGGGATTGAACCTGCAACCTCATGGTTCCTAGTCAGATTCGCTAACCACTGAGCCACGACGGGAACTCCTCTTTGTGCTATTCTTAATAATTATTAATTAGTTTTACTTGAACCTAAAAGAAGAGAACTTGAAAAAGGAGTTATCTTGTAGTGCAGCAGGTTAAGAATCCAGCATTATCACTGCGATGACTTGGGTTGCCGAATACGTGAGGATGCAAGCTCATCCCTGGCCTTGCTAAGTGGGTTAAGTATTCAGCATTGCTGTGAGCTGTGGTGTAGTTTACAGATGAGGCTCAGATCTGACCCCTAGCCCCATATGCCTTGGGTGTGGCCCTAAAAAAAAAAAAGAAAAAAGAAAACTTGGCAGAAGGTAACAAACATCCTTAGAGAACAACTTTAGTTAAAACTTAGTGGTCATTATTTTATTTTATTGGAGCAATGAATATTACTGTAGAAAAGTCTGATTTTTTTTTTCTGCCTCCTTGAAAGTGACTTGCTTTTTCATCCAAGATGACTGAAAAAATTTTTTCTTTGTCTTTAAAGTTCGGTAATATAACCAAGATACATCCAAGTGTCATTCATATTCATGTTTTCCTGGATTCCAATATACTCTTTAGTCTGAAGGGTTACTTCTTCATTTAGGGACAGTTTACTTATTAATTATCATGAATATTTTTTCTTTCAAATTATTGGGTCTCTTTTATGGGACTAATTTTTCCTAGGTTGAATTTTGTTCTCCATATCTATTATCTTCTAATTGTTTTGATTTTTTGCCTCTGCATGTATTACAATCATCTCAAATGTTCCTTTTTTGTTTTTGTCTTTTTGTTGTTTTTTGGGCCACTCCTACGGCATATGGAGGTTCCCCAGGCTAGGGATTGAATCAGAGCTATAGCTGCCAGCCTACTCCAGAGCCACAGCAATGTGGGATCCGAGCCACGTCTGCAACCTACACCACAGCTCACGGCAACGCTGGATCCTTAACCCACTGAGCAAGGCCAGGGATTGAACCCGCAACTTCATGGTTCCTAGTTGGATTTGTTAACCACTGAGCCACAAGGGAACTCCTCAGATCTTCCTTTTTGTTGATAATTCTGTTTCCACTAATGTCTGTTGATGTTTATATGAATTAAGTAATGGTATTTTGGCCCTAAGTTTATTTCTTTAGCACTAAAAGTTACTTTTTTATATTATTCTACTTTGTTTTGCTTTAGAGCTTGTTTTTAATTAAGATTGTATCATTTTAACTTTCTTATTATAAAGAAGCCCTTGGAGGTTTTCCTTGGTTTCTTGGATTATCTTTCCTTCTAAAACAGGTTCTTTACCATTTGTTTGCCCCATTCATTTGTTCATTTTTTTTTCATTCCCTCCTTTTATCTTCTTTTTGCTTATTTTTAGCTGTAATATATGTGCATAGTTTTTTTTCTTCTTTAAGCATGTTTGCCCTTGATGTTGGAGGCTCAGAGAACTTCTCTCTTACCTAGATGTGGTATGGATGAAATCTTTTAAATACCTTACCCATGTTACCTAAACTTGTTTGTTTCTCTTTCTTTCTTTTCTTTTTTTTTTTTTGTCTTTTGTCTTTTTAGGGCTGCACCCATAGCATATGGAGGTTCCCAGGCTAGGGGTGGAATAGTAGCTGTAGCCGCTGGCCTACGCCACAGCCACAGCAGTGCGATCTGAGCCGCATCTGCAACCTACACCACAACTCATGTCAACACCGGATCCTTAACCCACTAAGCTAAGCCAGAGATCATGGGTGCTACTCAGATTCATTTCCACTGAGCCACAGTGGGAACTCCCAAACTTATTTGTCTCTTGAGCCTTAATTTGAAAGCAGGGGTTGCTGGGAGTGGGGATGGGGAAGCAAAGAGAAAAGGGATGATTGAGAGAGCCAGATGGGCAGTGTGATTTTTAAGCCCTGCTCTCTTAAAATATGGGGTGTTTTCCTCCTGTATTTGCTCAAACTACTCGTGAATAGATTTCTCATACCTTTTTTCCTCCTTGAGCTTCAGACCTCTCTCTTCATTTTGCTCAGAGTAACAAATGTGGAGATGGTTAGAAAATTTTACCCTTGAAGTTTCTTTGTTGATTTTTCCCTGTTTTGCTTATTTTTCCCTTAGTCACTTTTCACCATTTTGAAAGCAATTTCTGATAAATGTTAGGATTTTTGTTAACCATTTCCCTATAACCTCTTGTTGAGGATTGGGGTAGAATTAAGAACTGTCATACATTGCATAGAACTCCCTTTTCCTTATTTTTACTGTCACCAGAAATTATAGTAGGTTAGCGCTGATAAAATTTGGCTTTCAACATTTTGTTTTGTTCATTTTTATTTTTTATTAGGTTTTGAAGAAGGGAGATTCTATAATTTAGCTCAGGGTTTCTTGGTACAAATGACATTTTGGTTTGGGTAATTCTTTGTTTTAGGAGGCTGTTGTGTGCACCGTGGGATGTTTCACAGCATCCCTGGCTTCTATCTACTACATGCCAGTAGCATTTCTGTAGTTGAGACAACCAAACATTTCTCCAGGCATTTCCAAATATTCCCTGGGGAGAAAAATCACCCTGGGTTTAGAAACACTGATTAACTTCATTTTCTTGTTGTTATTCCCCCTGGTAAACCCCTACATCCAAATTTTAAGTAGTGTAGCCTGGTAAGTATTATACCAAAGATATACATCAGATTTAGAAGAAAAGCTCGAATACACCCTTAGAGTTCAACTTAATACTAGGCACATGTTAACCATAGGACTTACAAGCTGTCTGAATAGACGTCAGTGAATTAAAAAGAATAATTTTGTGCAATATTAGGAATTCTAATGAGTGAAAAAAATCCTTTTTTTATAACTTATTGTTGGGAGTAATGATACTCAAAATAGATTTTTCTCCTTCATTAATTAAAGTCATGTTGTTAGCCAAGTAAGATTCTTGAAGAAAATTCTTATTGGCAATTCAGTTGTTTCCTGTTTAGGAGACTGACACTCTCCGTTTCTAAGCTAAATAATTGTCATGGTAAAGTAATTTCCTTGAAAAGGACAGGCATTGATTTAGCCCCTGTTACTTACAAATCCTATTTCAGTCAAATTGGAAAACTATTAAGTTTTTGGGAAAAAAATCAATAGATATCAGGAAACCATTAGATCTTGTAGCCCTTGCTATATCCTGCATGAGTAATCACTGTAAACAGCTGACAGGTATTTCGTTGTTGACGCAGAGTGATGCTTGGGAGACCACATCTCATCAGGGTAGGTGGACAGCTTTAGACACTGGAATGAGTTCAGTTATCCTTGTTTGCCCCCAAAACTCATTCTTTTAGACAGCTCTGTCACTAACTGGACCTGTGATGCTTTGAAAAATCAAATTCTTTCTTTGCTGTCAGTTTTCTTTTTCTTGCATTGTGGCATACTAATCAGGGTGTGTGATTTGGTACTGAACCAGTTTCTGTCAAAAACATGTTTTAACTTCTGCTTTGGAAATTATTTTTCCTCAATTAAAAAGATTCCCAAATTTTATATTAGTACTAATAAATAGTGTAAGGATTTGTTAGTAAGGCCATAGAGTGTGTAATTTTACTTTTGTTCTTCAATATAACTTACAAGTAAATTAAAATTTTTGGACAAGTTATTTTGGATTTATCCATCTTTTTTTTTTGCTTTGTGTTAGATAATTATTTGTGAACTGTATGGTTATTATATTTAGGAGAGAGAAAATAAAAATAAGACCTATGTGTGCACACAGCTGTGCTGCTCAAATTATTTAATTATTTTATTACAGCATTGATAAAAGCTTGATGTTGGGTTTGTATGTAGTAAGAGTTGGTCTTTTTTTTTTAATTGAAGTAAAAGCAAAAGGGGAAGAAGTGGGTATAAAATAAGTTGTTTTGATCACTGTAAATCCCTTAAGATTGTAAACCTGTATTTAGTTTATATGTGTTTGCCTGCTGATTCCATTTGAGCAAATTAAAACATTATTGGTAGAATTGTATTTCCTAGTATGAAGAAATATTTTTATTTGATGAGTGTTATCATATTTTCAGGTGCAGTAGCTTCTATGTTTTGGGTTGATGCTGCATTAGGGGTTGATATTTATCTTGATGGTAAGTTTGGAAATGAAATTTTTTAACATTTGCCAAGTAAAATGTTAATGTTATGGTTAAGATCACTTTTGTTGATTCATATTATACTTTTAATTGGTACTTTCATTGGTACTCTTTTTAAACTTGTTTTGTTTGATGATGAAGTTAAGTCTTTGTTCATACAGATTTTAAAGCCCCAGACAGTAGTAGAACTAGATGTTAATTTCAGCTCCCAGTTGAGGGCTTTCACTAAGGTTTTCCTTTTAAAATACCGTGTAGATTTTCCGTATTCCCTGTTGTTTACATGTTTAGTATGTGTTTTTTATTTTATTTATTTTAAATGATTTTTATTTTTTTCATTATGGTTGGTTTACAGTGTTCTGTCAGTTTTCTACTGTACAGCAAAGCGACCCAGTCACACATACATATATACATTCTTTTTCTCACATTCTCCATCATGCGCCATCACAAGTGACTAGATATAGTTCCCAGTGCTATACAGCGGGATCTCATTGCTTATCCATTCCAAAGGCAATATAGAGCTTTTTATTTTCAATAATGTGTATAGTATGAGGATCAAATTTCCACTTTCATTTTCCCTTGAAGATAAGAACTAAACAAAACCCCCACCCCTTACTTTCTTTACCTGAGGACTTTTGGGCTATCTTATTCATAGTCTTCATTTAAGACCTGTTAGAAACTTTCTGAATTAGACAAATATGTCCTCTGTGACACCTCCACCGTGATTCTTCACCTTTCTGTAAACCATATTTTTCATAGACTAAGGGGTGACATTTAAGAATTATTGAAGCTGGGCCTCATCTTTTGGCCTTAATATACATGGCATGTAGCTGCTTGAATTCTTTAGGCATCACCAAACTCATGTTGCTGTTATCTTTGAAAAAATTATTTAGCATATAAATTTAGAGATTGCCAAACTAATTGATCATTTGAAAACTTAGGTCCATATAATGTAAAACAGTTGTGTGAGTTAGATTTGGTGAGAACTATTAGAAATAAGATTTTCTAAGATGCCTCAGATTGTGAAACAATAATTTAAATAGGAAAAGTCTTGATTTTGATTATGTGAAAATTATTTTATACATATAAAATAAGTATAAATTGTATGAGTTAAGCTATCTCATGTAATTTAGAACATTCTCCCTTATGAAATTTGTCTCATCATATTTTGGATTATAAGGCCAGAGAAATATTATTTTCTTTTTTTATTTATTTATTTAACTTTGAACATTTATTTATATTATATTCCATGTAGTGCCTTAAAAAAGTGTTTAGCACTGGGTATAAATTTGAAATTGTCTATTTTTTATTTATTTATTTATTTTTTTGCCATTTCTTGGGCCGCTGCCGCGGCATATGGAGGTTCCCAGGCTAGGGGTCCTATCGGAGCTGTAGCCACCGGCCTACGCCAGAGCCACAGCAACACAGGATCCGAGCCGCGTCTGCAACCTACACCACAGCAACGCCGGATCGGTAACCCACTGAGCAAGGGCAGGGACCGAACCCGCCACCTCATGGTTCCTAGTCGGATTCCTTAACCACTGCGCCACGACGGGAACTCCAGAAATTGTCTATTTTTTAGATTGCAGTGTTGGCAAGAGAAAAAAAAACAGTATTTTATTAAGTGATATTTGTGAATGGAAATAGATTGGTTTTAATTTAATTTCATTCTTAAATATAAAGATGATTAAAAGATTTTTTCCTTTGTAGGTATCATAACTGTTGTGGATTCAAAATATGGATTAAAAGTAAGTTGAAAGATTGCTGTGAGTTACTTATGAACTGGATGAACTAGATGTACAGAGATTAATTATGTTTTTTTTTCTATATTTGTGTTTGTTTGAAATGTCCTTAACAAAAATATTTTTTCCACTGTGATTGTAAAAGATACTACTCTTTTTTTTTTTTTGGCTTTTCTAGGGCCACACCTGCAGCATATGGAGGTTCCCAGGTGAGGGGTCTAATTGGAGCTGTTGCTGCCAGCCTACACCAGAGCCACAGTAACGTGGGATCCGAGCCGCATCTGTGACCTACACCACAGCTCAGGGCAATGCTGGATCCTTAACCCACTGAGCAAGGCCAGGGATTGAACCTGCAATTTCATGGTTCCTAGTTGGATTCATTAACCACTGAGCCACAATGGGAACTCCAAGATATTACTCTTTTTAATGGCAGTAATATTATCAGGAAATTGTCAAGTGAGTGAGTTACATTTTTAATTTAATGTATCATGTTTCAGGAATTTTAAAAAGCATAAAGAATAATAAAGTAAATATACACAAAAAAGGTTTTTTTAAAGTATCCTGAACAGTAGATGAAATTTGTATATATATCTTTAAATTACTATTTTGTGGGGTTTTTTTTTTTTTTTTTTTTGCTATTTCTTTGGGCTGCTCCCGCGGCATATGGAGGTTCCCAGGCTAGGGGTCGAATCGGAGCTGTAGCCCCTGGCCTACGCCAGAGCCACAGCAACGCGGGATCCGAGCCGCGTCTGCAACCCACACCACAGCTCACAGCAATGCCCGATCGTTAACCCACTGAGCAAGGGCAGCGACCGAACCCGCCACCTCATGGTTCCTAGTCGGATTCGTTAACCACTGCGCCACGACGGGAACTCCTATTTTGTGTTTTTAAGTTAAATGTTTATTTTCTGCTTCTCTGGCTTGATGTGATTAAAAATTAGAAGTGTAATATTTTGTAATAAGAATAATAGGAGGATACAGTTTGGGTGTGTATAATCTCTCACTGGGATTCAGCTCTAACATTGGTTAAGCTTTTCTGTTTGATAGAGGAAATTAAGCTTAATTAAGTATACGTTTTTCTTGTTAAACAGCTGTCAGACACAAGCTGGAGATGCTTGAGTTTTTAAAAAATACTGCTTTA
The DNA here is from genome assembly GCF_016906955.1 of Phacochoerus africanus. Lineage (NCBI taxonomy): Eukaryota > Metazoa > Chordata > Mammalia > Artiodactyla > Suidae > Phacochoerus > Phacochoerus africanus. The sequence continues at coordinate 223,670,993 of NC_062545.1, forward strand.
CCTTATTTTGAAGTGATCAGGATTTATACCTAGGTTTAGGGATGGGGAAGCGCCTTTAAAAGGCATCTTGCTGTGAATGCTTTTACAGCTACCAGGGTCCTCAAATGCATTTAAATGAACTTCAGTTTATAAAATGCACTTAGTAAGATTTTTAAATACATCTGCTACATAAAGTAAAATAGCGTTTCTCAACTTCCAGAGTGAAATATTGCTAAAGTCAGAAGAGAATGAACTTATCCTCTATCTCCTAATCTATTCTGGGGATACGGATAGTACCCAAAGGCATCATTTCTTAGAAGTTTAGGTTTAATGTTTAAAAATCCATATCCATTTTGTATTCTACCCCACAGTATCTGAATTTCTTAATTTGGAAAAGGTTTTCTCCCAGCCCTTTAATAAAATTAGGGTGGCAGGCTCGTCAAATGGTTACCAATACTCCTTCATTGGTCCTTCAATTCCCTCAAGAATAGACCACCTTAATTTGAGAAGTTTGGGAAATAATTTGTTAATAGTCTTAAGAATCAAAGAAAGATTCCAGATATCGCAGTTTTACTCAGGAATATTCAACTGTTCTGAAATTATGATATTTCTGGAAAAATGGAGGAAGCAAAAGAAAAAGTTTAAATTCCTCATTCTGAGTGTTTACTATAGGGCATGTTTGAATCCATCTCCTGTATAAATTTATTACCAAGTTTGGGATATCTACAGGATGAATAGCAGGATATTTTATTTGTTCTCTTGATGGACTTAAAGTGCCATACCCCAAATCAAACTATGTATTTATGATTATAGGAATAATTGTATATGTATTTTGGATGTGGAGAGGAGTAGAAAAAAATCCATTATCAGTGTGATAGCGGCCAAAAAAACCAAAGCAGCATTCTGAATAATGCAAACAGAGTAAACGTTTAACCCCCTGCCACCTTGATAAAACCTTTTAAATTATTAAATCAATATACCTACACAAAACTGACATACTGTCAGGATAATGGAAACTTTAGATTTTCTAAGTCAGATGCCAGATAAATAACTTTTCCTTTATATAAAGAATTTGCCAACTTGTCCAATTCCTCTGGTTGCAAAGCTTGACCTCAGTAGCTGCTTGTGATTCAGAGAATTCTGAGGCAGTACAAGTAATGACACTTGGATAATGGGCAGCAATTTAAGGGTGTCATGCTTCAGAGAGCCAGCCCATCACAAGTAAAGCTGAGAAATGGTACCCTGTGGCCAGCCAGCCAAATTGAAACTGAAGTGGTAATTGATATCATGGGCTATCACTCTAATGGGATTGTCACCCATTGATCTGAAATATTCATTTTTTAATCATGGGGAAAGAATTGGACAACTTCAAATGACAGCTCTCTATTCCTAGGACTTGACACCCAGGCTACTGACATTGTTCTTTTCAGTTCTACAAATGTGACAGCATTTAATGCAATAGAATCAATGAATGAAGTTACACAGAAAAAAGGTCAAGTCAGAGGGTTCTTTTTGGTTCTTCTGTTGTACTGCACAAGCTGTTGAAACAATTCAATCAGAAAACAGTTTGGCTTGGAAAAGACCAGAAAAATAAATGGACTGACATTATGCAATAATCTTTTCTTAAAAGCTGAAATAGTGTTAGATCTATAACCAATCTATTGGAAAGAAGTAGCTGTCCTCCTTTTTTTTTTAAATATCATCTGACATCTTTGACAAGATTTCTTTTCTCTTTGGTCAACAACAGTGTTTTTTTCTTTCTTTTTTCCTTCCTTTTTTTTTTTTTGGAGGGGAGGGGTCCATCTTGTTTCTGTTTTCTGCAGAAAAGAATACCCTCTAAGCCCTTACTGAAATTGTGTCTTACAATGGTATTATTTCAAAGGATTCCTTTCTCTCTTACGATATGCTGAGTTAGAGGGTTGAACCTTAACCTTTTTGATATGTTGGATTAATTAGTATCAAAATTACTTTTGTCTTTTTTGATGTATAAGTAAAAGACAAGCCACAATCTCTAAGCAGAGATGAGGAATCCGTTGGGGATACCCCCCCCCCCACACACACAACTGTAAAATATTTTGGGGGAAAAAATTGTAAAATTTTTCCTTCCTTGCCTGTACAGGTAGAATAGGATGTCACAATTTCTATTTTTTAACCTTGTAAGTGGGAGTCATCTGACTTAATGACCGATGTTGTAGAGTGTTACTGGAGAGCATCCTTTTGAATAGCCTACATTGGTTTTAAGTTTTTTTGCGAAATTTGACTTGAGAATGTAAGAAGTTGCGTGAGGGAAATGTTTGAGAAAATATGCAGAGAAAATAAATGTTAGTGTGCACTTATTATGTTTCTTTATGTTTGTATAGCCATTGTATGTGTATAAAACACACAAGGGGTATTTATCTCTTCTGCTTTTTTATATTATTACATATCATATTTTTTGGTGGGGAGCAGGGAGGGCCTGTGCCCGTGACATGCAGAAGTCCCAGGCCAAGTACTGGATCCACTGCTATGCCACTAGGGAACTCTACATATCATATTCCTTTTTTTTTTTTTTTTTTGTCTTTTTAGGGCTGCACCTGTGACATATGGAGGTTCCCAGGCTAGGGGTCGAATTGGAGCCATAGCTGCCTGCCTCTACCACAGCCACAGCAACGCCAGATCCGAGCTGTGTCTGCCACCTGCACTGCAGCTCAGGCAACCCCGGATCCTTAACCCACTGAGCGAGGCCAGGGATTGAAACTGTGTCCTCATTGATACTAGTCAGATTCGTTTTCTGCTGAGCCATGATGAGAACTCCGTATATATCATATTCATAATTAAGTACGTATTTGGGTTTTTATTTGGGGAAATTTTAACATGTTTGTGTATTTGAGACTTCTTGACTACTTGGATGTAGTAAAATATTAGTCCATCCTCGTTAGCTTTGAATGAAAATTTCTAGTCATCTAGAGTAGTGAGTGCATTAAAAATGCAAGTTAGGCTTTGAGACGCACTGCCAGGAGTAGTTACCTCCTAAGCAAGTAGTCCTCAGTGGGGTCCTAACAGGAGATGGGAGGCCCTGAGGAGTTGCAGTCAAGGGATGTGGATGGACAAGTAGAGGGAGATAGGGACCGAAGTTTCTGCCACAGTGTGCGAAGATAGTTAAGGCCTCCCTCCTAAGGATCCCTCCTCCTGAATTCAGAAACAAAAACAAAAACACGAGTTATTTTGTGAAACTATTTTATTAATTACCTTTAGAAAGGAAGATTCAAAAACAAATCTCTAATTTTCTTGTCATATCTTTTTTATACTCCCCCAGCCCACAACCAGGAGGCCCTAAGTTAAAATGTAAATAAATCTTCCATAAGGTCAAAAATATAATATTTTGAAAATATTTCAAAATTTTAAAAGAACTGCAATATTTTAGGATCACTCAGATGGCTTGCTAAAAATATATCTTTATTAAACAGATTTAGGAATTCCCATTGTGGCACAGTGGAAACTAAATCCGACTAGTATCCATGAGGATGCGGGTTTGATATCTGGCCTCACTCAGTGGGGTCAGGGATCCAGCTTTGTGGTGAGCTGTAGTGTAGGTTGTAGACACTGCTCAGATCACACGTTGCTGTGGCTTGGTATAGGCTGGCAGCTGCAGCTCCAATTTGACCCTAGCCTGGGAACTTCCGTATGCCACAGGTGCGTACCTAAAAAGCAAAAAAAAAAAAAAAAAAAATTGCTGCTGAATAGAAAGGGATTTGTTGCTGCATGTTATGTAGAATTTTTCAAATAACAGCATCATCCATGTACCTTTGTCAACAAATAGGGAATGTTAACTAGAATGCATTCAGCATGTATTTGTTGAGTCTGGGTACCAGGTACTATTTGCAGAATGGTAATAGCCCTTATTTTCTAGAGGACATAGTAGGATTTTTATAGCCTCAGGCCAACAATAATTTGCAAAAAATAGTAAACTTGGCCTTTTGACAAGAAACAATTTTTGATACAAAATTCTTCAAGTTCTGTGACTTCTATAATTTCAGAGTGGGTCTGCAGTTGAAGGTTTTTCTCTATAGATTTTACCGAGAAAATTAAATAAAGTTAGTACCAACTTGCTCTTAGGTTCCAAGCTATTTAAGTACCTTAATAATCTATTGTTTCGTGAATTGAAACTGGTGTGATGAAGTAATTTTGAATATAATTTATAGGTAATCTTTATGAATATACTCTTATACAATTAACTTTTGTGTAGTTCTGTATACAAGACTGAGCACATTTCAGTTTTTGAAAAATAACCCAATAAGGGAGTTCCCATCGTGGCTCAGCAGAAACAAATCCGACTAGGAACCATGAGGGTTTGATCCCTGGCATCACTCAGTGGGTTAAGGATCCGGTGTTGCCATGAGCTGTGGTGTAGGTCGCAGATGCGGCTCGGATCTGGTATTGATGTGGCTCTGGCAGAGGCTGGCAGCAACAGCTGTGATTAGACCCCTAGCCTGGGACCCCACATGTGCCGTGGGTGCAGTCCTAAAAGGGCAAAAGACAAAAAGAAAAGAAAAGAAAAATAACCCAATAATAAGGTATCCTGTGTTGTGACAGTGTTAAATTTAGTTTCTTTTTATAAAATGAAAATAGCCATTTCCCATAACTGTTGTGAAGGCTAAATGAGATAATATGTATAAAAAGAATTTAGTAATTTATGGAGTTCGATTCAAATACATAAAGTATTAGTATAATTGAATTACCTCTAACATCAGTAGGCAGCTTTTTATTGTGACAGAGAACATCTGTTTTTGAGGGCTAAGGTAATGAAGGTGAACCATTTTTCAGAGAAGAATCTTATGGCATTGATGACGGGAAGGATATAAATAGGATTATGGAAAAATAATAATTGCTTTCAGAAATATAAAAAACTACCTTGTAGACCTCTAAGTCAATATGAAAAAATTTTTTGGAGCTATTTTGACACAGGTAGGATCAGCACAATAAACAGTTGCACAGAAGGGTCAAGTCATTCAAGTGTGGGTTTCAAAATGATAACCTGCTTTTATGCTGGATATAGGGGTGTGTCCTTCTTACAGCTCATTTGTTTCTAGGGAATTGAAAGGACCTGGTACTGAGTTCAGAGTGTATGCTTGTGGGGGAAGGGGTGGAGAGATGGAGGGAAGTCTATGAGGTTTTTAAAATATAATTTCAGTAGTCATCTCTTTTTTATATATGTAATAATGAATATTTAGAACAAGGACAGTTTTGTAGAGGGAAAACACCTAAAATCGGAACTATATTGTCCTGTGTTTTTATGACAGTTTTTAAATCTGGAGGGTTTTCCTTTTAAGAAAAAGAAGAGGTCAAGGGAACAAAATTTAAGCCCTCACACCCCGCCTTCCTCTCAAAAATCCCCACAGGTTCATTGTAGGGAAAAAGGTAGAAATTAGGGAAAAAATGATTGGGTATAAAAGTTAATTCACAATTTGGGTATTTAGTAATAGAACTCATTGAAGTTTTTATTAGAGTCCAGAATGAGTCTCTAAAGTGGAATCCTTTGTATTGATGTTAAGTTGTGTGTTACACCACAGTAACTTTTTTTCAAACTTTGTTCTTGTTTAGCATTTAGCAGAAGAAAAACCCGATGGCCTTATCAATGAAGCTTCTAGGTATTCATTTATTTAAAGTATATATTGATTATTGGCTAATTGGAAAAAGAAAAAAAATTTTTAATGTGTGGACATAAGTTTTTATTTCTCTTTTTTTTCCTGAGGTTTCTATTGACCCATACTACAAAAAAAAAAGCAAGGTGCTCAAATCATGAGTGTATAGTGCAATGAATTATTGCAAACTTATATGCTTATGTACCTAGTACAAAATGAACATTGCTGGCCTCCCAGAAGCCCCCTTGCAGACATAGGCTGTCCTGACTTCGAAAAAGAAAATTATTGATACGAAGATGAAAACAAACTGAGAAGCATAAAAAGAAAGCCTTGGTCAAGGAAAATCTTTTTTCTGGTATTTGAATTATTGCTAACTACTTATACTGGTCTGATAACTAATGTTCTGGTTAAAACTATTTCATAGTGTAACATGAGTGCTCAGCACAGACCTTCATTGTGAGGAACTTGAGAAATGTTAACATTTAAAAATATTTTCTTGTTCTCATATAATTTCTTTGAGATTGAATAAGACTATTAAAAAAAGAGTTGGTTCACTTCCTTCTTTAACAACAGTAATACATCTGATTCAGATGTTCACTGTGATTCAGATCAACAAAGGTGCAAATATGGAAATAGTTGCAGTTTAGCATTTGGAACCTTTTTTGTTTAAATACCTTTATATTCCTAATTGACTTGTCTTTGGACTTTTGAATATTGAAATTAGTTTGCCTACCCAAAGTATGTTCTTGCCAATGGGAAAAAAGGTTTGGGGATAGACTATTATCACTGACCCACGATGCTTTTGTGTTTAAAGAGGAGGTTCCTCCCTCCTCTCCCCCTACCTCCCCATGCACCCCGATTTGCTGATGATGATCCTGTTATAAATAATAAAGACTGCAAGCAGGTGATTAATCCTCTATTATTTTGGAATACGATACTCTGTTATTTTGTAATCCAGCCTAAACACCGCTTTTATTATATAGCGATGATTCTCATTAGACTGAACTTAAATATTTTTGTAACTTTTTTATTAAAATATTTATTATATAAAATGTAAATAAGCCAAATAGATCAAAATGTTATAAAAGCCAAAATAAAATTAAATATGGAAGACCCCCAGTTTAAAGATTGCAACTTCTTATATTTTGGGGTAGGCACATTCAATCTTTATTCATATAAAATTAAATAAAAATGGAATTGTTTTGTACATACTGTTGAAACGTGCCTTACAATGAATTGATTTGTTTCTGAGAATTTGGTTGTGTTCTTTGAAATAATTAGCTATACCTCAGGTGGTGTAAAACTAGGATTAGGAACATATAATCTAGTGATTAAACTTTTCTGAAGAATTGAGAAAAATTTAAAGAATCCTTCCTAAGCTTTACTACTCTTGTTAATAGAAAATAAAACTTATAATTATAGTAAACTATTTTGTTATCCAGCATCCTGTCAATTGAATTCTTTAATTTGAATTTTTATAGAATGTCTCTTTTACGGAAAAAAAATATATATTCATAGTGTTGAAGACAATAATTGTTCAAGATCTTGATATATCATCTGAAGTATAGTTTCTTGAAAAACTGTTCATTGTGGTATTAATGTCCAGTGAACTTATTCTCTGTATTTATTTGAAAATTATGGCGAATATTACATAGAGTATTTGAATAAGTAGACTGTCCTTATTCCTCCCATATTGGAGATCTGAATTTATGCTTTTCCTTATAAAGAAAATCATGAGTTGGAAATCATCCTAATTTTTGTAAACCATCATTGTTTGTAAACTTTTTGAGGCTTTTGTTTGTAGTTTCAGAGTGGCAAGTAAGAGCACTTAGTAAATATTTTTTGAATAATGTGAACTATGAATTTACATAGTGATGAATACAATTCATCCTTACTGTTTGAAGAATGATAAATAGATTAGGGGTAAATTAAATCATTATATAGTATTCTATGTACTTCTTAATTGCTAATTGATCTAAAGGAGGTATTATTTATTTTAAATTTCTTAACTTTTCTTTTTGACATCTGTTCTTTGTTTGCTAATCTAGGCAAGTTGCTTTGGCAGATATCATCATCATCAATAAAACAGACTTGGTTTCAGAAGAGGATTTGAACAAATTAAGAACAACTATTAGGTACAAAATTAGAAATGTGTGTGTTAAGTACCACCAAATTAAAATTGTGTTATGCAAAACATTTTTACCATGACTAATTGCCTTGTAGAAATTTAAGGTTCAAGGTTGACTTGCTTGAAGTATCATTAGGGAACCACATATTTTGTTGTTGCCTAATTGACTGTCATGTAAATAGTGATATATAAAATTATTCCCTGTTGCTTACAAAATATACAGTTAAACCTGAACAGTATGGGGTTTAAACTAGCAGGGTCCACTTATACATGGATTTTTTATTGTTGTTGTTGTTCAGGAAGCATAATGTCTGTATTTTCATTTTATAAATCTTTTTTAACTGTGGGGAAAAGTTTGTGTTGGATTAGAGATCATAGTATGTAGAATCTAAAGAACTAGGATTTGAGTCCTGATTCTGTCTTGACTCTGAGCTGGTTGCCCTTGAGTAAGTACTTTATCAGTTCCTCTGTCTTTGAGGCAGAGATAGCAGGATTTTTGACAGCAAGATGGAGTTGGCGCCCCCTAACCCTTGAGCTGTTTAGTTAACTACAGTCAAAGTTCTTGGACTGATATTCAGGTTCTTCTGACTCCATCTTCCTTTTCCTGTCTTCTCTTTGACTCTCCCTACATGAAGTTCTCTAACTTGACCTGGGATGATTATTTACTTACTTTCCCATGGGTGTATCTTACCAGATCCTTTTTTTCACTCATAATGTGTTCTCACTCTTACTTTATCAGTCCTTGAATTCCTTCATTGTCTCTCTCTCTCTCTTTTTTTTATTTATATTATCCATTCTCTAGAACTCATTCGTTCCCCCCAGCCCTTTCTCCCTCCCTGCTGGGAAGTGTCCCCCAGCTCAAGTGGTTTCACTTTTCCCTGAACCCTCATTGTCTTTGGTCTTCCTTAACTGTCTAACCATGCCTGTCTTCCAGCGTGTTTTAATGTCTCAAGTGTCTGTGGCCAGTGTTGATCAACACAGAACAATATGAATGGTACTCAGTTATGTGTTAAAGGATCCAACAGTCATTTGAACTTTTCAAATGAGGTTAGAGTTTAGAGACTTAATTATTTTATAAGACCTAAGCTAATAAAGGACCTCTACAAAGAGACATTCGATAGCTTTTGTTATTTTCCATGGGTACAATCGCTTTTTGAGTCTATCAGTGCCAATTCACATATATTATAAATTGAATCAGTAAAGGTAAGGCTTATTAAGATTTTGGCTGGAGTGATTAATGATTGCTGAAGAAAGAACTGATATTTTTTCTGCTTATTTGGTCTTATTTTAGTAGTACTATTCTCTTAGACGTCACTTGGAAAAGCTAAGAAAAAGCCTATACCTACCACATGGAGGGTAGGTAGTGTTGCAGAGCATTATATAATATTTAAGATCTTGGTCTTTGGGAATCTGCATTTGGTTTGAGTATTATTTGAGATGTAAACTTCACACGGTGCCTGATAAATAATAAGTGCTTTGCTAGCTATTATTATAAGTTTGTAGTTTTTTTCTTAGTTTTACATAGTAATTTCAAGTTACAGTGAATGAAATAATGAAAGAAATAGATGATTGATTTTTTTTTTGTCTTTTTGCCTTTTCTAGGGCCGCTCTTGCGGCATATGGAGGTTCCCAGGCTAGGGGTCTAATCGGAGCTGTAGCTGCCGGCCTACGCCAGAGCCACAGCAACTCGGGATCCGAGCCACATCTGCAACCTACAACACAGCCCACGGCAACGCTGGATCCTTAACCCACTGAGCAAGGCCAGGGATTGAACCCACAACTTCATGGTTCCTAGTCAGATTCGTTAACCACTGAGCCACAACAGGAACTCCATAGATGGTTGATATTTTTTTAAAGTCTAGAAAAATGAAGGTGGTGAGTGGGGATTACTTCTACTTGTTTTGACCCTGATCTCAAAAATTTTGTTTCTCTTTGCAAAATCCTGTGCATCATTGTGATTGCTAGAAAGGAGAACATAATCTGTGTAGCGCACATTTTTGGCATAAAAGGAGTGATTATTACCACTGGGCTTTTCTACCCTCATATCTCTAACATGAGCAGTATTGGCATCAGTCAGCTAGTTGCCAGCCTGTACTATATAGTAGTACCAGAAAAGAATTTGAAAAAGCACGGTGATAAATTACAGACCCTTTTTGTTTTTTACCCTTTTTGTTTTTTTACATGAGACTTGTGACTGCCTCAGAATTAGATTTGGGGAATTAGGAAATGAAAAACGTGTTTGGAAGGAAATAACCATCTGCTTATAGAGTATATTCAAGAGAGAAGATTAATAAAAGTTTTGTGAATTATTAGAGTCTTGCCTCAGAATCATTGTTTGGGAAGCCTTACCCATGAGAACAAGTTTGAGCAAATAGCAGCTATCTTCAGCAAGTAACCCTAAAGGCAATGGAATTGATGATATAAATAGATGAAGTATACAGTATATTGGAAAGGATTTAACAAATATTTTTGGTGCCGTGCAAAGGGGGAACCAACAGAGTTGGCAGGGAACTGAAGAGGTTTTTCTATTAAAAAAACAGAACAAAGAAAACCAGCAGATATGTGACTGAATACTGAGGACAGGCTGGTATCAAAGCCACCAGTAACTAGGTTTTTATTTTTAGCATTTGTATAACCCATTCCACAGTGTGTGTTGAGGAAAATTAGATGTCAGTTAAAATTTTGATTTATTTACTCATTTTAAGAACATTAGAATTTCTGGCTATTTATGAATCATTTTTTTCTAAAATGAAGGATCTTCTTTTAAATCACAAAGTAGCCTGTCAATTGTGCAGTAGATTTTTGCATATCATGTTTTAATGCATAAATGTATTACTGATTTATGATTAGAAGGAAATAAATCATTAAACTATAAAAAATAGAAATTTTGGAGTTCCTGCTGTACCTCAGTGGGTTAATGATCTGGCTTTCTCTGTGGAGGCACTGGTTCAATCCCTGCCCTGATGCAGTGGGTTAAGGATCCAGCGTTGCTGCAGCTGTAGCATAGGTTGAAACTCTGGCTTGGATTTGATCCCTGGCTTGAGAATTTCCATATGCTGCTAGTGCATTTGGAAAAAGAAAAAATAAATTAATTTTAAAAATGTATGTATCTATGTTTGTTTGTTTTTTATTTTTCTCTAGATCTCTATATATTTGTATATGCGTACTTCAAGTTTCAGAAATAATGTGGACTTCTTTTTAACATTTACTTTTTACCTTCTTCATTTTTGTATTTATTTCAGATCAATAAATGGACTGGGAAAAATTTTAGAAACACAAAGATCAAGGTACTTTTAAGAAACGTTTACTAATATTAACAATATATAATTTTAGTTAATAATAAATATTAAATAATTGATAACTATGATTCTAATATAAGAAAAATACATGTGCATTTTTAAAAAATGAAGCCCTTTAAAAGGTTGTTCTTAATGCTCTTTATAAAGTAGTTAGGCATATCTAGTTAATATATTTGCTTCTCCTTCCTGTAACTAAGATTACACTGTGTAATTGTGTAACTGCTTTTTCTTGATCTTAGCCAAAAGGCTGAAAGGGATGTGTGCTTTTTCTTTAATGAAGAACAAAACAGAGGATTTTGAACCACTCAAGGAAGTAACTTGTATAGAAATCTTAAAAAGTATACTGTTAGGATTTTTATCTTAATTTGAGATATTTCAATGGCTTTTTAATATTTAAAAAACTTTCATAGTGTTTCATAGTTGCAAAAATAATCTGTCATGTAAAAGTACATGTAACCTTTACCTTAAGTTCCTAATTCATTCTTTAAAATTTTTTTTTGATTTCTTACAGGTTCTTCTCTTTAATTCTGTTCATATAGTTGTGCATTACTTTATAAAATAAATGTGTTCTTCAAACATCTGTAAAATGGATTTTTGTAGATTGAACCCTATTTTGCATTGAGTGTTATCACCATTTTAGAAAATTTTTGTACAGGGATATTGTGTTAAGTTTATTTTTCAGCAAGAACGGCTCAGCAGCTGATAGACCCAGCAACATGCACCCAGCAGCTCTGAGGCTCACAGCTGGCAGTCTAGTGCCACCCAGTTCTTAATTCAGAGATTCTTTCCTTGGAAGCACAGCAGAGGCCTTCGTTGAGTGGCTTGTCTGCTATGGTAGAGATTAGAGGTGCTGACAGACTACCAGAAGTGTTAGGCAGTAACAGCAGCAGCTGCTTATGTGCATGTGAACAGCTGGGGAATTAATTTGGTATGCATTCTCAAAAGCTGCTCATCTGCTGGCAGAGGTAGCCGAAGAATGCCCTTGGTGTTAAGTCCTGTACAAGCATATACCACATGTGCTCCCTGGATTTCAAATTCCAGTGTAGAAGGTCTCTGATAACCTAACTCATACCATGAGCCATTTCTCAGAGTTTATTATCTTCCTGTTGTATTTCACTGTTTTCTTTCTCCTTCAATTTGCTTCTCTTCACACAAGACAAGCACAATGCTTAAATAAGTTTTTAAAAATCATATCCATGAGTAGCTGTGGTTGTGTTGTAGTAGCATTTATTTGGTTTATATTTACAAACATCATAAATCAATTTTAAAGGCCCCTGGATCTTGCTTAAATTTTTTTTTGTTCATTTTCATTTTTGACTTTAAAGTCCTGCATAAAGATTTCATTTTGAATATTTTATTTTGTAGCAATTTTGATGTTTATATAATATTTCAAACATTTTCTCTATTAATTGTAGAACAGTAAACATCAGTGATTAAATTTTGTCACTTCAAATGAATGAACAAGTGAATAACACCTCCTTTTTCCTTCTCTTTTCAGTGTCTGGTGTTTGCCAGTACATCTGAATCTAGGGCTTTCTGAATTACTACTTTTTTTTTTTAATCTCTTAAGCATTTTGTGGTTGGCAAACTAACAATCATAAAACGTCTATAAACTTGTGTAGAGAAGGCTTACGTATTAAAGTTACGGAATAGAATGGTATAGTCTTACTGGTAAGACTTAAGTTGATTTTGAGACAAATAGAAGTTCTAATGGACTTAGAAGTAGGAGTGGAAGATAGGAAGAAGTGCCATTCTTATCTTTTCCAGACTTTTTTTTTAATCTTGGAGATTTAAGTCAACTGTACAGAGGAAAATTGAAGTCTAATTGATTAACAATAAGTTAATTCAACATTTTACTGAGCATTCCCCTAATTGCTAGGCATTCATGGCATGTTGAGGATTTAAGCAATGTATAAAGTAAAAACTCTGCCTTTAAGGAGATTAGTCAGTTGGAGGAGAAAAGAAAACAAGCAAAAAATCAATATATTAAATGTTATTAATGTAACAGGAATTTTAAATGCACAGAAAGATAGAGGGGCAGCTATGCAACTCTTCTTGATAGAGTCAGAAAACTTTGACTGGAGAAGGTAATGATTGACCTGAGGCTTGAAGAATGAATAGGTGTTTTCCCGATGGACAAGATTGGCAGTGGCTTTTCCAGCATAAGAAGATTTTGTCTTCCAGAAACCTGTGAATGTTTTACAATGTCTAGAGTGCATTGTATTATGTTATGGAGAGAAAAAGGGGTATGACTACGGAGATGGAGAAATTACCACAAAGGGTCTTGAATGCCATGACACAGGATTTGGATTTTCTCCTGTACTCGGTGAGGAATTAATGAAGGATTTTAAAAGCAGTGTAACTTTGGGAGATGGAGTGAATATTCTGCTATTCTCCAAGTTAGAAAATACAGGAAGGAGGAGCAAATTGGGGTAGGGTAGCAATAGCAGTGGGTTTGAAATGCCATTAGGGAAGGCATTTGGAAATTTAGGTCTAGAGTTCAAGACGCACTCTTAGATGGTGTTAACAACTTACAGATTTGGAATGATCTGATGGCCTGTTTCTGAGCCTCACTGAACTTTGAAAAGGTGGCTATATCCCTGGAGTAGTAGTTAAACTTGCCTCTCCGTAGACAGCTGGAGAACTCTTACTTTTTCATTCTATCGTCCGTGGCCTTAGGCTCCTTAAAGCAGTCTCTAGACACTGGGATAATTGAAAGTTCCTCATAGGGAAAGATTAGGTACTCCTGGCATAGATAGTTCAAGGAACTAGGAGAGAAGATGAGCGTTGGAACTTTTTTCTTCCCCTTCTGTTTTTTTCATTCTTCCGTTCAGTTTTTATATGATGGTAATAGTCTTTTTATTTTTTTTTTCAATACTGATGTTTTGAAGAATGTCTAATGTTTTTATTTCTTAAGGAGGAAATTAAATTTGGTGCCATGAAAATTAGCTTTCTACTCACAGGCCTTGGATGAATGAAGGAATTTATTTTTCATAGTAATACTAGGTTTGGGGAAGGTTGATGGCAACTTTTTTCTGGAACCTTAGACTTTTTCCTCTTTTACTCTCCTTTGAGAGTCTGGTGAGATACAGTAAGAGACAGATATTTTTTTATTCTCTGAAGAATTTAACCTGTACAGACCTATTGTTGATCCTGTTTTAGAAATATCAAAAGTATATGGGTATAAAGTAGAATTGTCTGTAAATCTATGATAGGTACTCTCAAGGATACTGCTTCAGCGAAAATTGTAGTCTGAAACTTGTGTTTTGGAACTGACTTGGTATTCATAAAGTTGGCCTGAATTTTGATATTCATGATTGGCATGTGTAAACTTTTAAAACTTTAAGTTATTTCCTAAATTAAAGATGATAAACTTGGTGGAAAACTTAATTCATTGTCACCTGTCAGTATAACTGTTCAACTGTGATGGTGAAAAAAGAAATATGTGGAGTTCCCGTCATGGCGCAGTGGTTAACGAATCCAACTAGGAACCATGAGGTTGCGGGTTCGGTCCCTGCCCTTGCTCAGTGGGTTAACGATCCGGCGTTGCCGTGAGCTGTGGTGTATGTAGGTTGCAGACGCGGCTTGGATCCCAAGTTGCTGTGGCTCTGGCGTAGGCTGGTGGCTACAGCTCCGATTAGACCCCTAGCCTGGGAACCTCCATATGCCGCAGGAGCGGCCCAAGAAATAGCAAAAAGACAAAAAAAAAAAAAGAAAGAAATATGTTTAATGTTAAGGCTTCAGTCTCTTATGTAAATTGATATTCCAAAATTTCTTCATGGAACATTTACTTCTTTGCTTGATTATTTTCCTAATTCTGCTCATCTAGAATGTCCAGAATTTGAAATGTTGTTACAGTCTGTTAACATAGAGCCCTGGAGTATTCTTCTTTTAATAAGATGGGAATTTGCCTGCCTTGTGCCGGGATAAGTATTCATAATCTAACAGTTCTGTTGCCACAAGTATAAATATACGGCAGACGTTGAGAATGAAAAAGCAGGCACAGCTGGTCAGTCCAAAGTTAAAGGGAATGGCTTAGCTTACATGTTTTTGTATTTGAAAAAATTTTGAATTTGCAGTTTGTTTGCCTTTGAGAAAATGTAATTAGTCCCTGGAGTCTTAATTTTGAAAATTATACTGTTGTCATTTTCTTTAAACATTCCATAATTGATTGAAGAATTCCTTCATTGATTGGTTATAGCTTTGATTATGGAGAAATCACTATCCTTTACTGTTTTATAGGCTGACATAAAAATTGGAACTAGTGCTAGTCTTTATAAGTTTACATTTATGTATTTAAGCCAAATCTAATATTAATTGTGATATTAAAATATCTTAATCATCACTAAATAATTCTAACAGAAATAATGTTTATTCAGATAGAGCACTAACTGGGAAGTTTCAATTGATATGCAACCCGATCTGCAGGAAATAAAATCAAACCATATTCTTTGGATGTACATAAAGGTCCTAGAGGGTCCTAGAGTGAATATTTGTATATTGATTGTTTGACTTCTCATATTCTTATCATACTACCTGTTGTATCATGAAAGAGGGGAGGTAGAATACAAGAAATACAGAAACTCCAAAGATAATGTACCTATACTACTATCTTATTTACATTTGTTTAGTTTTCCTCATTTCATCTTTTGGATAATTACTGCTCCTTTTGAAAAGTTTCAATTCTTTAAAATTTCATGTAAAAATTCTATGACAATTTTTTACAATAGCATTTTGTTCCTTGCCTGTTATTTTTTGTTTCCCAAAATAGCATATACTTTTAACTTTTATGTCTACATGTCTGGCAAAATAGAAGTTATTTTCCTTGATTATTAGAATATAATTTACAAAATTTCACACTGTTCACTTTGATTTTCTTTCTTTAGAGTTGATCTCTCAAATGTATTAGATCTTCATGCCTTCGACAGTCTCTCTGGAATAAGGTATGTTCCCTGTATTTTGGTCACTTATTGTGATGTACTTTTTGTTCCACATTTACAGAGTTAAAGGAATGATTTACACAGTTGCACATTTAATTTATACTTCCTGTCATTCTTTTGGCATACAGGACCATTCCTAATGATTATATTCTTGAAAGATTTGCTAACAGGATGTTTGACTATCACATGCATTTTCCTACAGAAATTAGAGTGTAAATTAGCTTTAGAGAGTAATTGTTAATGTTTCTTTACCAACAGCTATGTGTAATTCTTTCTTTGAGAAAATGCGTGAAATACATAGAAAATTTTAGTTTGGGGTATTCACACAGGTACTCCTTTACTGGTAGTGATGGGTCAGTTTCCAGCTTCTTTCCCCAGAGGGAATCCTTTTGATAAGGAAAAGAAGAATGAATCTTTATTCCCTGGACATTGGTTTCTTCTTTTATTTTTAATCATCCTTAACCCTTTTTTTTTTTGAGGGCCACAACCATGGCATATGGATGTTCCCAGGCTAGGGGTCAGAATCAGAACTATAGCTGCCGGCCTACACCACTGCCACAGCAACCCAGTGTCCAAGCCGAGTCTCTAACCTACACCACAGCTCATGGCATCATTGGATCCTTAACCCACAGATTGAGGCCGGGGATCAAACCTGCATCCTCATTGATACTAGTCAGGTTTGTTACTGCTGAGCCACAACGGGAACTCCTCCTTAAATGTTTTTAAGTATAGAGTTCGGTAGTGTTAAGTATATTCACATCTTTTGCAATGAATCTACAGAACTTTTTCCATCTTGTAAAACTGAAACCCTGTACCTATCAGATGACAACTCCCCACTTTCCCCCCTCTGCAGCCCCTTGTAACTACCACTGTTACCTATTTTTAACAACTTGACTACTTTAAATACCTCAAATAAGTGAAATCATACAGTATTTGTCTTATTCCAAATACTTGAAAGTGACTGGCTTATTTCACTTAGTCCTCAAGTTTCATTCATTTTATAGAATGTGACAAGTCTGTCTTCCTTTTTAAAGGCTAGGAAATATTCCATCGTATATGTATACCACTTTTTATTTATCCATTCATTCACTGATGAATGTAAGCTGGATAAGCAAATATCTCTTCGAGATCCTGCCTTAAATTCTTTTGGATATATGCCCAGAATTAAGATTGCTGGATAATACAATAGTTCTCTTTTTAATATTTTGAGGAACCACTATACTGTTTTCTATAGCAGCTGCACCATTTTACATTCCCATAAGCAGTGCACAAGTGTTCTAGTTTCTCCACATCCTTGCAAACACTTGCTGTTTTCTGTCGTTTTTAGTAGTAGCTCCGCCAGTGGGTATGAGGTGGTAGCTCATTGTGGGGTTTTGATTTATATTTCTCTAATGATTAGATACTGAACATCTTTTCATTTGCTTTTTGGCCATTTGTAAATTATCTTTGAAGAACTATCTATTGAAGTACTTCGCCCATTTTTTAGTTGGATTATTTGTTGGTTGTTGTTGTTGCAGAGTTGCAGGTGTTCTTAAATATTCTTGGTATTAACCCCTCATCAGATACATGGTTTGCTAATATTTCCTCTAAGTTCTTCTGAAGTAGATGAGTCATGACACCCTTATGCGAATAGTATCCTCTCAATACATGGGGGAAAGGAGCATCCTTGTCTCTGAAGACAAAGGGAGACACGGAGGAATCTGAAGGCACAGCCTTGCTGCATTTCCCCTAGTTTCCTGCACTTGGCTCATATGCTGTCCTATCATACCTTTCCACTCTTCATCAAACCTGTCATCAAAATACTCAGGTTTAACCATTTCTGCAAGTCTTCATCTGCCTAGAAAGGCTTCTTTGTCAGATAAAATCCTTGTTAAGTTAATCTTTGTCTAATTTTTAGACCCAGCCAAGGACTTAAAAGTGTAGAGGAAAACTTTTTCCTTCCTTGCGCAAGTTGTCGGCAGTTGTTGTCCAAAAACATTAAATGTTGAACATAGGGACAGAACATAAAGTTTTTCAAACATTTTTCTAAGGTGATCTCAATCCATACTTACTGAAAAAGAGTTATAATGCGTTAGAGACACTAAAAGAAGTAGCTATTTAATGTGAAACCCCTGCTCTGGATAAGGCTTTTGCATAACTTTTCTTTGTGCTTAGATCCTCAACAGGAGAATCCTTTCCTGAGCAACCAGCTGGGAAGGATTTAATTTAACACTTTCCCTAAGACCCCCCAATGAGACTCATTCCCTCCAACCATTCCTACAAGCCTTTTCTCTTTCCTAAACTTGCTGTTACTAATTTACCCCTCACTGTTCTTCAAGGCAAAACATCTGCAAGGTTTTAAGTCCTTTTCCTCCTCCTGACCTACCCCCATCACTCTCTAAAGGTATGCTACAGTTGTTATGGTTATGATTTGTTATGCCATATTGATCTTCTTGCTCTTTTCATATCAGAACAATGCATTTTTAAGATTCTGACATTTTGTTTTTCTCTCACCCACTGATAACTGTATAGAGAGCTTATATTTATGGATACTATTTTTTAAGTAGATATGTTTAAGGGGAAATATTAATAAAGGAAAAATTTACCCTCTAACTTTCTTTTGCGTTGCAGCATTATTTTCATATGAAGAAGCATGGGGGAAGGTGATGAAATTTTGAGCAATTGTAAAATGCTTATGTGTATATTCCTACGCCTGTATTAGAGCTGTTGAAAAATAAAAAGAAATCTACTGATATATTCAACCACAGCATATATGTTGCTAAAGATTAATTTTTCTTTATATTGTATGTGTATATATGTATGTAAATGTATGTACATTTTTAAGAAAAGTTTTTAAATGATCTGCCAGCATTTGTCTATTAGAATATGTGTACAGAATGTAAAATTAGAACTATGTGATAGATTCAGTTGTGGAAAATCTCTTCCTTATTTAGCTTTGTATCTCTAAGTAATATATAAGATTAAATAAGATATGTGTGGCTCTCTGAATTTATATCAATTATTCTTAGTTTGCAGAAAAAACTTCAGCATATGTCAACAACACAACCTCACGCTGATCAGGTAAAAAAAAATTTTGAAAATGTTTTTAAGGTATCTCTTTAAATTTTTCTGTTGAGGATTGTTTCATTTCCACTTTTTTAAAAAGAGCATTTTTTAAACTATTTCAATAGTTTTCAGAATTTAAATGCTTTTGAGGTCATCCAGTCTAGCTTCTTAATGCATAATAATTCATCAAACCAGAGTTATTTAGAATCTTAAAAAATCATGCATTCTGGCTTCTCCATTTTGTAAGTCATTCAACATATTTTGATTAGTTCTTCTGATGGTAATTATAAAAGTAGCTAGGGGGTTCTCTATGTAGCTTATTTTTAACTGTCTTCAACAAACTGATTAAGGAAAAGTCTAGTATAAGCATCCATTACTTGTTTAAATAAAATTGACTTTGGGTTTCACCTTCAGATAGCACTGTAAATTTGAACTCTTTAAGGTGTTTTTCATACTCTAAAACTAATTTCTGAGGTAAATATTGAAGATGTTATGGACAAAGTGTATTTTCATTGTACCCATCTTTCTTTTTTTGTGTGTGTTTTTGTCTTTTTGCTATTTCTTTGGGCCGCTTCCACGGCATATGGAGGTTCCCAGGCTAGGGGTCTAATCGGAGCTGTAGCCACCGGCCTACGCCAGAGCCACAGCAACGCGGGATCTGAGCCGTGTCTGCAACCTACACCACAGCTCAAGGCAACGCCGGATCGTTAACCCACTGAGCAAGGGCAGGGACCGAACCCACAACCTCATGGTTCCTAGTGGGATTCGTTAACCACTGCACCACGACGGGAACTCCCCATCTTTCTTTTAAACAAGTTGTGGATGGTAGAGCTTAAGGGTAACTTCTTTCTTCCATTTAAACACAGAAGGGGACATGTGAGTGAGCAGTGTGCCTAGCATTCTCTCCTTTGTCTTGAGACTGTCACTTATTTTTTGAGTCATTAATTGTAATAGGGCCAAGATAACAGCACTCTTGCTCATTTGTCCTCATTTTGGCTCATGTTTATGGGGAGCTATATTACCATGTTTATGGCATTTTTATCTCAGAAATTTTTCTTAATAGAGTATTCATCTTCACGTGTCTGTATTTACTTTATTGACGTATAATTGACCTGTAATATTTTTCTAGAATATAGTATTATGTGTTTCAGGTATATAACATAGTGATTCAGTATTTTTATACATTGTGAACTGATCACCATGGTAAGTCTAGTTACCATCTCTCACCATACAAAGTTATTGCAGTATTATTGGTTATATTCCGTATGCTGCACATTACATTTGTGACTTTTCTGTGTTATAATTGGAAGTTTGTAACTCTTAGTCCCCTTCACCTATTTTGCCCATCCTCCTACCCCTTCCTTATTGGCAACCACCAGTTTGTTGTGTTACGTATGAGTGTTATGTGTGTTTGTTTTGTTTTTTAGATTCTACATATAAGGGAAATCATATGGTATTTGTCTTTTTCTTGTTTGATATATTTTACTTAGCATAATACTTTTGAGCCTATCCATGCAGTCGCAGATGGCAAAATTTCAGTGTTTTTATGGCCAAGTAATGTTTCATTGTGTGTGGTATGTGTGTGTGTGTATATATCTATATATATCACATCAACTTTATCTGTTCATCTATTGGCAGATATTTAGATTGCTTCTGTATCTTGGTTGTTCTAAATACATAATGCTTCAGTGAACAATTGAGGGGCATATATCTTTTCAAGTAATGTTTTCAATTTCTTTGGATAAATATCCAGAGGTGGAATTTCTGGGTTATATGGTAGTTTTATTTTTACTTTTTAAAGGAATTTCCTTACTGTTTTCCATAGTAGTTGTACCAGTTTTCATTCCTATCAGAAGTGCATGAAGGTTTGCTTTTTTCTCCACATCTTCACCAACATTTGTTATTTGTTGTCTTTTGGGGAATAGCCATTCTGACAGGTGTGAGGTGATATCTCATTGTTTTGATTTGTTTTCTTTTCCCCTGATGATTAGTGATGTTGAACCTCTTTTCATGTGTCTGTTGGTTGTCTCTATTTCTGCATTGGAAAATGTTTTTATAAGTCTTCTGCCCATTTTTTAAATTGGATTATTTGGAGGTTTTTATTATTTATTTGAGTTGTATGATTCTTTGTATAGTTTGGATCTTAATCATGTATTAGACATATCAGTTGTAGATATCTTCTCCCATTAAGTAGGATGCCATTTTGTTTTATTGATGATTTCCTATGCTGTGCCAAAGCTTTTAAGTTTGATGTAGTGCCATTTGTTTGATTTTTTTTTTTTTGCTTTTGTTGTTCTTGGCTGAGGAGGTAGGTCCAAATATTGCTAAGAGTCAAAGAGTGTATTGCCTCTTTTCATCTAGGAGTTTTTGGATTTCAGTTCTTACATTCAAATATTTAATACATTTTGAGTTTATCTTTGCATACAGTATAAGGGAATGGTCTAGTTTCATTCTTCTGCATGTAGCTGTTTTCCTGACACCATTTATTGTAGAGACTATTTTTTCCCCATTGTTTGGGGCTTTTTTTTCCTTTGTCATAGGTTAATTGAGCATATGAGTGTAGGTTTGTTTTCTGAGCTCTCTATTCTAGTCCATTGGTCTGTGTGTCTGTTTTTGTGCCAGTGCCATACTGTTTTGATTACTATAGCTTTGTAGTATAGTTTGAAATCAAGAAGTGTGATGCCTCCATCTTTGTTCTTTCTCAAGTTTGGTTTGGCTATTTGGGTCTTTTATGGTTCTGTACAAATTTTAGGTTTATCTGATCTAGCTTTGTGAAGAATGCCTTGGGTATTTTGATAGGGATTACACTGAATCCGTAAATTTCTTTGTGTAGTATGAACATTTTAACAATATTAATTCTTCTAGCCTTTGAGCACATAGTATCTTATTTATCTTTAAGATGAGTGACTGAGAGAAGTACAAGTCCCTAGAGGTAGAATTTTTGAGAAAAACCAACTGTTTATTATAGTCAACATTAGTCATAAAGATGAATTGAAGCACATCACATTCTTATATTCTAGGTGGAGGACATCATCATACTAGAAGTCATAAGGCATAAAAGATGAAGAAGATGTAGTACTCATTCCAGAACCTTTAGAATGGCCAGTATCTATACCTACAGTATCTCGAATACTCTCTTGTGGCATTTATAATGTCTTAGAGTTTGGATTGAAATGTAGTTTCCCTTATCTATAAATTCCTAAATGTACATTCCTCATTGCTTAGCACAGGGTATGATATCTGGTGAGTGTTCAGTGAGTATTTGTTACAAGAATAAAAGCCGTGATTCTCAAATAGGGGTGTACATCAGAATCACTTGTGGGCTTTTAAAAAAATATCAAGCTTGGGTATGTGCAAGTTTATGTGTATGTATATTATTTTTAACATTTTACTATGGAAAATTTTCAAAGATATAAAAAAAGAGAGATGCACATGATCCAGTGCATCTCCATGCAGATAATCCAATTTCAATGACTTTTAACCTTTTTGCTGATTTTATCTACCTTCCTAACATTTCTTTTGCTAGAGTATTTAATTTGTGTGTGTGTGTGTGTGTGTCTTTTTGTCTTTTTAGGGCTGCGCCCCTGGCAAATGGAGGTTCCCAGGCTAGGGGTCGAATTGGAACTGTAGCTGCTGGCCTTCGCCACAGCCACAGCAATGCAGGATCTGAGCCAAATCTACAACTTACACCACAGCTCATGGCAATGCTGGCTCCTTAACCCACTGAGCGAGGTCAGGGATCGAACCCAGGGATCCTAATCAGGTTCATTAACCACAGAGCCACGAAGGGAACTCTGGCACTTTTTTTTTTTTTCTTTTTCTCTCTCTTTTTAGGGCCACACCTATGGCATATGGAGGTTCCCAGGCTAGGAGTTGAATCAGAGTTGTGGTTGCTGGTCCACATCACAACCACAGCCACACCAGATCCAAGCTATGTCTGTGACCTACCACAGTTCATGTCAGCGCTGGATCCTTAACCCATTGAGCAAGGCCAGGGATCAAACCTACATCCTCATGGATAATAGATTCATTTCTACTGAGCTACAATGGGAACTCCCCAGCTTTTTTTTTTTTCCTAACACAGTAAAGCATACAGATTTTTGGTGTTCCAGTCAATGTATCTTCACTTGTATTTGTACCTATTTATCTGTCTATATGTACACATGAACACATACTCTGTAATTAACACTCAGCTCAAGATAAAGATTTCCAAAACTGTTAAGAGAGTTCCCTTTGTTCCTTCCCAGTTAGTAACCTTTCTTCCAAAGATGTATACTGCTCTTCTGATTCATACAGGAAAAGGTAGCCTTAAACTAGGAGGGTTTTTTTGGTTTGGTTTGAGTTTTTTGTTTATTTTGTTTGTTTAGTTTGATTTTTTTGCACTGGAAGAAATAAGGGAAAGAGCAATCCAGATCTTTGAAAGTGGGAAAGTAACAATGCTCTAGAAGAGCAGTATTCTAGCATAGAAGTCTTGGTGGAATGCTTGGTGTTGGAATCCTGAGCTAAGATATTAGGCTTCAATTTGCCAGGCAAAGACAACTCATGCTGTGCTATCAGACAGTGTCCAGTGAGCTGGATTGGAGGATGCAGTCAGGAGACCAAAGCAGGAAGATACTGCAGAAGTCCACATACCTTGTGATTAGGGCCTGGGCTCCATTGGTTACAGTGAGAATGGAAATGGTATAAAAGGAACACTGTTTTTTAAGAGCCTTATTGACTGATGATGAATGAATGGTAAGAAGAGAGAAGTGATGGGAAACTGGCCTGGATTGACAAGAGGAACCTAGGAATAGAGAAATCTAGAAGGCAAACTGATTTAGATGAGGAAGCTGTGTACCTGGTGTCAGGATATCACAGCAGAGGTGACACACGGAAGAAGAGGAGGAGCAGAGGAGTGGAGTGTAGAGATAGAGTTTTTGCGTTTAAGCATATTTGTGGGCTTAGTTTTCTATATTAAAAAAAAACAGATTATTGCACATTAGGTATTGTTTGCAAAATAATAGAAAACTGAGGGAAATAACATGGTAGGTTAAAGAAAAAAACAGACCAAATTCTTAAAGTTTAGGGGTTATCACTAAATTTTACCTTAGGGGCAGTATCTTATTTTGCTTTAGTTTTTAAAATTACCTCCTCAGGTTTCTGCATCTTTCTGTTTTTGGCAAAAGAAGAGTTAATTTTAGATTCACAATTGAAATAAACTGGGGGGAAAAGTCTGAAATGGGTAATACCTAGGACATATTATGTATGTCATTAAAGTTTTATCCATGATTGATGTTGAATGCATTTCTCTCTCTCTCTCTCTCTTTTTTTTTTTTTTCATGGATTTCTTGGTCATCCTGACAAGGAGGACCTGGTTTTGGAGGGTGGGAACATGGATGAGAAAACCCTGGTTGGGTGTATGCATACTTTATTAGTAGAACTAGTTGTGAATTATAAGTTGTGACCTGCATCCTCATTGGAAACTTACAGATTTCATCTTTAGGTTTGTCTAATATGAGGAAAAAAAAACAACTACTACAGAAAAACGTCTAGTTCTAAAATGTATCTCTCCCTCCTTGAGCCCCATGATGTGTTGTTTTAATTTTTAAAACTTTTTTTTTTTTTTGAAATCTCAAGTGGCGTTAATTGTACCCATGAGAAATACTATCATATCTCTAACCTTCTGAAAGCAAAAATCATTCCTGATAGAAAATTCTTTAAGCTAAGAATAAAGCAAGCAAAATATTGGGTCCTATATTGAGACAGTCCCATAATTAAAATCCAAGTTATCCAACTTGAATAAAGCCTTTATTTAAAGCTTTTTAAAAGCCTTTTAAAACTTGAATTACTACTGTCTTTTGAAATTGACAAATTATGTCTCATTTAGCAACCTTTTGCTATATATTTTGATAGGCTGTATGATTTGCTGTACATTTTGGTATGGATTTTTAGGTACTTTTTGTAAGGATTGCTTTGAAGAAAGAAGGCTGTCATTTTGTTTAAATGCATGCTGTTATTAAACAACTTAATAAAGTTCAAGCAGTTGAACAACTTTATTAAGATTTGTAAGTAAGTATTTTTTAATTGTGGTAAAAATATGCATAACATAAGATCTCTTAACAAATTTTTAGTGTATAGTAAGTAGTGTTGTTAAGTATTTATGTTGTACAGCAGATTCCCTAGAACTTTTTCACCGTGCATGAAACTCTACTCCTTAATCAGCAGCTCCCCTCTTCCCTCTCCCCCAGACCGTGGCAACCTACTTAGTGCTTCTTAGATTGGCCCCTGTTAGTGGAGTCATGGCGTTTTTTTACTTTCTTTGTTGTCCTGTTCCACTTAGCGCTATGTCCTCAAGTTTCATCCATGTTGTAGCGTATGACAGGATTTTCTCCTTTTTTAGGGATGAGTAATATTTCATTATTATACCAAATTTTTATACTACTTTATCTGTAGCCATTCATCCGTTAATGTTACGTTGTCTCCACCTTTTGGCTATTGTGACAAAGTACTTTAAAAAATCTGACATTTTAAAGTCCAGTTTTAGTTAGCTTGCATGTCTCATATCTAAGCAAGAAAGTGCCTTTCCTATTACTATTTCCTATTACTAGCAACAGTGGAGACTCGATGTCATGTATTTTGTCCTTAGTTGGTCTTTAATACTTTTAGCTATTCTAATGTTGAATCAAAACCAGTTTTGGTCTTTTTGTATTTTCTACTGTAAGTCTATATGATTTTCTGTTGGTGAGTAAAATTGCTGTTAAGATATATGGATCTAGGAAATTATGCAAAGCTGTGCGTTAGTGTGCTCCTTTCTGCTTGTTTTGAAGCTTGGCTTTAGCATCTTATTGTCGTTATCCAAGGTGGGGTTTGTGCTTTTAATGTGTTTTGCTTATTAGCCCTTGTGTACTTTGATCATTAGGTTTGAAATTTTGGGTTACAGTATCAAATGGAGGTTGGGATTTTATTCTGTGATCAACCTGAGGAAATCTTAAGCTTCTGATTCCTGAGACGATTTATCAAGATCAGGAGGAAAAATAAATGTCAGAGTTAACAATCTCTAAATGTGGATCTCACCCATCTAAGACCAAAGACTTCATTATGTTATCCTTCTCATCTGTAGGAACTCTTCTCCCCTTGGCACATGTTTGATCAGAGATAAACCAAATCTTTCATTTGTATTTATTTTTTCCCAAGAACTTTTGCATTTGAGTTTTATTGTTAGCTCTGGGGAGTTTATTTTTTCTGAGCCTCATCTTCCTCAATGTGTAAAATGGAAATAATTCTCTTTATTCCACAGGATTATTGTCATGAGTAAATGAAACGATGAAATAAAGTGACCTAGGCAAAAGTACCTCTTTCAATACATAGTTAACATGCTCTTTATATCACCTTCCCTCTTGCTTAGTGCTGAGAATTCTGGAAAGAATAAGTTAAACAATGAGTATTCTTTCCTAAGAGTTTCTCTGTGTAAATATTAAGCCATTGATTACAGAATGTGGAACGTGGAGTTGGTAATACCAAAAATCAGTGTGTATGGTGAAAAACAAATACCTAATATCATTCATTGTTAAGGCAACATAAATTTCCATGAATGTTTCCTTTTCATCTTAAAACTTGTGATTTTAAAACATATATTGACATTACTATTAAAAAAACATTATTATCTCTTGATTTACAGAGTATTGTTACAGTCACATTTGAAGTACCAGGAAATGCAAAGGAAGAAAGTCTCAATGTATATATTCAGGTGAATGCAGTTTTAATCGATGCTTTATCAGTTGTTTTGCCATGTAGTTGTTCCTATTAGCAGTGGTTGATCTTAGTATATATCACTTGGTACAGAATCTTATCTGGGAAAAGAATGTGAGCAACAGAGATGGCAACTGCATGGAGGTCATACGGCTAAAGGTATGGTGCACAGCTTACAGTCTTATACTTTTAGACAAAGTCCCTTTCTTGGCTCTTACATAAAACCATGTTTAAACATAAGCTCTAGTTTTAGTACAATAAACCTTGGTTTTTGTTTTTCCTTATTTCCATTCTTGAAAAGAAGCTTCAGAACTCATTGTGGAAAGCATGATTTATTTGCGCAGCTTCACAGAGCATTGCAACTGAAACAGCCTATGTGCTTTGAAACATTACTACCTACTCCCAGGTACTCTGGGCAGTTATTTGCCCAATGAGCTTGACTTGTTGAAACTCTCCCCTTGGCACACAGCTTGGTCAGCCAGAGAAAACAGTGTTTTCTTGTGTTGGTTTTTCTCTAAGAGAGCTTCATTAACAGAATAAGAATAGTGGAGATCTTGTTGCAGCTGAACCTTATGCTTCTTGATGCACTTAGCAGACATTAAAGATTTGTTATATTATTGAAAAGAAATTACAAGGGACTAGAAGAATTCTTGCTTTCTGTTGGGAAAACCATTCATATTTTTGGACATTTGGGTATTTGTGTCCCAAAAGGTGCCTTTTCCAGGGAGCAGTAGATCCTAGGTTGTGTGCTTAACCAGTCAGCAGTCATGTGACTATCTACTCTTGTGTTTCCAAAAGTGTACCTAAGGTTTTTATTATTACTGTTCATTATCATCACTTTTAGCAACTAGATGTCTCTGGTTAGCGGCCAGCTTCCTGGGGTCACTGTGTGACAGAGAAAGTATTTAGGTTTAGCTCTCTTTACTCACTGTGATGGCAATACCTGAGATTGGTGTGGCAGAGCAAGACAGGTGAATCCAGTCTATTCCCAAATTTTTCCCATGAAGAGGAACTAAGCCTGTAGCTTCTTTATGCCTCTGTCCCCATCTACATTCTGTGATCCTAATTGGGAGGTCATATATCATCCTGTAACAGCTTTTATCCCCTAGTACTGCATGGGGGGTTGTTACCTAGAAAAGCAGCCTTTTGGGCGTTTGTACTAATTCTGCCATTAGACCTCTGCGTAGAGTTAGGTGGCTTGTCCTGCACCATCCCAGTGTGGATTTTGTGCTTCGAGATGTGACAGTTTTTCTGCAGTTGTCCCCCTTGGTTCTTCTTTTGGCCTTCCTCTCATCACAGCAACCTGGGGCATCTGAGGTGACATGGGCTTTCTCTTTGTAGAGGTCCTTCTCTTTGCTGTTACAAAGTATTAAGTTGAAAATAATCAACATGTTTAAAATGTTAATGCTGGTAACAGCTGACAGACACTTCACAGTCTTCATACAAGTGTAAAATTGATGCTTAGGTATAATTCCAAAAAGTTTGCTGTTACATATTAAAACTCAAATTTAAAAAGCAGAAAACAAAACTCAGCACAATAAATAAAACTGGAAGAACATACACCCAAAATACATGAATACACCAAAAATACACAAAAAATGTGCAGTGGGAATGACAGTGGTTTGTCTTTATTGTTTATATATATATATATATATATAATCTTTACTTTTTAATATATATATCATATATATATTTATAATATGTATAACATTATTTCAGAGAAATTATTTTACCCCATAGGAACCAGTTTATCAGATTCGTTCCTCATTTCTGTAAATCAGTATAAAATGAATTTCATCCAGATAAATGTGATAGTTTTTCTTTTCCTTTATTTTGTCATCATTTACTCCATTTATTCAAACCCATTCAAAAACAGTTTACCACCAAAATCTTTTAACTTCTCAAATTTTCCCACGAGAACTGTGAAACAAGCATAAAAATCCTAAAAAGTAGAATAATTGATAGAATTTGGTATGTAACATGTTTTATCATGTGGTTGTTTTCAACTTTTTGTTGAAATAACACTGAATAAACATCCTAATACATTTATTAATTTTGTCATTAGAAATGGGGATTGTTTTGAACAAATCATTGTGCACAGAGATGTTTTTAAAAATTAGGGCTTTAAGAAACTTTTTAATACACAAATAAGTGGAATTAAGTATTTCAGCAGCATCTTCTTTATGAGTTTATATTTTTAAAAGGGAATAGGGATAATTAATCCATTAACATTGATGCTGGATTTCTGCTTTTAATTCAAACTGCAGCTGATTGATCATTCTCCTCTGAGCAGGGGCTGATATCAATCAGAGACAAACCACAACAAGTGATTATCCAAGGTGTCCATGAGCTGTATGATCTTGAGGAGACCCCAGTGAGCTGGAAGGACGACACTGAGAGAACAAATCGGTTGATTCTTATTGGTAAGTGGCAAACAGTTAGAAGCAAAGTAAAAGAAACATTGGAAAGGGATGTCGTGTGCTCCTTAAGCAGTATTAACCAATCTGATCACCTTCTGTAAATCTGAATAAGCTTGTGGTTAATGTCTTAAAAAGGCTTACATTCTTAAGAACTTGTTAAGCCTTTTACTCTTCTTCAAATGATTTTAGAAAAATGATTACCCAAATGCCAATTTGGTTCTGAGGGACTTAAATAGAAAGTTAAGGAAGTAGTCACTAATTACTATTGTTTTTGGAAATTTCTGAAAATAAGCGTTTGATGATCTGGACTTAATAGGTGAATTGTGTCATTTTAATCGGCGTAATATAATCATACTATATTTTGTTCTGTTTGCAGGCAGGAACTTAGATAAGGATATCCTTAAACAACTGTTTATAGCAACTGTGACTGAAACAGAAAAGCGGTGGACAAAACATATCAAAGAAGATCAAGTTTGTCCGTAACACTAGAAGCATCAAAATGGTTGGGCGATAAAATTGGAAATAAGTTTCCTATTAGATGTATTTCAAGCATCTGTTCTTTGCACTACTTCTTTTATGAATTCCAGTGTACTTTCAAATACTATTTATTTTATGGAATACATAAAATAGAGTAAATCAGTATTGTGAAACACTTGACATTCATACAATAAAATACAGTTGTATCCTCTAAAGTTTTTTGTGTAAGTGTGTGTGTAGACATCATGCCCAAAAATGTCTTTCATAATTGGCTTTGGAGTTTACATATGCTGATTTCTCACCCATGAAAGTTATTTATTGTGATAATAATGATAAAACTTAACTTCAGGGAGTTCCTTTTGTGGCTCAGTGGTTAACGAGCCGGATGAGGATCCCTGAGGATGCAGGTTCGATCCATGGCCATGCTCAGTGGGTTAAAGATCCAGTGTTGCCATGAGCTGTGGTATAAGTGGCAGACACGGCTCGGATCTGGCATTGCGGAGGCTGTGGTGTAGACCAGGAGCTGTAGCTCTGATTCAACCCCTAGCCTGGGACCTTCCATATGTTGCAGGTGCGGCCTTAGGAAGAAAAAAAAAAAAAAAAAATTCATTGATTTTTTTTTTCCCCCTTAGAACTTAAGCTGCACTCCTGGCCCACAATAGAGCATAGATAAATGTTTTCTTCTTCCTAACAACTTAAATTTGTTTTATAATGAAAATAGTCGTAATAATACTTCATAATGTTCATTGGCAAATAATAATGATTTAGATTCATCTGTTCTAGATCATAAGAAAGGGCTTATAAGTAATTGTCCCATTATGGGAAAAATGTTTGAAGTAATGTTAATCAAAACTCTTAAAAATCTGTTTTAAATTTTTAAGTATTTTTTCTTTAAAATTATTAATCTTTAAACATTTTTTTATTACAAAAGTATTGTATGCATATATTTGTGTTGTAAAAATGCAAACATTACAGCTGAAGTCAATATCCCCTGACCTTTCTCCTTCAGTCACTGTCACTTCCAGGCAAGCAGTGTTGTCAGTTTAATGTCTATCCTTTCAGATATTTCTCTTCACCTATTTCTCTGCACAGTCTGATTTTTAT
Source organism: Phacochoerus africanus (assembly GCF_016906955.1). Classification (NCBI taxonomy): domain Eukaryota; kingdom Metazoa; phylum Chordata; class Mammalia; order Artiodactyla; family Suidae; genus Phacochoerus; species Phacochoerus africanus. The sequence continues at coordinate 223,701,734 of NC_062545.1, forward strand.
TTCTTCTCAAAATGAGTTATTTTACAATGATAAAACTGTAATTTAAGGCATTTCTTTAGGAGACTTAAAAAACTTGCCATCAATATCCTCAAGGAAACATTTTATTTTTATAGTGTTTGTGTGTTTGTTTGGCTGAGCCTCTGGCATGCAGGAGTTCCTGGGTCAGGGATTGAATCAGTCCACAGCAGTGACAATTCTAGACCTTAACCAGTAGGCCACCAGCAAGTGCCTATATTGTATGTTTTAAATGTATATTATAATACAGTTTTCTCTTTTAAAAACAGAACAAAACAAAAAAAATCTCTTGGTCTTAGATCTTTCTGTGACAGTGCATATAGATATGTCTTCAGCTGCTGCACAGAAATTCATAGAATACATTTCTTTTAAAAACATTTATTGAGTACTTCCAGGTTTGCCCAATATTAGTGCTGGGGCTGAAACTGCACATATGACAGTTAAAAGCCGTTTGTATTGCCTATAGTTTGTTCACCACCAGACTATATGGTGTCCATCCATCACCATATAGTTGGTTCCCTTCCCCTCTTTGCCCTCATTCTTCTTCTTCCCCTCTAGTTACCACTGTTCTGCTCTTGATATCCACATGTTTGGTTTGGTTTGGTTTGCTCATTTATTTATTTACTTTGCTTTTCACATGCCACACATGAATGAAATTCTACAATATTTGTCTTCTCTAACTTATTTCACTTAGCAGAGTACCCTCAGGGTTATCTAGGTTGCCAGAAGTGGCTTTTAAGTTGAAAATAGAATTAAAAGGAGTCATTCCTGCAGAGTGGGGGAGGAGGTTCTACACAGAGGGAGCAAGTAGTGGAGAGGGCCTTTAGGTGGGAACCAGCACAGCTTGCTGGAGACCAGGAAGAAGGCAAGGGCGGTGGAAAGGTTAGAAAGCTAGGTGGAATTGGAACTGCAAGCCAGAGCCAGGCTTTTTGCTACTTATGGGACAAGCTAAACATTCGTTTTGTTCCTAAAGCCTTGGGAAATGGCTGAAGGGGTTTTGAGCTGGACAAGTGATGTGTTTGTGATCACTGTGGCAGATAACTGGTCATTTTTGTTTTTGAAATTTCAGACTACAGTGAACATCACTGTGCATGTCTCTTTCTTCTTATGAGACTGTTTCTAGAAGAGATATGTAAGGTTAGAATCACTGGCTTTCAGGATGTGCTTAGTAAATACTAATAGGTTATTAATAGATACTGATAAGTTCTTAATAGATACTGATAACTTGCCTTCCCAAATGGCTGTACCTTTTTGTCGTAATAACAAGAATATATAAAAGTACCCATTTTTGCAAACCTAGTTAACCCAGTCTGGATTCAATGGCATCCCACTGTTTTAATTCAGATTTTTTTTTACTTTATTTTTATATTACTTATATATTCTTTTAAATATGCATTGCCCTGTTCTTCATCCTTATTTTTCCCCTAAATATGGTGTTTTTCAGTGATCAGAACTATCTACAGTATAACCTGAACTTCAGAAGGGTTTGAAACCTGCCATTGAAAGCTTCCAGAGAAGATTTTATTTTTATAATGGAAATCACTAACAAATAAATATCATGGGCCATTATTCTGCTAACCATAGAAAACTTGAGGGTATTATGATGATGATAATAATGAAGATAATGAAGGTTTAGGCATGGTTCATTTGTAACTTTGTAGTTTACTGAGTAGTATAGGATAAATTACTAAACCTCTCTGAGCCTTTGCTTCCTTATTCATAAAATGGAGATAAAATGCAAATCTCTCTGAATTGTTGCAGGCATTAAATTTAAAGCACCATGAATATAGAGTTTCTGTTAATGGGAATTCTCCTTTCCCAGCAGGATGTGATAAAATATTCAAACTTCTGCACAGCTTCTTGAAACAAATGAGTCATTCCTATGCTTTTCCAGCTTTTGGCAAAAGGGGCAAGAGCATTGGTATAGAGTTTAAGATAGCTATGGGAGGGGTCAACCCAGGGCTTGAGGGAAGACCAGGGATTGAAAAGGCCTCTGATTGCTAGATTGTAACATTTGAAGGGAATTAGCAACAGAGTAAAGCTAAAAGACTTTTAAACATTTGTGGGTTTGGTTGCTTGATACAATTGAATACATGTCTCCTGTGGATTACTAGTATAGGTAAAAAACTATATTTTTAGGTGTCTTTGAAAGGACTTTCCCAGTTCTAGAAATGCCATACATTGTGGAAGTGATATTAAAAGAAGTATATTTTGTCTTTGAATGTCTACCAATTTGCCCTACTTTAAAAAGAAAGACGAAAATAAAAAATAAATAAAAAGAAATACTATGGGAGTTCCCTGATGGTCTAGTAGTTAGGACCAAGCACTTTTATTGATGTTGCCCAGGTTCAGTCCCTGGTCTGGGAACTGAGATCCCTCATCAAGCTTCTGCACCCGATGGCCAAGAAAGAAAGGAAGGGAGAGAGATTTTTTTTCTTCAGAATTAGTTTTAATATTAGAATCAACTTTGTTGTTCAGCAAAGTGCCTTTAATTTTCAGAATGAAATGAAGATAAACCAGGTATCGTCATCATCTTTTCTATATAGTAGTTTAGAAAGGTTGGTTTTTCAAAGTATGATGGTTGGCATTTTGTGACCCCCTGATAGATTCGTTCAGGAAAAAGACCTATTTGGTGTTAGGAAAGAAGTAATCTCCAGATATTGAGTGCCTACTATGCATTGTGCACAGTGAAATGTTTCAGTGTTTCATGAGCATAAAGATGACCCTAAAGAATTAATGAGACAGAAAGAGTTCCCCTTTTTTAAGAAAAGAATTACTTGCCGTAATGGAGTTTCTCCAAAGAATTCAACTTACTTTTCATTGATACAACTCTTTATTTTTATGTTGATGTAGTTTATATATCAATTTTATTTAGATGTAATTCACATAAAATTTACCCTTTAAAGTATATAATTCATGGTTTTAGAATATCCACAGGAAGTTGTAATCTTTCTGTCTCAATAGATTTGCCTATTTGGACTTTTTACTTATATGTTTCCAGGTTCATCCATGTTGTATATATCAGTACTTTGTCTCTTTTTACAGCTGAATAAAATTATTTTGATATATCACATTTTGTTCATCCACTCATCAGTTGAAAGACATTTATATATTTCTACCTTTTGGCTACTAGGCCCTTTTTCTCCTGTTTAATTTTTTATATTTAGAGAAAATTTGAGCACAGCAGATAGTAGAAGGGAATTCCCATATCTATCTACTACCTCTCACACTCGCATAGTTAAGGTCTTGCAGTAAGTAGTATGATACATTTATTATAGTTAGTGAAAGTGAACCAATTTTGATATATTACTGTTAACCAAAGTCCATATTTTATTCATATATTCTTATTTTCACCTAATATCTTTTTTCTGTTCCTACTGCATTAGGGCCACACCCAAGGCATATAGAAGTTCCAGGCTAGGGGTCAAATCAGAGCTGCAGCTGCCAGCCACAGCCACAACCATGTCAGATCCAAGCCACATCTACGACCTATCCCACTGCTCACAGCAATGCTGGATCCTTAACCCACTGAGCGAGGCCAGGGATTGAACCTGCATTCTCATGGATACTAGTTAGGTTCATTACCACTGAGCCACAATGGGAACTCCTATCTACCATTTTTATCACCTCATATCAAGGGTATATACTATCAACATGATTTATGACTGTTCATGTTCTCATCGATTACCTGATACCTGGCTGAAACCTTGTCACAATTCTCCACCGGTAACGTTATTTCCCCTGCCCCATGTCATACGGTACTTTTGGAAGGAAATCACTCTGTACCGCTCGCAGTAAAAGAGTGTTTATGTAGGAAGGTTATGCTCCACTTCCTAGAGGGTGGAATAGCTACACAATTTATTTGGAATTCTTATGCAAGGGAAGAGTCACCTCTTCCCTCATGTATTAATTTACTCAATTATCTTTTTTTTATCACTATAGATGCATGAATATTTTATACTTTGGTTAATAATCTTATACCACTTGATTTTGTGGCTTTATTTTGTTTAAATTGTCCAAGCTTTGGCCATGGGACTCTTTCTCTTCTCCCAGTGCCCTCTTTGACATCATATTTCCACCAAGAGGGGCTATTTCTCTCTCTCTCTCTCTCTCTCTTTTTTTTTTTTAGAGTGCCCTTACTTTTCCCCTTTCATTTTTAAATAACCTAATTCCCATAGAAGTTGACTCTAGGGAAATTAACAATGCTCCTTTTCTCAGGTAATCTTGGATTTCTATGCTGATGGAAGAAATGTGCTTTACCTATAGGGGGTTAAGAAGGAGGCATCTGGGAATCTAAGGTTGAATAAGACACCTGTCCCGGCCCTAAGGAAGCTTAGTTTAGCAGGTCACACAAGTAGTAATTGGTTAATTTGGGATTCAAACACAAATCTGCTAGGCTCAAAGTCATCTGCTATTTGTTTTGTTTGAAACTGCATGCAATTGAGAAGCCTTAGAGGGGTAAGCACCTCAGAAGTAGAGGATAAGACTGAAAAACACTTGCAAGAAAGCTTTCAAAATTCAGTCCTGAAGAAACAAGCTACTTTAAGCTATTTTTTGCTATGTTACCCAGCTTCTGGTTTCTCACTAGAAATTGTCATTTTACAGACATTAATGGAAGATTTACTATGTACGAATCAATGGCATACTACAATATTTTAATGCTGCATTTTTATTAGATGTCACCTCAAATTTGCTTCACATGTAGGTAGGTATTAGGAATGTACTGCTGCTCAGTATTTTACCATAAGATCCCTAGTTATATAACACACATTAAATTATATTGCACTGCATGGTTACTTTATTCTCCGAGCTGATCTAAATGAAGCCAATCTAAAAATCCTGTTACTTCCAAGATGTCAAGTGACTTAAACAGAGCACCTCTGTCATCTTGCTTCTCTGCTGCATGAGTAAGGACTGACATCTGGTGATTTAAAGACACCAAAATTGCAGCCCTTTTTGCCTCGTTTAACTTCCAAGATTAGGATTTATTTTATAGTCAAAAGTTCTTAATGTTTTTTGTTGTTGTTTTTAGAAGGAAGAAAGAAAGAGTCTGGCTCAGATTGGCTGCATCCTTTGCAGTTGTTGGGCCATTTTTGTGAAAAGGATTTTTCAAACTGGGTTTGTACTAATTAGTATGCAGCAAAATCAGTTTAGTTGGTCATGACCTTAAAGAAAAAAAAATAGTGATCATTTGTCTTGTGAAACAGTTATATAAGTCTACAAGCAAGATGGTGGTTATAAAATGTACTTCATTCTCAGGTTAATGTTGAAAGAAATTGAGAATCACTGCTGAAAGGGGACTTCTATTTAGCCCTCTTGCTTTCCCTCCATCCTGAAGTTCGGCAGCATAATGGCAGGACATTTCAGATTTTTCTGAAAACTTGAGTCAGGGAGAATATTTTGGGAAGCTGAGATAGAGGGTAGTAGGAACAAGGCAACACCCTCTCGTGCTCCACCCTTAGCTGGAGGATGTAGTTAGAACATTAAAAATATTTCAGCTCATTGTTCTAGATGAGGACAGAATCTACCAATTGAAAATGCGAGATTAACCAGCTCTGAAACACAAAAACACACTTTTACTGTTATACATTCTTTTAGAGTCAAACACCATATACATTTCAGTGCCTCACCCACACCCACCCCTTCCTGCTTTTTTTTTTAACCTTCAGGAGAGAGGCTTGAATATCGAGGTAGCCTTGGATTGCCAAGTACATAATTTCCCTACCTCTTTTTTTATTTGCGCCGTTTTCAAAGTGAGTTAACAGAGCCTGTGCAACTCTCGGCCAGACTGGCTGGCTAGGCCTGAGGAGTGAAGCATCTTCCTTGGTGGCGGGTGTGTGTAAGAAGGAGGAGGCTGAAGGCTGTTGCGGCGTCGTCGGGTAATGCACAAAGGACCCTTATCATTGGACTGCGTCGGGAGGAAGTGAGCGCTCTAAGGAAGGGCAAGAAAGAGTATAAAGGGAGGTGGGGGAGTCAGAAGAACTTTTAATAAAAGGGAAAGTGCGTCTTTGCTGGACGGTGTAGGGCAGCAGAAAAAAAATCACCTGAAAGGGTAACCTCGAGCATCCTTCGTTCTAGGACACTTCAACCAAGCTTCCAGCCCAGCCCATCCAGAACCAGGTGAGCGGCCGCACCTCCCTGGCGTCTGCAGGACCTGCTCCTCCATGAACTTGCCAAGTACTGAGCCCCTTCGCTCCTCACCCCCACGCAGCCTCCGGAGCTCGGATGGGGAAGACGGTGAGATCGATATACTGGGAGAGGAAGAAGATGAAGACGAGGAGGAGGAAGAGGAGAACGACGAGCCTGAGAGGAGCCAGCGGCTCTTAGAGCAGTTGCACCAGCCAGAGCCGCAGGGGGCGCGGCGGGGCGCTGGCGCACTTCCCCGAGACGGCCCTGAGAGCGGCTGCTGCCCGAGCGACTCCTCCGAATTCAGGACATCAACCAGGTCTGCAGCGGCTTCTGCGGATTGTACGCAGCCGACGAAGCCCCCCTACTCATACATTGCACTCATCACCATGGCCATTCTACAGAGCCCGCACAAGCGCCTCACGCTCAGCGGCATCTGCGCCTTCATCAGCGGTCGTTTTCCCTACTACCGCCGCAAGTTCCCCGCCTGGCAGAACAGCATTCGCCACAACCTCTCGCTCAACGACTGCTTCGTCAAGATTCCCCGCGAGCCAGGACACCCGGGAAAGGGCAACTACTGGAGCCTGGACCCTGCCTCCCAAGACATGTTCGACAATGGCAGCTTCCTTCGGCGCAGGAAGCGCTTCAAGCGCCACCACCAGCCCCCGGTGGCCCACCTGCACCACCCCTTCCCCCTACCGGCTGCATCCGCCGCCCTGCACGGCCCCTACACAGGCATGCTGCTTGGGCCTCCGACCCCTTCGCAGCCTGTCCTCGGGGCCTATTCTGCTCCCACTCCCGCGAGCCGCCCTTGCGCACTGCTGCATCCTCACCCCCTCCGCTGCCTGCTTCTCTCTGCCCCAGCCTACGCTGAGTCGCCCAGGAGAGCTCAAGGCGAGGATCTGATGACCCCTGGCACCCTTCCGGCGCTTCAACCCACGCTGGATTCCCAACCTTGGGAAGAGGGCAAGGGACCGGCGTCCCAGTCAGGAGGCAGATGCACCTCCTTTAGCATCGAGAGTATCATGCAAGGAGTCCGAGGAGCTAGTACTGGCGCTGTGCAGAATCTGCCCCCGCCCCCGTGGGGCTACTACCACCTGCTGCAGCGCCCGTCGTGCCTGTTGCATCCCCAAGCTGCTGCCCCTTTGCTCCACGTGTCCGCCGCCGCCGCATCCGCTGCCCGGACAATTTTGCAGCAGCAGCAACAGCAGCAGGACTGTGCCAGCGGCTGCGCTCCCAGCAAGGGCGCTCTGCTGGGCCGGCACCTGTCCGCCACCGCGGCGTTACTGGCGTGTCAGCCGGGAGCAGAGGGCCCTAGGCTTAGGTCGCTGGTCGCCCTTTCCGGCAGAGAGGGGACCTCGTCTGCCTTTTGAGTAGCATCCACAGCTCCTCGGGAAGGACCGGGAACCAAGCCGGAGGGCGGAGCCACCCAAGGTTATGGTCTCCTCCCAGTCGGCTCTGGCACACTCTACCTTGCATAGCCTGGACCTGGTGCGTGCATCTTTATTCCGAAGAGGAGAAACCACTAAATTCTGTTCACAACGAAATTTCTAGAAAGGAAAAGTTGGTTACTGTTCCCTTAAGACAACATGAAGGTAAACGTCCGACAGCGTCATCAAGGCTCACCTTTTAAAGAAAACTTCCAGTTGTGACTTCCAAGCCTTTTCCGATTTGCACATTTCCAGAGGAACTATGAACGTGAGTGGGACATTTTGTTCTAGCATTAAAAGAAAAACAATGAAAATAAATTGTCCAGTGCACAACATGTGCCCCCACCCCTGTCTTCGCTGCAAGTATTATTCCCAAGTCCAGTGCAGAATGCTTGTGCCCTTTATGTCTTCCTGAAATCGATGTGTAATATAAGTAGAATTTTAATTTCAGAGGATTTATTCCTGATTTGTGTGTCTGATGTGCACAGAGGTGTTAAAATTAAACCTAATTATATAGACTAAATAAAGTACTAAATCATTACACGATATTGCTTATTTTATATTCTCATTATTCGCTTTCTAAATGAAACATTTTAAAACGTAGTTCTTTCCTCCCAATTAAACAATTTTTGTTTTACAATTCATATTCATTATAGACATCGGAAACAATCCATTTTCAAAATGGTTTTTAAAACTTTAGAAAGTTTGAAGTTGAAAAAATTCTGCCTTTTAAATTTTGGGATTTAGTATTTATGAAACCTATAGATTAAAAATAATTGGAGAAAAATCCATGTTCTCCATATTCTCCATTTATTTTTCATCTTTCTAAAGCATTGATTGTTGTCTTGAATAAATGGAAGGACGATCTGAAATGTAGTGGCCAAAATTTATGGAGGAAAATAAAAGGCAATTAAAAAATTAGAAATCTCAAAACTAGGGCTCAGAAAAAAAAAGGGAAATATTAAATGAAGCTTTAGGATCGTGGACATTTGCAATTTTAAAAACTCTCTCCCCCGGGCAGGTACATTCTAGGGACTCCCCTTCCCTTTCTTTATAACAGAAAGAACTTTTTTGTTTCAAAAAAAATTTTTTTTTCTGGAAGGACTTTGCAACCAGGAAGTTCTCACTGTACTCTGCTTCAGATGACTGGGTTGGAGGCAAACAAGACGAAGATGTCCATCAAGAAATACTCCCGCCTAAGAAATCAGATTTCTAAAGACCCTGCCACTCTCCCTGTCCTGAGCAGGGCTCACATTTCAAAAATAATTGCATTACATGCTTCTTTGGAATATCACTCGGTGAGGGTAAGAAGCTTATTTCCCCTCATCCACTCCCCAGCCCCAGTTATGAATTCCTCATTCCAGGAGAAAGGCAACACGTAGAGACACATTTTTACAGCCGTTTAGTCGGTCCATTTGTATTCCAGCATCTCTATTCAGTCCCATCACACGGAACGTCTATAATTCGCCATCTCCTTCGGGCTCGCAGCGGTAGGGTTCCCGGAATGTTTCCAAAAGTTAAAAAGTTCAGCCCTTGGTGGTCGCTCTGCACGTGCTGCCTTCGCCCACAGGGCAAGCATCTTCAGTTGACTACGTCGTCGGCCCCAGTCTTAACCCGCAGGCAGTGCCCCAAAACCTCCTCAATTCCTTTCATCCCCTCACTTCAGTTTTAAGATCCTTTTAGCAAATTCTGAGAGTCGACAGTAACATAAAAGTTTGGAAATAAGCGAAAATATAAAGGGAGCATATTTCATGCCTACATTTCTCCCGTTCACATTCCAGTTGCCCTTTACCCCTTGGGTGGAAATTCTCTAGGCCTGCGTTTGTTCCTTTATTTGGTCAACAAACGTCGGAGCGTCGCATAGGATTGCGGACGAGCCCAAAGCCGACGCTGAGGCTCTCCCGCGAGCCCCGCAGGAGATGCCGAGTTTACCTCGTTCCCTTAGTCCCAGACCTGACCACCGAGCCACGAATATGGGTGACTGCTGGGCGGAACCCGGCCCCCAAACTCCTAATTATTACTGAATGAAACCATATCGAACCATGAATCTTCAAAGAAAAGTGTTTATTCCGTAGAAGTGTAAAATAAACGTTCTTCGTCGTCGCTCTCAAACGAAGCGCCGCGACCGTGCGCAGAGTTGGGGCCCTCACTCTGGCTGGTGCAGGAAGACCTGCCCGGCTCCCTTACATGACGGGCATCTGTCGAGCCCTCCCTGCTGGCCGGGCTGACCTGTTCCCGCCGGCGTGGTCGGGGCCGGGGCGGCAGGCGGAGGGAACATGCTGAGGTCTCGTGCTACTCGGCGTGCTGGGGAGGCCGGGCTGCTTTCTCTATGGCTCCGAGCTCCAGGCAGCAGCTCTGGTCCCCAAGCCCGGCCCTGGGGGTTTCTAAGTAGCGGCGTCAGGGCGCCTCTCGAGTCTGGGGCTTCTGTCTGCCCAGCTGCTGGCTTCGACGAGAACGCGGGGCCATTTTACAGCCCTGCGCGCCCGACACATCGCTTTTGAGCTACGCAAATAGACTGAGGATCGGGTGTCGTCTTCTACTGAGGCCAGGCTGACTGGAAGCGCCCAGAGCTGCCGGGGTAGTGGAGTCTAAGGGCTATGGCGAAATGCGTAGGTGCTTGGAGGCAAAAGGAGGCCGGGGAGGGGACGGAAGGGAAACCAAGGCATAGCGACGCTCGCTCGGGTCCGGCCCGATAATAATAACACTGATAACATTGGCTAATCGTCGTCTCCTGCTCCCTGTCTGCGAAGCAATGGATTCCCCTTTAATTTTCCTAGCAGACAATAAAAGAGACACTATGGAACTTCATTATACAGATAAGAAATTCGCGACTTAGAGAAATTAAGAAATTCATCGAGCACCCTTAGGTGATGGCACCGGGCTGTCTGGTTTCTCAACCATTAGCCCAGTGGGCGTTCTCGACCTTCTTCTGGCTGCATCTCCAGTGGTCGAAGAGGCAGAGGCAGGAAGTGGGGGCCGGGGTCCCAGATCGCAGATCCGGGCTCCTGGCCCCTGGCCCTGCATGCCAACAAGCGCGTTTCTCTCCCTTGGTCTCCTACTCCAGGAGGAGCCATTCAGACCTTCAGGCCCGCGCGCCGGCTCTGCTCTGCACTTCCCTAGGAAGCGCCTGCGCGGAGCAGTGGGAAGGTCACGGCCTGGCCAGGCCCTAGCTGTGCTCCGGCCCACGCCAAACTGGAGGACCCTGCTTAATCCAAGATCGCCAATGAGGAGTCAATAGAGTCCTGAGAGTCAGTTCTAACGCTTCAAGAGGATTTTCACTCTCTTTCCCCTCTCAGTCCCCAGGAACTCATGCTCCGCTCGACGTTGGCTTCCGCGGAACATGAACCTGCAAGCTTGAAGCCGCCCCTTCTCCCCACCGCCAGCCCTCACCAGTGTAGGTAGGTTTTTCCCTACCCCACGCTGCCCCGCGCAGCCCAGCCAAGCCACGGTTCCCTTATGGAATCTTGACCCTGCTCTACACATCACGCCCTGCGAAGGTACAGGATCATGACAGCGCGGAAGGGTCCTGACGTTCTCAGGTTGCTGGGCTAGAACACGCCTAGAGAGAGGCGCGGGAGAGGTGGGAGACGCCGGGCTGGGGAAAACATCAGACCCAGACACACTCTGGTCGGAAGGTGGGGGCCCTCAGGAATAGAAGCGGAGGTGAGGGTCCATGCAGAGCAGGAGGGAGAGCGTCTGGGGATTGGGCAGAGTGGAGTTCCCCCAGGTGGCAGAAGGCTCCAGGCGTGGCCCGTCGGTAGCCAACAGGTCCCAGGCAGGTGCGATCTGGCACCCGGTTCCTGCTTCTTAGGGTGTCTAAAATGCTTGGTAGCTGCTTACTCAAAGGATGTAGCTTCAGGAACCTCTCTCATCTCCTGTCCGCCTAAACTAGACACCCTCTCTCCTTTCATTTTGACTTGGATGCGATAACATAGGGAAGAAAATCAAGAGAAACAGCACACAGTATGATAAATAGAATCAAAACGGCGACAAGAATTAACAGGGCTGGGGGAGCGAGATAGAGCAGATTTCGTTTTCTAAGAAGCTGCACCTGCCCTTCACATTTTATTGGAAGTGTAGGGAACTCCTAGCTCTCCTTTCCCCTAGCATTTAGGATGAAGGTTCAGAAGTGTCTTCCAGAACACGTTAACATATGATCCCTGCCTAAATTGTTATCTTACTCTAATTGCTAAAGTCATCTTCCTGTAATTTTTACTAAAATAGGTTAATCTTAATGGCTGCAGTTTCATATTAGCTCTGAAATTCTTTAAATGGGCTTTAAACATTCATTGACTCCATATACACCACTGGGTATAAAGAACTTAAATAGGTGCTAGCTAGTAATACCAAAATTTGCACCCCCTCAGAGAAAGAAAGAAAGAAAGAAAGAAAGAAAGAAAGAAAGAAAGAAAGAAAGAAAGAAAGAAAGAAAGAAAGAAAGAAAGAAAGAAAGAAAGAAAGGTGTGGGAAAAGAGAAAGGATTTGAAGACCCACTCCATAATTCAGTTTAACACCATTTTCGTATTGCTCAACTACCTTAATATAATGAAGGTTCAAATGGATGCTTATAAAAGAAATACCTGGCTATAAACTTCATTTTCTCATTTGTTCTTGGAATGCAGGCGTATGCTTATTGAAATCAGTAATTAAGACTTTTGGAATAGTTATGATTTATTCAGCTAGTGAAACAATTTCTATCCCCAAATCCAGGCAGAGAGAACAACAGGATTAAATTAAGCATGCGATTTCCTTTTCTTCAGATACTGTACTTTTGCTACTTATAAACTTTCTATATTCAAAGCCGTGCTTGTGACCAATAGTTCTTAAAATTAAAATGACTATAAATTATTTTGTTATTCAAGGTATCTATTTTATGAGACATTGTACCCTATTTTAAGCAGCATTTATTTTTTCCTTTGATTTTTTTTCTGTAATAGAAACTTCTGAACATGTACACAGGTAAAGAAATTAACATAATTAAAACCTCTGTGTACCATCAGCTAGACCCATCTGACAGCTACATTGTTACCCTCTGATAGTCCTCTCCCACTGAATTATTTTGAATCAAATCCCAGATATCCTATCATTCCATCCACAAATATTTTTGATGGAATCAAAAATCAGATCAGAATTTCATCAGTGTAACCACAATACTATTATCATCACACCTAAATAATTCATTAATAGCATCAATTTATCCAGGCTGTCCTTAAATATCTTCAATTCCCTCAAAACTTTTTGTTTAGTTGGCTGTTTGAATTAAGATGCAAATAGGGCAATACATTATATTTGGGTGATATAGTCTCATATTCTCTTTTGGGTTTCATCAATCCTTTTTTAAAACATTGCATTATGCAGTTTTTTTGAAGAAACTGGACTATCTTGAGAATTTGATATTCTTGATCCTGTGGTTACAGGCAGTATTTTTATGATATTTAAAGATATTCCTGGGGATAAGACTATTTATTTAGACTTTTGAATATTAGCAAATAATATTGTTTGTAGAGGGGCAGGGCTTAGTTAAGATACCTTTAAGAGTCAACTCTTGAGAAAATATTATTTTATTAGAGCAAGCATGGGTCTGGGAAAGCTCAAGTAATTTTTCCTAAATGTAAATATAACATTTTCTTACAAATTTAAAAGTAGTATTATTTCTGTGTACTTATAGAAATATAAAGTTACCAATCAAATATTTCATCTTAAAATTTAAAATCTAGTCTCATTTTGAATGATGCTATTTGTACCCTTAAAATTTTAGTTGACGTTCTGAAGACATTTTGTGTTTCAGATTTTTATGTTTATGTTATTTTGTATTTTAGAAGGAAAGGTGATAACATGCACTGAGGTCAGCGTAGGGTAATAGCATAATTCTATGCACAAGAGAAAAAAATTCATTTTGGGAGAACTCTAAACAGACTTAGGATATGAAAGAAATGAGACTGAAAAAAAAAAAAAAAAAAGGAGTCCTATCGTGGTTCAGTGGAAACAAACCTGAATAGTTATCAGTGAGGACGCAGGTTTGATCCCTGGCCTTGCTCAGTGGGTTAAGGATCTGGCGTTGCCATGAGTTGTGGCATAGGTCACAGACTCGGCTCGAATCTGGTGTTGCTGTGGCTGTGGTATAGGCCAGCAGTTGTAGCTTGGATTCCAGCCCTTTGCCTGGGAACCTCCATATGCCTCAGGTGCTGCCCTAAAAAGACAGAAATAATAAAATAAAATAAAATAAAATAAAATAAAAATAAAAGTAGCTAGTTTAGGGAAGCTCATTATTTTAATGAGTATATATACTAAATTCAATTTCCATTTCCATTCTTCCATTTTACACTGAATTTTATTATCATTTGTCTCATTCTGCAGTTATATGCAAGGTTTCAGAATACCCTAGTCTCTGGAATCCCTGGGGAGGTAGAAACCAAATTTTAGTCATCTTTGTCTCAAACACTTCTCAGCACATTGTCAAAAATACAAGTGAAATTAATTTGACTCTATTGTATTTATAATATTCCTACATGTGTGAAAGGGCATTACATATATTAGGCTCTCATTTAAGTTTAGATGGATCTAAATATTATTCAGATTATCAACATTGTTTTAAAATATTATTTGCCAACAAATAGAGAGATTTTAGATAAAGCTGGGTTTGTATGTTCTGATACCTAATGAATAAGTGACATCTTAACCATTTAATACTTGTTTGATAAGCAACGGATGTATTATACAATGCCGTTCAGTGGTTTTTGTTTGCTTGAATTGCCTGATTCACTGCATTCAGCATTTAATATGATATTGTAAGCTATATCACTGTGTGTAGGTGTGTATTTGAACTTTAATCCTGGAGTAGATTTCCAGTGTTTACTAAAACTATTTAAGTACTCACTGTAGGGAAACAGTTTCTGTTTGTTAAAATAAAACTTAGACTCATGTTTTCTTAGGGACTAGCCCTGTTTCCAAGGAGAGATGATAGTGAGGAATTGGGTCTCTGGATGAAAAGTTATTGGTTTGCATTCCAGTTCTACCTCTTATTAGGTCTGTGATCTTGGACAGATAACTTAACCTCTCAAAGTCTCGATTTTCCCAGCCATACAGTGATGATAATGTTGGATTTCATTGTGAGGATTACCTGAAATAATGCATGTGAAGTGCTTAGCCTGGCACAGGCTAAATGCTCTGTACATATCAGCTAGTATTTAGTGATGATAATAATGTGTCCCTAAGTATTCGTAGACTCTTCCCTGATATCCTCCTTCTTGTGTCCTGGTCAGTTTTCACATGGCAGGCATCCTTTGGTTTCTACCCCATATGGATGGTATAGAGGGCATGCTGTGTCTGTCCTGCCAGAAGGCTCCCTGCTGGCTTAGCTCAGCCTTCTGTATGAGGGTACAAGCATGTGCACCATCACTTCCCAAGGACCAGCATAGTGAAGTACACACCCTTTGGGAGAACTCTGTTTACAAAGAGAATTGCTCTTGCCCATCACTGAAGCCCCACAGAATAACATGAAGTCACCACAACATTTCTAAAACTAGAATTAGCAAGAGCTTCCTTCCCTCGAATCGAATCTCCTGTTCATTTACGCCTAGCTTAATTTTCACTTGCTTTGTCAATTTATTTTTCACTCATTCATCCAGGAAGTATTGATTGAACAATAACTGTGTTAAGCACTGTGCCAGGACCAAGGGATAATACAATAATCAACAAGACAGGTGTAGTAGACCCCACCACTAGGGCAGGGAGTCCAGCCAAGGACTTAGACAAGGAGATGGGCAACTGTAGGATTGTGTGATGGAGGCAGTGCTGGGTAAACCATGGTGTCGTGAGAGCTCCTAGAGGGCCTCAGTTTCTCACATCATGCTCGTCAATGAGATTGGAGGAGAGGACAGACCTGGGCTCTAGTTTGTCTTCATGGATTCCAGTTTGCTCTGGGGGTGGGGGGTTTCCTGTTTGTCCTACTTTTCCCAACATTGTGCGTAGCTTTTCTTCCAGATGGATGCAGTATCTACCTGCAGTGTCCACCTGTAGTGACCTCCAGTCCCCACCAGGCACAAAGGAATCAGCCTGCAGTGCACTTATTCACCAGCTCCCACAGTTGCACAAAGCCTAATCCCTGTCATCCGTCCCTTATTGCCTATTGCTCCTCATGGTTCTGCTTCTCAGATTGAATCCTAGAAGATACATTCCCCATTAGGTTGTAAACGCCTTGTAGGAATGGGCCATATGATACCCCTTTCCCCCTTTCCCTTTGGGTCAGCAAAATCTTATTTTCTGCTTCATGGGCCACTTATTATAATCTGTCACTTTTCCTTTTCTTTTTTTCTTCCTTCTCCTTTTTCTACTACTGCTTCTACTTCTGCTTCTCCTCCTCCTCTGACTTTTCCTTCTCTCTCTCCTCCTCTTCATGATCTTTCAAAATGTAAAACCATTCTTAGCTCAGAGTCCATACAAATGCAGCCCCTAGTGGCCCTGGTCTACTCTAGCCCAATGACTCTCAATGAAGTGGCACTGTACCCTAGGGGGGGATTTTTGTGTTTTGGGCAAGTGATTGAGAGGCATTGTTAACATTTGGCGGGGTGGGGGTGGGGGTGTGGAAGGGTGTTAAGGTTTAAGGTTGCTGAGCATCTTGAAATATACTGACAGTCCCACCTGAGGAGGAGAACCATTCATGGTATTTGAATATGAATCTCCTTCTACAATGGTCTGTGTTTGAAGCTGTTGCTCCCAAAGTGCTTTACATGTTTAAATAGAAGCATATGACTAGGTCATGGTCATTTAGGTTAGTCTTGAGCATTTGGGAAAATATTAACCTTTATTTCTGTAAGAATCTGACTAAGAACCATGAGGTTGCAGGTTCGATCCCTGGTCTCACTCAGTGGGTTAAGGATCCAGTGTTGCCATGAGCTGTGGCATAGGTCACAGATTCATCTCAGATCCTTTGTTGCTGTGGCTGTGATGTAGGACGGCAGCTGTAGCTCTGATTGGACCCCTATCCTGGGAACCTCCAAATGCCGAGAGTGTGGCCTAAAAAGCAAAAAAAAAAAAAAAAAGAAAAAGAAAAGAAAAAGAAAAAGAACAGAAGTTAATCTTCAGTGCTCACTTCCCAAGTGCTGGACACAGTTCTGGGCTCTTTGAACATAATTGCTCATTTAATCTTTACAATAACCCAGTGAGGTAGATTCTGTTATCATTTTACAAATGAACATAATTTGAGGCACAGAGAGTTTAGGTTCCTTGCCCAAGGCCACACAGCAAGCATGTAGTGCATTTTGGAATGAATCCAGGGTCCTTTCACCTGCAACTTCTGAGATCCAGGTACTAAGAAGGCTTATTATTCCAGGCCAAGGTGTGCTGACAGCATTGTCCTGCAGGTAACCAGGAGGGAAGGTTACCCTTCTGAGTAACAGAGGGAAGTGATTTACCTTAAGGGGGTGTAAGAAGGCTGTCCCTGGGAGCAGAGGGGTTTCTACTAGTCGCAGGAGGTGCTGGGAGTCTGAGTTAGAGCAGCAGCAGCAGGGATGGCAAGGAGGGCATGGAGTCCCCGATGCTCATGGGCAGTACCCTTAGGCTAGGTGACTACAACAAAGGCTTCACAGGCCCAGGAAGATGCCTAGGGTCTGACCTATGCCCCTGCATGGACACACCACTTAGAGGAGGAGAAGCAGGTTTGTTTGAGAAGGGAGTTCTCGACAATGACTTTTGTGTTATGCTGGTAGTGTTTGAGGGGCCTGTATGAGTACCAGGTAGAAATGTGCAGGAGACGGTAGGAAATTCAAAACTAGAACTCAGGAGAGGGGTTTGGGTGTCCTCCGCTTATAGGTGGTAGGAAAGCTGGTGTTTGGAAGAGATCATGGCAAGGAGTGACTAGAGGAAGAAGAGGGTGGGAGTGAATCCAGGGAGCCACTCTTCAATAGAGACTGCGTGAGTAGGGGCTGTGAGGGGCTGAGAAGCATGTGGAGCAGAACTGAGTGCCGGTGTCATTACAGGACAAAAGTGCAAAGATGGTAAAAGATAAGTAGCATGAGCCCCGGAGCGTCAAATAAAATAAAGCCTGGATTTGTCTCTAGCAGGGCACATGCAGAAGACTCTTGAAGCCAGAAGGAAAACTCTGGTGACTTAAGGCATGTTTTAGTGTCCTAGGGCTGCCATATCCAAGTGCCTCAAACTGAGTAGATTAAAATGATTGAGATTTAGTTTCTCACACTACTGAAGGCTGGAACTCTGAAGTCAAGGTGTTAGAAAGGCCATGCTCTCTGAAGGCTCTAAGAAAGGATCTATCCATGATTTTCTCTTAGCTTCTGGTGCTGCTGGCAGCAGTCCTTGGCTTGTAGTCACAGCACCCCAGTCTTTCCTCCACTGTCACATGGCCTATTCCCTGTGTGCTGTGTCCCTTCTTCTCTTCTTATGTAGATGCTGGTCATACTGGAGCCTGTACAAAACTAAATCTATAACAACCCTACTTGCAAATATGATCACATTCTGAGGTTCCTGGGAAGGATATGAATTTTGTGGGAGACACTGATCAACCAGGTACAGGGGTAAATAAGTACCAAAGAATATTGTAGAATTCTTTGCTTTAAGAAGCTGGAGAGGGAACCATCTCACTGATGTTTAGCATGAATTTAGACAAAGTTTTTGGGGCTTTTGTATTCCATGGAGATAGTAAAGAGATTAATGGCGTTTTTCCCTATAAACATGATGTAAGGTAGCTAGGAACAGCATGTCAAAGCATTCTTTTTTTTTTTTTTTTTTTTTAAGGCTGAACCCGATGAATATTGAGGTTCCCAAGCTAGGGGTCAAATCAGAACTGTAGCTACCGGCCATAACCACAGCCACAGCCATGCCAGATCTGAGCCACAACCACAACCCACACCACAGCCCACTGCAATGATGGATCCCCAACCCACTGAGTGAGGCCGGGGATTGAACCCCCATCCTCATGGACACCGATCACATTTGTTACCGCTGAGCCATGACGGGAACTTCCAAAGCATTCTTAATTAAAATTTTTTCTTTCATTTTGAGAAATAAAAACATTTTCACTATTTTACTAATAGTTATCACTTTGTTATGATTGCTTCAATCACTTTAAATAAAATGAATGAAATAAGATAATTTTTTAAAAAGCTGGAGAGGGAGATAGGGATAAAGGGAAGATTTTTTCCAAGATGGGAGAGGCTTCCACTTGTTACTCTTTTGAATGAATGGGGGAGCCCTGGGATGGGAAGGTTAGATTTCAAACTGAGAGCAAGGAATTGATGGTGCAAGCTCCCCAGGGGCTGGGGGCTGGAGCACAGGTGGATGGATCAACAGCAGGCGGCCCTGGGGCTGGGAGCGGGGGGGAGGATGTGTGCAGATGCAGATGTGTTCCAGGGTGGAGGGGGCAAAAGGCTGAGTGGGGTGAAGCAAGGGGATGCAGCTACAGGCGGGTCGGAGGTGTTCAGTAAGCAAATCAGGAGCAGATGTTGAAGTGAGCAGCTGAAACAACAGCTTGTGAAACTAACCCTATTTTGTGGGTAGAAGATTAGTTAAGGATTCTGGCCATGGGAACCAAGAAGTGGAGGGTAATCTGTTCATGCCTATTAGAGAGCTTTGGGGAGCAGTTTCGGTGTCAACCTGAAGAATGTCCATAAAGGCCAGAGAGAGAAGCCTTGCCATCCAGGTCACCCCATCCCCTGACTCTGAGACAAAGTCTTCATCCAGCATGGTGGTTGCCTTCCTTGTCCTGGCCCTTGACTGTGGCCATCTGGGAGAGTCACTGTGGAAGAGGATGGAGGGGTAAGAATGCAGCCTAGTGGCTGCATCCTCATCCTTTTCGATGTCCTCGCTGTTGCCCACCTGCTGGAGGAGGGTGAGTGGCAACCCCTCCAGGGATCTCGGCTCAGCAGACAGGTATCTTTGAGCCACCTTTCCCTTTTCTTCTCATTTTTTACATTTTTCAGTCTAAATGCTTATATTGCTTTACTCCCTTTTTTTGTTGAGATAATGAAAAGGCTTCTCTGAGGGTGGTGGTGGTGCAGGGGGTGGACGAAGCCCTCTGCTGCTTCAGTGGAATTCAGGTCACAGAAGGCAGAGCCCATCACCGTTTGGATTCTCCTCTTGGCCTCATTTATTCCTCTGACCTGAGGTCTCCTCTTCAAGGTGAACCCAGGAAGGGAAACCCAGGAGCACTTCCAAACAGACTCTCACTCTCACTCCTGCTGGGCAGCCCCCCCGAGTCTCCCCACTCTTTTGCTTCAACAACCCTTTGCCTCTTAATTTTAGAGTCTCTTGTGAGGAACCAGTGGGTTTTAGGAACAATTATTTCAAATAAAATCCCTAGGGTTCTCTGTTTACTAGACAGAGGGGAAAATTTCAAACAGCGTAGGAGTTTTCACAGGGCTTATTTCTGTCACATCAGTTTTGGATCTGTACGGAGGAGCCTTGTCTGAATCAAACTGTTTAATCTTTGTGGAGATCCTGGCTTAAAATCACAGCAGAAAAAAACCATTTCAGGAGAGTTGAAACTCTTAATGGTGTGAAACAGAGCTGAGTCCTAGCCCTGCATTTTTACACATAGATCTATTTCAGTGAGTTACTGCCAGAGCTATAGAATAGTGGTTCTCAACCAGGGGTGATTTTGCACCCCCCACCCCCGGCCCCGCAACCCATCCCAGTGGTCATATGATAATGATGCCAGAAAGATGTTACCAGACCGGGTTATTGTTCATGCAGCCGAAGAATGAACTCTATGAACACATAGGCAGCAAGCAAGCAAAGTATTACAGGAAAGCAGCTAACACCAAGGACAGCTGGGAGGGGGGAGAAGAGCCCCCCCCATTGTCTTATAGGGGTTTTTATCCATTAAAGATGGGAGGGTACCAACTTGGGGTCCAGAAAGATGTGGTTTTCTCCCATTGGCCTTACCCAATTACCTATATCAGTCTTTGTCCAATAGGGGTCTTAGGGTAGAAATGTCCCTTAAGTCTCATGGTTTCTTTGCCCTTCTCTTCCTGTAAACTGAGCCACAGGGGGCTAGGGGTTAATGTCCATCTGGGTGTAGGTACACTCCCTATAGTAAACAAGGCCTGTGGGGATGTTACTCCCTGGAGCCCTTAAGCCATAAATGTTAATCAATAGCCGTGTCAAAGAATGCATGGAAGCCCATGCTCCTACACTGACTATCTGAGTTATTATTCTGCCTCAGCAATACTTACAGACATTTTTCTCTCCCTTAAAAAAGTTGTGGCGGAGTTCCTGTTATGGCTCAGTAATGAACCTGACTGGTATCCATGAGGATGCAGGTACTATCCTTTGCCTCACTCAGTGGGTTGGGAATCTGGCATTGTCATGAACTGTGGTCATAGACCCAGCTCAGATCCTGAGTTGCTGTGGCTATGGCATAGGCTTGCAGCTATGGCTCCAATTTAACCCATAGCCTGGGAACTTACGTATGCCTTGGGTGCATCCCTAAAAAGACTAAAAAAAAAAAAATTGTAGCAAAACACACATAACATAAAATTTACTATTTTGGCCACTTAAGTGGCCAGTTCAGTGGCTATAAGTACATTCACACCATTGTACTTCCATCACTACCATCCAGCTCCAGAGCTCTCTTCATCTTGTAAGACTGGAACTCTGTACCCTTTAAATTAGTGAGTTCGCATTCCTTCCTCCCTCCAGCCCCTGCCAACCGCCATTTTACCTTCTGTCTCTATGAATCTGACTACTCTAGGTACTTCTTGTAAATGGAATCATACTGTCTGATGGCATTTTGGATTGTCACCCTGGTGTCTAGTGGACAGAGGCCAGGATGCTGCCCAACATCCTGCTATGCAGAGAATAACTCCATAAGACAGCATTAACCAAGCCCAAATGTCATTTGGGCTGAGGTTGAGAAACTGAGCTAGATGTGTTGCATTCATAATCTCAAACTGTGGCATATTAATCAATAGTGCCTAGTTATGCCACAGTAATAACCAACCTCCAAGTCTCTGTGATTTTATACAAAAAGCTTTAATTTTTGCACACCTGAAGCATCCTTAGTCAGTGGCCGGTGACCAAGGTGTGGTGAGGTGTGCAGTGGCTTTTAAACTACCATTGGAAGCACCCACTTACTTTTCTTCACATCTTAATGGCCAGATCAAGTCACATGTCTGTGCCTCACTTCAAAGGGAGTGAGGAAGTACCTTTTAAAAACATTTTTAGGAGTTCCCATCATGACTCAGTGGTTAATGAATCTGACTAGCATCCACGAGGATGTAAGTTCATTCCCTTGCCTTGCTCAGTGGGTTAAGGATCTGGTGTTGCCATGAACTGTGGTGCAGGTCACAGGCATGGCTCAGATCCTGCATTGCTGTGGCTGGGGTGTAGGTCGTCAGCTACAGCTCTGATTTGACCCCTAGCCTGGGAACCTCCATATGCTACAGGTGTGGCCCTAAAAAAGCAACATCAACAACAAAAAAACCAACCAAACAAAAAAACCAAAAAACATTTTAACTTGAATTTTATTACATTTATTGTTGTACAGTGATCAACACAACCCAGTTTTACAGCATTTCCATCCCAAACCCCCAGCCCCTTCCCCCACCCCCATTCTGTCTCATTTGGAAACCATAAGTTTTTCAAAGTCTGTGAGTCAGTATCTGTTCTGCAGGTAAGCACATTGTGTCCTTTTTAAAGATTCTACATGTAAGTGATAGCATTTGATGTTGGTGTCTCATTGTCTGACTGACTTAGCATGATAATTTCTAGGTCCATCCATGTTGCTAAAAATGCTGTTATTTCTTTCCCTTTAATGGCTGAGTAATATTCCATTGTGTATATGTACCACATCTTCTTTATCCACTCCTCTGTCAATGGACATTTAGGTTGTTTCCATGTCTTGGCTATTGTATAGAGTGCTGCAATGAACATTGGGGTGCATGTATCTGTTCAAGCCATGGTTTTCTCTGGATAGATGCCAGGAGTGGGATTGCTGGATCAAATGGTAATTCTATTTTTAGTTTTCTGAGGAAGCTCCATCCTTTTTTTTCCCACAGTGTTTGCACCAGTTTTCATTCCCACCACCAGTGTAAAAGTGTTCCCTTTTCTCCACACCCTCTCCAGCATTTGTTGTTTGTAGACTTTTTGATGATGGCCAAGGAAGTACCTTTGTCCTCTGTGCCTATAGGGAAAACAAACAACACAGAGCAATTAAGAATAAACCTCATGGAGTTCCTGGCATAACTCAGTGGAAATGAATCTGACTAGTATCGATGAGGACGCAGGTTCAATCCCTGGCCTTGCTCAGTGGGTTAAGGATCTGGCATTGCCATGAGCTGTGGTATAGTTTGCATACATGGCTCGGATCCTGCATTTCTGTGGCTGTGGTGCAGGCTGGCAGCTACAGCTCTGATTTGACCCCTACCCTGGGAACCTATGTCAGGGTGTGGCCCTAAAAAGACACACACACACACACAAAGAATAAACCTCATGGTATTAGAATCTGTTTGATGTGCTGGTGTCCAGAGCAAGCTCTCCATCAGGAGGCTGCAGGTCAAGGAAAGCTGTGGCTTCATGTGCTCTCTCCTAGGGTTATTTGATGATTTCCTCACTCTGTATCTTCATATCTTGGTTTCTGCTCTACTTCCAGATTTCTAGTTGCTTCTCTTCCATCTCCTTTGGGAGCCTTGGTTTACCTGCTTCTTCAACTGCATACCCCCTTCTTCTTTTGGGCTCAGGTATTGAGGCAGCTATCCTTGCAGCATTCTGAAACTTCCTGGGATCTCAATCTTCATAACTTTGACCTGAAAGATTTTTTTTTTATCAAACTGTTGGTTTCTTCTTTTTCAAAATAGACTTTGTTTTTTAGAGAAGTTTTAGGGTCTTGGCAAAATTGAACAGAAAGTACAGATATTTTTCCTATACCTCCCCCCATGCATAGCCTTCTCCATCATCCACATCCCCACCAGAGAGGTACATTTGTTACGATTGATGAACCTACCTTGCCACATCATAATCTTCCAAAGTCCATAATTTACATTAGGGTGAGTTCATTCTTGTACATTTTATGGTTTTAGGAAAAGGTCTAATGATATGTATTCACCATTATAGGCTCATACAGAGGAGTGGTTTCACTGCCATAAAATCCTCTGTGCTCTGCTTTTCAACCTCGCTTCTACTAAACCCTGGCTATCACTACATTTTTTTTACTGTGTCCATAGTTTTACCTTTTCTGAAGTGTCATATGGTTAGAATCATACAGCAAGCAGCCTTTTCAGATTGGCATCTTTCACTATTGGAGCACATTTTGCATAGAACTTATCCTGGTTGGTCCCACCAAGACTTCAGTCTCCTTAGAAATCAGATACTCTGGTCTGATAAGGCAGTTATTAGTAACTCCTACTCTTATAATTTTTTTGTCATTTCTTTGTTATAGGACCTAAAACTTTGGGGACCTTGGCTGAATCAAGGTTTATTTACGTGTATAAGATTTTTAGTTATTTTTTTAGGAAAATCTTGTCCCTACCAGAGGTGCTCTTGAGACTCACGTCCATGTAGAAATGAAATGGGCTTTTGCCCAAGTGAGGAAAAAATGATACCCATTATTTACTGAAGGGCAGCTGTGTAATGAGCATTATACTGTATACTTTTACATATATTATTAAAAGTTTTTCTTTAAAGCTCCAGTTTGCATCCATTAGCAGTGTGAGTGACAATTTATGTGTAAGCTATATGACATTAGAGAAAGCATTTTTCAAGCCTTACTATTAAATGTGGAACATTTCCCCCCAAGACCAATGTATATTTTCTATTTTAATTTATTTTTATTTTTTTGAGGTATAATTGACCTAACATTGTATGTTTCAAGTGTACAATAAAATGGTTTGATATGTTTACATGTAGCAAAATGACCACCACAATAAGTCCAGTTAACATCCATCACCACATATAGTTACAAAAATAAAGTGGGGAGTTCCCATCGTGGCGCAGTGGTTAACGAATCCGACTAGAAACCATGAGGTTGCGGGTTCGGTCCCTGCCCTTGCTCAGTGGGTTAACGATCCGGCGTTGCCGTGAGCTGTGGTGTAGGTCGCAGACGCGGCTCGGATCCTGCGTTGCTGTGGCTCTGGCGTAGGCCGGTGGCTACAGCTCCGATTCGACCCCTAGCCTGGGAACCTCCATATGCCACGGGAGCGGCCCAAAGAAATAGCAAAAAGACAAAAATAAATAAATAAATAAATAAATAAATAAATAAATAAATAAATGGAGGGCAAAAGTTTTTTTCTTGTGATGAGAACTTTCAATTCTTGACATGAGCACATGAGGCTGGTATTATCATAGCCTCTCTTTTGCAGCTAAGGAAACTGAGGTCCAGCAAGACCAAGCAGGATCATGCAGGTTGTATTTTGTAGACTTGGGCTTCAAACCTCTACCCACAAATTCAAAACTCTTTATTACATCACACAGCATAAACTTAGGGCAATTCAGTACAGTTCAGAGTCAAGACTTTCCTCCCAAAATATAAGCATATCTGATCATGATATTTGTGGCTTCCTGTTTACTCAGCAATACCCCAGGAATCCTCTGATGGCATCAAGCACTCAGCCATGACTCTCTGAGAAAGACCCTCTCATGGGTATATTAACTTCCAGGGCTCCAGTTTCCCTAAACTCTGTCTCTGCTAAACTGTGGCCTCAGAAGGCATGTCTCTGCTGAAGTTACTTCGGATATAGCTCCAGAAAAGCCTCCACAAGAATAAGTATTACTCTTATGCCCTCCACTTTTTTGAGAATTAGCTGCAAAGGGTATCATGAGGTTTTGGCCAAGTACCAAAAAGGGCTGGGAGCATGAGGAATAGCTTTTAATAAGTTCCAGGGGCAAAACAAACAAACAAACAAACAAAAACAAAAAACAAAACAAAACAAAAAATAACCCCTATGAATGAAAACATGCTTCCTCAGAGTGGGCATGAAAATGACTTTCAAAGGAGGGAGGATGCTATCTTGAGGCAGAGTAATAAGGAGTAAGAATCAGTGGCTGAGATCCTAGTGGTCATGTCAAAACCTGTTGGTGGGAATGTGAATTGGTACAACCACTATGGAAAACAGTATGGAGTTTCCTCAGAAAACTATAGAACAGCAATTTGATCCAGCAACCCCATTCCTGAGGATATATCCATACAAAACTTTCTTTCAAAAAGATACATGCACCCCTATGTTCATTAAAGCATTATTAACAATATACAAGACATGGAAACAATGTAAATGCCCATTGACAGATGAGTGGATTAAGATGAAGTCTGTATATATAATGGAATACTACTCAGCCATAAAAAAGAACAAAATAATGCTATTTGCAGCAACAAGGATGCAACTAGAGTTTATCATATTTAGTGGAGTAAGTCAGAAAGAGAAGGAAAAATGCCATATGATATCACTTGTATGTAGAATCTAAAATATGGCACAAGGGAGTTCCCACTGTGTCTTAGATTGTTATGAACTGGACTAGTATCCTTGAGGATGTGAATTTGATCCCTGGCCTTGCTCAGTATGTTGAGGATCTGGTGTTGCTGTGAGCTGCGGTGTAGGCTGCAGATGTGGCTCAGAGATCACATTGCTCTGGCTATGGCATAGGCTGGCAGCTGCAGCTCTGATTCATTCCCTAGCCTGGGAACTTCCATGTGCCTCAGGTGTGGCCCTAAAAAGAAAAAAAAAAGGCACAAATGAACCTATCTACAAAACAGAGACAGACTCACAGGCATAGAGAACAGACTTGTGGTTGACAAGGGGGAAGGGGAAGGGAATGGGATGGACTGGGAGTCTGGGGTTAGTAGAGGCAAACTATTACATTTAGAATGGATAAACAACAAGGTCCTAATATACAGCACAGGGAAATACATCCAGTCTCTTAGGACATGTATGTATAACTGAGTCACTTTGCTGTACAGCAAAAATTAGCACAACATTGCAAATCAACTGTACTTTAAAACAATTTACAGAAGGGAGAGGTTATTAGGGCAATGATCTGTTGTGCAGTGATCTGTTGTGAAGGGTTGGAGAACTGGGAGTTGTCTTGGGTCTTTGCAGAACAAGCCCACCATTTTATTTCTATTGCATATTTATTTGGGGTTACTTTGGGTCCCTAGAGTTTTACAGGGGTTTAGAGCCCTTCAGGTACCCAAAGCACTGTCATTGTGAGAATTGGAGTCAGAAGGTTATAGAGTCATTGGTGGTGACATGGAGACATTTTGGGAGAACAAATGAAAAGGAAATTCTTTTGATAGCAAGTATTTGATCAAGGTTTTGGTAACTTTTTAGAGCAGAGAAGTGAAGACGCTGTTTATAAGTCCCCTATTATAGGGCCCATCTAATAAAGCTTTATTTTAGCTCATAGTCTCTGGCTAACTAGGGCAGCTATTGGTCATCCATTTTTAGCTTTTAAAATTTTGTCAACTTCTCTACTGATGTTTCTTCTCTGATTTCCTTTATCCTTATGGGTTCGTGTCATTAAAAAACTTTCCTCAGTGATTTTGGGAGGAAGCTGAGACCAAGGTCTTCCTCCTTCCTCCTTTCTCCACACGACTTGGGGTCTTTCATGGTCCTGCTCTGAATCTGGATAATTGTGCATTTCTATCCATCAGCAGAAATGCCATTGTCATGGGCCTGCATGAGGTCAGGATGGGTTGGGCTGGACTCGTTACCTGGAGGGGTTAAATGATGACATATTCTGAGAGGTGAGCGGACATTGTAAGAAAGAGGAATGTCTAAACCAGATGAGAAGCAAGGAAACTTTGGGCACAGAAGGAAAGGTCAGGGTCAAGTCTGGAATGGATGCCTGAGGAAGCATCAGGCCAAAGTGCTCAGGATCCAGAAGACCATAATCCAGTCTAGGATGCCAGCAACTCAACACTCATTGGTCAGAAGATGTAGAGTGATTTAAAGGCTCCCACCTGGCCATTCCAGTTTTCAGCCTGAGGGCTTGTGTATTTATAATGGAGTATTTGTGAATGTCTATGTGATAGGATTGGAGGGGAACCTCAACACTCAGTTTACTCAAAGGATCAACCCTAGCAGCTTTGGAGAGAGCCTGAACAAGCTAGCATTGAATTAGCTTTTTGGTGGAAAAGAATTGCTAGAATTAAAGCAAGCATTACCAGTTGGCTGCCTCAGAAGCACCTTGAGAGGCAGCCAGCAGGGTTTACCTGACTGAGCAGTATGGTTTTCTGGAGTTGAGGACTGGTTAAGTTGCTGTAACATGTGCCTCCCTGTGGCCAAAGAGATCAACAGGCTTAGGTTGGAAATAGAGGATGTTAAAGCAGAAAGGAATCTCAGGAGAGATGGCAAGTTGGGTTCATTGCAAGGATCAGCTCTGACCAACTGGTAGTGACTGCTAAGAACATTGGATTAGAAAAGACTCTGTGGTCTTGTCTGGACAGAAGGAGGGTCTGATGGGTATGGGAGTATATGTGGTAGGCATGTTCATACCTGCAGCAGGATTCTGCTGGGCCAGTTCTAATCCAATACTTTTTCTTTTTTTTTCTTTTTAGGGATACACTTGTGGCATATGGAAGTTCCCAGGCTAGGCATTGAATCAGAGCTACAGCTGCTGGCCTGCACCACAGCCACAGCAACACAGGATCTGAGCCATGTCCGCCATCTATACCAGAACGCATGGCAATGCCAGATCCTTAATCCACTGAGCAAGCCCAGGGATTGAACCTGTATCCTCATGGATGCTAATCAAGTTCATAATCACTGAGCCACAATGGGAACTCCACTAATCTAATACTTTTATATGTGGGAAAACTGAGGCTTAAGAGATGTGTGATTTTTAGAGTTCATCTTCTTATTGCTTTTGTGTCAACACATGTAGAACTGAAATCTCCTGCCTTAGAGATGTTCGGCTGCCTCACTCCCATGTCATATTTTCCAATTCATCTGTGTGATAAGTATTTCTTGAGGGCCTACTTGATTTCAAGCCCTGAAGTAAGAACTGAATATACATCAGTGAATAAGCAGACCAAATCAGTGTCCTTAGTAGCCTTACATTTTTGGGAGGAGCTGGATTGGTAATTATTGGAAGACAGGAACTTTCATCTTTCTGGGGTACGATACCAGAAAGTAAGTCATGACAAAAGGACATCTGGGGACAAATCCCTAGTGTAAGTGTATTTTAGGGTGGCTGGGCTGTGTGGTGGAGGGCACAGGCTCTCTGGAATAGTCAGAGGGCACCAGACTCCAAGCTCTCCTTGCTGTCCGTCATTCACATTCATGTCAAGCTCACTTCTTCCTCAGGACCCTGGCACTTGTGGATCCTTTTGTCCAGAATGCTCTTTTCCTATATATCCTGATGGCACATGTTTACTTTCTTCAAATCTCTGCTACACCTCCCTTTCTGAGAGAGGCCTTCTCTGGCCCCTGGAGTACAGAGAAGCACATCTTCTCTTCCACAATCCTGCTTCATCCTCTTTAGAGCATTTATTACCACCTGCTGTATCACATAATTATTTGTTTACAATTTTACCTTCATTTATTTATTTATTTTGCCTTTTTTTTTTTTAAGGGCCACAGATGTGGCATATTGAAGTTCCCAGGCTAGGAGTCGAATTGGAGCTGCAGCTGCTGGCCTACGCCATAGCCACAGCAGCTAAGGATCTGAGCCACGTCTGTGACCCACACCACAGCTCCTGCTCAGCGTTGGATCCTTTAACCCCCTGAGCAAGGCCAGGGTTCAAACCCGCATCTTCATGGATACTAGTTGTGTTTGTTTCCACTGCACCATAATGGGAACTCCTTCCTCCATTTTAGAGTGTAGGATTCATGAGCAGAAGAGGTTTTTCCAGAGTCATCCTCTATTTCCAACCTAAGCCTGTTGATCTCTTTCGCCACAGGGAGGCACATGCTCACTGAGGTTTTTCTAGAGTCTAGAAAAATGTCTGGCTCATGATAGGTGCTTAATCTACAATTTATGGATGCATAGTGGATAAAGAGAAGACAGGAGAAAGCAGAGACATGAAGAAGAGCATTGGGGTTGGGGGAGAATAAGCAAGGACTCTGAGCCCCATACATACAAACTGTCCAAGCAGAAATTCCAGGGAGGGCCAAGCCACCTTCAGCAGGCAAGGGGGTGCTGATGTCACTGTCACCTGAGAGCCTCAGGTAGATCTCTCCATCTGGTCCAAAACAGGAGGCTGTGAGCTCCTACCTTCTGAGGCCACAAGGTCACTTCTATCCTTTCTGTTTATTTCCAAGCTGCCTAGAGTTGGACAGCTTACACTTTTGCACATTTCATCTTCTCACCAGCCTTCTAGCTGTAAACTCTTGCTTTAACTTATATTTTAATTAAAAATGAGAAGCAGGATGTTATGGATGTGTGTACACACACACACACACACATCTCTCCTCCTCCATAATCTCTACCAGCTCCCACATACCACATTTTCTGATATTGAATATCAATTTTTAAAAAAACTCATTCAGGGGTTCCTATTGTGGCTCAGCGATAACAAACTCAACTAGTATCCATGAGGACACGGGTTCAATCTCTAGCCTCACTCAGTGGGTTAAGGATCTGGCATTGCCCTGAGCTGTGGTGTAGGTTGAGGCTTGGATCTGGTGTTGCTGTGGCTGCGGTGTAGGCTAGCAGCTATGGCTTCGATTTGACCCCTAGCCTGGGAACTTCTATGTACCTTGGGTGTGGCCCTAGGAAAAAAAAAGAAAAAGAAAACCTCATGCAAAGTTCTGCGCAAATTGGAATTCCCGGATGAAGGATCCACTATTGTTTCTGAGGCTGCGTATGTTCCTGGCCTTGCACAGTGGGTTAGGTATCCTGCATTTCGGCAGCTGAAGCATAGGTCATAGATGTGGCTTGGATTTGATCCCTAGCCCAGGAACTTTTATATGTTATGGGTGAAGCTGAAAAAAGAGGTCTATGCCTCCAATTGTTTCCACACTCTGCCCTGCCCCCATCACACTGTAGATCCTAAAGTTAATTTTCAAGTGGACAGTCCGGAGCTGCCTTTGTATATATTCCAAAAGATGACCACGTTGGCTTCTATTCATTTTTGGAACCATCATGTCACCTCTTGCCTTCAGTATAAGCTTCTATGTTGCAAGGGTAGAAAATAAATCCAGAAAATAATAAAAACGGTATTAACGACTAATATTTATTTATTTATTTATTGGACGCCTTGTGGCATATGGAGTTCCCAGGCCAGGGATCAGATTTGAGATGAAGTTGTGGCCTATGCTACAGCTGTGGCAATGCTGGATGCTTAACCCATTGTGCTGGGCTGGGTATCAAACCTGCGTCGCAGCGCTCCAGAGACATTGCTGATCCCACCACGCCACAGCAGGAACTCCAAATAACATTTACTTATCATTTATTTATCATGTGTCAGCTACTATATTACGTCTTTACATATAATATAGTAATAACTTTTAACATATATTATGTATTTGCAAATATTATTTCTTTGTATCCTTATAATCATGCTTCGAGCCCAATACTTTCATTAATTCTATCCTACTGAGCCCTGGGCACATCAAGTAGCCTAAGGTCTCAGTTAAGTAAGAAGTAAACGCTATTTTCAGACTGATCATACTGGGTATGGTATGATACAGTCAGCATGCACAGGAGGAAATGAGAATGAGGCTTGGAATGAGGAAGCTGTTTGTACATGCAGAGTCACAGGGTCAAACACCATGGTGGACTGGAGGCAGAAGACAGCCTTGAGGGGAGAGCTTGGACCATGGCTTTTATTAGAGTTTCCATTTATGACTTCTAGTTTGAGTAATTTCTGTGGACTTTGTCTTTTTTTTTTTTTTTTTTTGCTATTTCTTGGGCCACTCCCATGGCATATGGAGGTTCCCAGGCTAGGGGTCAAATCGGAGCTGCAGCCACCAGCCTACGCCAGAGCCACAGCAACGTGGGATCCGAGCTGCAACCTACACCACAGCTCATGGCAACGCCGGATCATCAACCCACTGAGCAAGGGCAGGGACTGAACCCGCAACCTCATAGTTCCTAGTCGGATTCGTTAACCACTGCGCCACGATGGGAACTCCCCTGGACTTTGGGCTCTAGGGTGTTCTCCAGTTGTCTGCTACCTGGCTCTGGGATGATTAAGGCAGAGAAATATTGTTTCTTGGGTTGTAAGGGTCAGATGAGAAAGGATGGCTCTGTATTTGTTAGTGTACATATCGAAAGTAAGCTCTGGCTGGGCACTTTGTGATCTCTAAGGATTGGCTGACTTTGGTAGGGACAGTGTCTCCTCAGCTAGAAAGATATTTGAAGATGTCAAAATATCATAAAATTCAGCAAATAAAATTATATACAGGAGTTCTTGTTGTGACTCAATGGATTAAGTATGCAACATAGTGGCCACGAGGATATGGGTTTGATCCCTGGCCTTGCTCAGTGGGTTAGGGATCGAGCATGCTGCAAGTTGTGGCATTCATAGATGTGGCTCGGATGCAGTTGCCCTGGCTGTGGCTATGGCATAGGTCTTAGGCATGGCTCAGGTCTGGGATGCTGTGGCTGAGGTGTAGGCTGCCAGCTGCAGCTCTGATCTGACCCCTAGCCTGGGAACTTCCATATGCCCCAGGTGTGGCCGTTAAAAAAAAAAAAATATATATATATATATATATATAAACACAAACCTACACTGTCTGGCTCCAGGTTTGGAGACTACCCTGCCTTTGGATTTTGCAAGCAGATGGCCAAGGCTGTGCTTGCCTTCCCCTGATTCTGCCACTACATAGACCATCAATCACAAGGGCTGAGAGGGACTCTCAAGTACAATGGGAGGGGAATGGTGTTCAAATGGAAAAACTGCATAGAGAATTGGAGATTTGGGGAGCTCATCCAGGACTTTGGCAAGCAGATATGAGGGATTAAGAAGGGCGGTTCCTGGCAGAGGAGCACCTCCAGGTCTATTTCAGGGAAAGGCTGAGAGACCTGTAGAGGATTAAAGGGGAGAGGAGGCAGAGAGAGACGCCTGAGGACAGAGTGCAGGCACTGGACGCCAGACTGAAGAGTTTTGAGTTTGCTCTGTTTATGGAGAGGAACTATGAAGAATGACACACCTCGAGAGGACACAGGAGATCACTGAGTTCATGCTCTTTGTTTAATACAGGAGGAAATTGAGGCCCAGGTTCACATAGGTAATTAATGGCCAGCATTGGGGAATTATGGAAGCGGCAGTTTGATAACCACAGGTGGGCAATGACTAAGAGACTGAGGGTGGAGAAGGGATCTACACCAGACACAGGCTCCAGTCTGGGGTGCAAGGGGGCTCATGGGAGACCAACTGGAGCTAAAGAAAGAGGCTGAGGCAGGAGCTGCGCTGTGCCTGGATACACAAAGACAGCAAAGGAAGAACTGGAAAAATGGCTCAGAAGGATGTGAAAAGAGGGAGTTCTATTATGGCTCAGTGGAAATGAATCTGACTGGCATCCGTGAGGATGCAGGTTCGAGCCCTGGCCTCATTCAGTGTGTTAAGGATCTGGCGCTGCCGTGGTGTAGATCACAGAATAGGCTTGGATCTGGAGTTGCTGTGGCTGTGTCATAGGCCAGCAGCTGTAGCTCCAATTCGACCCTGGCCCTAAAAAGACCAAAAGAAAAAAAAAAAAGAGAGACATGAAAAGAGACCAAAGACAGTGAGACCATCCAGTGCTAGAGAAACCAGAGTGGAGAGTATTTTAAATAGGGTGCAGCCCAGAGTTCAAAGAGAACTTGAGTTTGAGTTCATTATGGACCAATGAAGTGGCTTTCTGTGTCACTGCTGTGAGAGGCAGCCAGACCGCAAGGGGCTGAGGGGAGCAGGGAAGAGAGACCTTGGAGGGGGTGGGCACCCCAGAGAACTCCAGCAGCTGACTGAAGTCGAGAGAGGGAGGCTGGGCTCTTGAGGGAGGAACAGGTAAAGAATAAGTCCTTAGGAGAAGGGAGATGTGTTTTTTGGCTTGGGGGGAATGAGCTAATCTTGCATAATGGGATTACAGCTTGCTTTGTTTTTCATCTCTGAGTCTTAGGTCTTTCATCTTGAAAACAGGGATTAAAAAGAATCTATGTCATAGGCTTATGAGGCTTAAATGGGAATACACACAATGTTTAGTGCAGTGCCTGGCACATTATAAACACATAATGCTTGGTAGTGATTTTAATAGCTTACTACCACAGACTTATGAAGGGCTCATCCTAGCATCTTGAGGAGAGCATTACTTAACATTTTCAATCTTGATATCGTCTATTTATCACTTTATGGGATCCAGTTGATAAAGAAGTACAATTTCACATATTTTGAAGGATTAGGCTGGAAATAGGCCCAAAGATGCCGCCTTTTTTTTTTTTTTTTGTCTTTTTACCTTTTCTAGGGCTGCTTCCTCAGCATATGGAGGGTCCCAGGCTAGGGGTCTAATCAGAGTTGTAGCTGCCAGCCTATGCCAGAGCCACAGCAATGCCATATCCAAGCTACATCTTTGACCTATACCACAGCTCACAGCAACGCCGGGTCCTTAACCCACTGAGCAAGGCCAGGGATCGAACCTGAAACCTCATGGTTCCTAGTCGGATTAGTTAACCACTGAACCATGACGGGAACTCCGAAAAGATGCCTTCTTTTGGTCTCTCATGTACATGTGGAAATTGTACATTTTAATTAAGTGCTATTGTACGAGTCAAATTGCCTCCTCATGGATATTGGTGGGAGTTCATCTCTCTCTCTCTCTCTCTCTCTCTCTCTCTCTCTCTCTCGAATTTGGTTTTGGATATATTACCTACATCTGCAAAAGGAATAAGTAAGAACAGAACACTTTCTGATAAGCAATTTGACTATTTTTTCATTTTGGTCTGAGACCTGTAATCCAAGATCAAGGTAACTTATTTTTTTTTGAAAATACTTCTCCACAGGTTGCAATGATTTTGTTAAAGCAACAATAAATTGTAGATGATAGACATTTTTTTCTGGAGGAGTCCATCTCTGTGCTTTCTGATGCTAACTTTGTGAAAAAGAGTCCCCCCCCCCAAAAAAAAAGTGGGACTGGGGGAGAAATGCCAGGAAACCAAAGGACAAAATCTTTTTCTTTTTAAAGAAGACACCTGTGATGCCAGCTAGAGAGCATGGCCACATGGAGCGGAAAGGAATTAGTTACAGTCCTAAAAGAGGGATAAATGCATCTGGTGTCAGATTAACTCCAGCAAACAATCTTGCTCATTTTGAAATGCTCTGACGCAACAGCATGCTGATTTCAGCGTGAGAAACAGATGTGTAAAGGCAACTTAATAAGCAAAATGTGGACACAAAGCAACATGAGTAGTTCTTAAAAACATGATGTTGAGTGCGGTAATAAAAAAAAAAAGATTTATAATATGATGCCATTATGTAATTTAAAGCCACATATTCATACCAAAAAACCCTACTCATTCCTGTGGGCATACATGCATATTTAAGGAATATCTCTAACATATTACAAAGGTTGCCTAAGAAACAGGGGGGATGAGTGCAGGGATCAGAAATAAGAAAGACAAACTAAAGGGAGGCGGGTTTGCCAGACTGATAATGACAATATGTTATGAATTGAATATGAATTTCAAAAGTGAAATCTTTTAGTCTTTTCTTTGTTGCCAGATAATAAATCTGATGCAAAGGCAAAGCACTTTTAGGAATAATGCTGTCTAAAAGTAACTTGGTTCTCAAGGGCTTCCTCAGACCAGTTTGAGGTGGCTTCCTGGGGAAAGCAAAGAGGCTGTAGTTGCTGCCAAATGTCAGGTGCAGGGCACCACTTGCAGCAGAACTCCAGGGGGCGCTCTTCACACAAGTAGGAATGGCTACAACTTTTCTACCTAGGCCAAAACTGAGAGCGAGACTCCCTTCCAGCTTTTCCGGGTCTGTATTCCAAGATATTTTTACACCTTATGTTTAGACCTAGTTCTGGTGGAAAAGTTATTTTATGAGGATGAAAAATAAGCAAGCTGGGAACTACCTCTGGCATTTTCACATTGAGAAATATGAATATATGAGGGAACAGATGAAATACTTTAAATGGTTGATAATTAAACTTTTTCACCCAGAAGATGCTTGCTTCAACTCCAGCTTGTTTTGGGGCCTAGAAAAGTTCTTGGAATGCGTTTGAGGTTTTTTTGTTTGTTTGGGTTTTTTTGGTCTTTTTGTCTTTTTAGGACTACACTTGAAGCATATGGAGGCTCCCAAACTAGGGATCTAATGGGCACTGTAGCCGCCAGCCACAGCCACAGTCACAGCAATGTGGGATCTGAGCCACATCTGTGGCCTACACTATAGCTCACGGCAATGCCGGGTCCTTAACCCACTGACCGAGGCCAGGGATTGAACCCAAGTCCTTATGGATGCTAGTTGGGTTCATTAACCTCTAAGCCACAATGGGAACTCTGTGAGCTTTAATCTTGTATAGTCTAACTAGCAGGGAGTCTCAAAATGTGGTCCCTGGACCTGAGGCATCCACCTGGAACCTGTGAGAAATGCAAATATTGGCCCCACCAGGATCTCCTGAACCACAAGCTCTGGGGACTGGGGCCAGACCATCTGGGGCCAGAACAAGCCCTCCAGGTAGTTCTGAGGTAGTTGAAGAACCACTAATCTAGACCCCTCTTCCTTACACTTGGCTGTACAGGTTTTGATGGCTCATAGCCTGCCAGCTTTTTATAAGCTGAAGAGTTTTGAAAAAACACCTGGACCCAGGTCAGACCCCAGGCACTTACATCAGAATCTCTGTGTTAGAGACTTTAAGTCTCCCTAGATTGTTCTAATAGGCTGCCAAGTTAGAGAACCATTGGTCTAGACCAGGGCTTCTCTGACTTGACTGTACACCTGAATCAACTGGGATCTTGTTAAAATGCAGATTCTGATTGAGTAGACTTGGGGTGGAGCCTGGGTGTCTGCAGTTTTTGACATGCCACTAGGTCACATTAATGCTTCTGGGCTGTCAACCGCACTTGGAAAAACAGGATCTTGGGATCAGAGGGAAGAGCATTAACTGAGGGATTAGCAGACCTGGCTTCCCAGTCATGGTTTGTCTTTCTCTGGCTGCCAACTTGCTTGGGCTGCCACCTTAATTCTTTGGACCCAACATTTGTCCTGTCTCACCTACCTCCTAGGGATGTTGAGAAAACTGAATGAATAGTGCAGAGTTGTTTTCCAGAGCATATTAACGTATTTCATGAATTTAGAGCATGTGTGGACATACATTAAATTTTTTTAATAGTTGTGAATTTGGAGATCCCATCATGGCTCAGCAGAAATGAATCTGACTAGGAGTTCCCGTCGTGGCGCAGTGGTTAACGAATCCGACTAAGAACCATGAGGTTGCGGGTTCGATCCCTGCCCTTGCTACAGTGGGTTAACCATCCGGCGTTGCCGTGAGCTGTGGTATAGGTTGCAGACGTGGCTCGGATCCTGCATTGCTGTGGCTCTGGCATAGGCTGGTGGCTACAGCTCCAATTTGACCCCTAGCCTGGGAACCTCCATATGCCATGGGAGCGGCCCAAAGAAATAGCAAAAAAAAAAAAGAAAAAAAAAAAGAAATGAATCTGACTAGTATCCATGAGGACGAAGTTTTGATCCCTGGCCTTGCTCAGTGGGTTAATGATCCAGCATTTCCGTGAGCTGTGGTGTAGGTTGCAGACATGGCTTGGATCTGGCGTTGCTGTGGCTGTGGTGTAGGCCAGCGGCTACAGCTCCAGTTCAACCCCTAGCCTGGGAAGCTCCATATGCCACTGGTGGAGCCCTGAAAAAGACAAAAAAAAAAAGTTGTGAATTTATTGCTCTGAATATTTCTTTCTTTCTTTATTATTTTTTTATTACTCAAATGAATTTATCACATCTGTAGTTGTATAAATGATCATCACAATCCAATTTCACAGGATTTCCATCCCTAAGCCAAACACCACCTCCCAAACTGTCTCCTCCGGAGACCATAAGTTTTTCAATGTCTGTGAGTCAGCATCTGTTCTGCAAAGACGTTCAGTCTGTCCTTTTTTCAGATTCCACACATTAGTGAAAGCATTTGATGTTGGTGTCTCATTGTATGGCTGACTTCACTTAGCATGATAGTTTCTAGGTCCATCCATGTTGCTAAAAATGCTGGTATTTCATTCATTTTAATGGCTGAGTAATTCCATTGTGTATATGTACCACATCTTCTATATCCACTCCTCCGTCGATGGACATTTAGGTTGTTTCCATGTCTTGGCTATTGTGAATAGCGCTGCAATGAAGATCAGAGTCCATGTGTCTTTGCGAGTCATGGTTTTCTCTGGAGAGATGCCCAGGAGTGGGATTGCTGGGTCAAATGGTAGTTCTATGTTTAGTTTTCTGAGGCATCTCCATCCTGTTTTCCACAGTGGTTGCACCAATTTACATTCCCACCAACAGTGTACTAGGGCTCCTTTGTCTCCACACCCTCTCCAGCACTTATTGTTTGTAGACTTTTGGATGATGGCCATTGTGTCTGGTGTAAGGTGGTAGGTCATAGTGGTTTTGATTTGCATCTCTCTAAGGATGAGTGATGTTGAGCATCTTTTCATGTGTTTCTCGGCCATGTGTGTGTCTTCTTTGGAGAAGTGTCTGTTTAGATCTTCTGCCCATTTTTTGATGGGGTTGATTGTTTCTTTGGTATGGAGCTGCAGAAGGTGTTTATAAATTTTGGAGATGAATCCCTTGCCAGTTGAATCACTTGCAAAGATTTTCTCCCATTCTGTGGGTTGTCTTTTTGTTTTGTTTAGGGTTTCCTTTGCTGTGCAGAAACCTTTCAGTTTGATTAGGTCCCATTTGTTTACTTTTGTTTTTATTGTCAGTCCTCTGATAGGTGGATCTGAGAAGATGTTGCTGTCGTTTATGTCAGAGAGTGTTTGGCCTATGTTTTCCTCTAGGAGTTTGATAGTGTCTGGTCTTCTATCTAGGCCTTTAATCCATTTGGAGTTTATTTTTGTGTATGGTGTTAGGAAGTGTTGTCATTTCATTCTTTTCCATGTGGCTGTCCAGTTTTCCCAGCACCACTTATTGAACAGGCTGTCCTTTCTCCATTGTATATCCTTGCCTCTTTGTCATAGATTAGTTGACTGTAGGTGCATGGGTTTAATTCTGGGCTTTCTATCCTGTTTGACTGATCTATATTTCTGTCTTTGTGCCAGTACCATATGGTATTGATGATTGTTGCTTTGTAGTATAGTCTGAGGTCCGGGAGCCTGATTCCTCCAGCTCCATGTTTCCTTTTCAGGATGTCTTTGGCTATTCTGGGTCTTTTGTGCTTCCAAACAAACTTTAACATATTTTGTTCCAGTTCTGTGAAAAATGTCCTTGGTGCTTTGATAGGGATTGCATTGAATCTGTAGATTGCCTTGGGTAGTATAGTCATTTTGATAATATTGACTCTTCCAATCCATGAGCATGGTATATCTTTCCATGTACTTGTGTCATCTTTGATTTCTTTCATCAGTGGCTTGTAGTTTTCAGAGTACAGGTCTTTTGTCTCTTTAGGTAGGTTTATTCCTAGGTATTTTATTCTTTTGGATGCGATGGTAAACGGGATTGCTTCCCTAATTTCCTTTTCTGCTCTTTCATTGTTAGTGTATAGAAATGCCATCGATTTCTGTGTGTTGATTTTGTATCCTGCGACTTTGCCAAATTCGTGGATGAGCTCTAACAGTTTTCTGGTAGAGTCTTTAGGATTCTCTAGGTATAGTATCATGTCATCTGCAAATAGTGATAGTTTTACTTCTTCCTTTCCAATTTGGATTCCTTTTATTTCTTTTACTTCTTTGATTGCTGTGGCTAGGACTTCCAGAACTATGTTGAAGAGCAGTGGCGAGAGCGGACATCCTTGTCTTGTTCCTGATCTCAGCGGGAATTCTTTCAGCTTTTCACCATTGAGAATGATGTTCGCTGTGGGTTTGCCATATATGGCCTTTATCATGTTGAGGTAGGTTCCCATCATGCCCACTTTCTGAAGGGTTTTTATCAGAAATGGATTTTGTCTTTGGATTTTGTCTTTGGATTTTGTCAAAGGCTTTTTCCGCATCCACAGTTTTTATTCAGTTTGTTAATGTGGTGTATCGCACTGATGGATTTGCGGATATTGAAGAATCCTTGCATCCCTGGGATAAATCCCACTTGAGCATGATGTACAATCCTTTTAATGTATTGTTGGATGTGGTTTGCTAATATTTTGTTGAGGATTTTTGCATCGATGTTCATCTGTGAAATTGGCCTGTAGTTTTCTTTTTTTGTGGGATCTTTGTCTGGTTTTGGTATCAGGGTGATGGTGGCCTCATAGAATGAGTTTGGGAGTATCCCTTCCTCTGCAATTTTTTGAAATAGTTTCAGAAGGAGAGGTGTTAGCTCTTCTCTAAATGTTTGATAGAATTGACCTGTGAAGCCCTCTGGTCCTGGACTTTTGTTTGTTGGACGTTTTTTAATCACAGTTTCAATTTCAGTTCTTGTGACGGGTCCATTCATCTTTTCTATTTCATCTTGGTTTAGTCTTGGAAGATAGTACTTTTCTAAGAATTTGTCCATTTCTTCAAGGTTTTCCGTTTTATTGGCGTACCGTTGCATATAGTAGTCTCTTATGACTCTGTATTTCTATGATGTCTGTTGTTCCTTTTTCATTTCTAATTTTATTGATTTGAGTCTTCTCTCTCTTTTGCTTGATAAGTCTGGCTAGGGGTTTATCAATTTTGTTGATCTTTCAAAGAACCAACTTTTTGTTTCATTGATCTTTTCTATGGTTTTCTTTGTTTCTATTCATTGATTTCTGCTCTGATCTTTATGATTTCTTTCTTCTACTAACTTTAGGTCTTGTCTGTTCTTCTCTCTCGAGCTGCTTTAGATGTGATGTTAGCTTGTTTATTTGAGCTTTTTCTTGTTTCCTGAGGTGGGCTTGTATTGCTATAAGCTTTGCTCTTAGAATGGCTTTTGCTGCATCCCATAGGTTTTGGAATGTGGTATCTTCGTTGTCATTTGCTTCTAGGTATTTTTTAATTTCCTCTTTGATTTCTTCAGTGGTCCGTTTGTTGTTTAGTAGTATGTTGTTTAGTCTCCACGTGTTTGTGTTTTTTGCAGATTTTTTCCTGTTGATGTCCAGTTGAATAGTGTTTTCAGAAAAGATGCTTAATATGATTTATATTTTCTTAAAGTTACCAAGGTTGGATTTGTATCCCAGAATATGATCAATCTTAGAGAAAGTTCCATGTGCAGTTGAGAAGAATATGTATTCCGTTGCTTTTGGATGGAATGTCCTATAAATATCTCTTAAGTTCATCTGGTTTAATGCTTCATTCAGGGCCTGTGTTTCCTTATTTATTTTCTGTCTGGTTGATCTGTCCATTGCTGTAAGTGGGGTGTTAATGTCCCCCACTATGATTGTGTTATTGTTGATTTCTCCTTTTAAGGTTGTTAGCAGTTGCCTTATAATTGTGGTGAACCTACATTGGGTACGTAGATATTTAAAATTGCTATATCATCCTCTTGGATTGATCTTTTGATAATTATGTAATGTCCTTCTTTGTCCCTTAAAATATTCTTCATTTTAAAGTCTATTTTGTCTGATATGAGTATTGCTACTCCAGTTTTCTTTTGATCCCCATTTGCATGAAATATTTTCTTCCATCCTCTCACTTTCAATTTGTAT
Organism: Phacochoerus africanus; assembly: GCF_016906955.1. Classification (NCBI taxonomy): domain Eukaryota; kingdom Metazoa; phylum Chordata; class Mammalia; order Artiodactyla; family Suidae; genus Phacochoerus; species Phacochoerus africanus. The sequence goes on from NC_062545.1 coordinate 223,742,922, forward strand.
GTGTCCCTAGAAGTGAAGTAGGTCTCTTGAAGACAGCATATATATGGGTCTTGTTTTTTGTATCCATTCAGCCAGTCTGTGTCTTTTGGTTGGGGTGTTTAGTCCATTAACATTTACAGTAATTATTGATATGTATGTTCTTATTGCCATTTTATTAATTACTTTGGATTTGTTTCTGCTGCTCTTTTTTCTTTCCTTCTTCTCTTGTTCTTTTCTGCCTATAGAAGTTCCCTTAGTATTTGTTGTAAGGCTGGTTTAGTGTTGCTGAATTCTCTCATCTTTTGCTTATCTGTGAAGGTTTTGACTTCTCCTTCAAACCTGAATGAGAGCCTTGCTGGGTAGAGTAATCTTGGTTGGAGGTTTTTTCCTTTCATCATGTTAAGTATATCATGCCACTCCCTTCTGGCCTGCAGAGTTTCTGCTGAAAAATCTGCCGATAACCTTATAGGGGTTCCCTTGTATGTTATTTGTTTCTTTTCCCTGGCTGCTTTCAATATGTTCTCTTTGTCTTTAATTTTGGTCAGTTTGATTAATATGTGTCTCAGGGTGTTCCTCCTTGGGTTTATTTTATATGGTACTCGTTGTGCTTCCTGGATTTGAGTGAGTGGTTCCTTTCCCATGTTAGGGAAGTTTTCGGCTATTATCTCTTGGAATATTTTTTCTGTCCCCTTCTCTCTCTCCTCCATCTGGCACCCCTGTAATACAGATGTTGGTGCGTTTAACATTGTCCCAGAGTTCTCTGAGACTATCTTCATTTGTTTTCAATCTTTTTTCCCTTTTCTGTTCCACATCCATAATTTCTACTAATCTGTCCTCCACCTCGCATATTCGTTCTTCTGCCTCCTGTATTCTGCTGTTAGCTGCTTCTACTGAATTTTTGATTTGTTTTTGTATTTTGCATCTCTTCTTGTTTAAGTTTTATATCTTGTATCTCTTTGCTCAGTGTTTCCTGTAAGTTATCCATCTTTGCCTCCAGTTTATTTCCAATGTCTTGCGTCAACTTCGGCATCAACAGTCTAAAATCTTTTTCCTGGAGGCTAAGAATCTCCTTCTTGCTTAGCTGTTTTTCTGGGGTTTTTCCTTTCTCCCTCATCTGAGTTGTAGTCCTCTGTCTTTTCGTTTTTATAGGTTTTCGGTGGGTGACCTTTTTACACATAATAGTGTTGTAGCCTTTCTTACTTCTGGTGTCTGCCCCCCCCCTGTGGCTGAAGTCTGGTATGGGGGCTTGCTGTAGGCTTCCTGATGGGAGGGGCTGATGCCTGCCCACTGGTAGGTGGAGCTGATTCTAATCCCTCTGGTGGGTTGGGTGTTGTCTCTGGATGGGATTAGAAGCAGCTGTGTGCCTGAGGGGTCTTTGGGTAGCCCCACTGAGGGATGGGGCTGTGATCCCACCTGGATTGTTGTTTGCCCTGGGATTTCTCAGCACTGACTGACAGGTGGGGCAAGATTTTCCCAAAATGGCCACCTCCAGAGAAAGGCACTCTGCTGAATATTCCCGAGAGCTTTTCTTTCAATGTCCCTCCCTCACAACAAGCCACATTCACCCCTGTTTTCCCATGATGTCCTCCAAGAACTGCAGTCAGGTTTGACCCAGATTCCCAAGGAGACTTTGCTTTGCCCTGGGACCCAGTGCATGTGAAAGTCTGTGTGCACCTTTTAAGAATGGGGTCTCCATTTCCCCCACTTTCCTGTGCACAAGCCCCACTCTCCTTCAATGCCAGATGCTCCAGGGGCTTTTTCTCCCAGTGCCAGATCCCCACACGTGAGAGTTTGATGTGGGGTTCAGACCTCTCACTCCTATAGGTGAGTCTCTGTGAACCAGTTAGTTTCCAGTCTGTGGGGCTTCCCACCCAGGAGGTATGGGGTTGTTTATATCATGAAATTGCCCCTCCTACCTCTTGATGTGTCCTCTTTTTCTTCTGGAGTAGGATATCTTTTTTAAGGTTTCTAGTCCATTTGGGTGGAGATTGCTCAGTCTTTAGTTGTGAATTTTGTCATTTTTAGGAGACAAGTTGAGCTCCAGTCCTTCTATTCCACCATCTTAATCCCATCTCTGCTATGAATATTTAGAGCAAATGATGCAGGCCTTCAGTATATAGTAGTTATAAATCTTCTTCTTCTTCTTCTTCTTCTTTTTTTTTTTTTTGCTTTTTAGGGCCACACCCGTGGCATATGGAGATTCCCAGGCTAGTGGTCAAATCAGAGCTGCAGCTCTGGCCTACACCACAGCCACAGCAACGTGGGATCTGAGCTACATCTGTGCCCTACACCACAGCTCATGGCAACACCAGATCCTTAACCCACTGAGTGAGGCCAGTGGTTTAAGGATTGAACATGCAACCTCATGATTCCTGGTCGGATTCTTTTCCTATGCACCACAACGGGAACTCCTAAATCTTCCTTTTAAAAGACATGTACTTAAATTTAGAAAGCAAGGCCATTTAAATAAGTATCAGTAGAGAGAGTTGATAGAGGAAAATTATGAGGATAGGATGAGAGTGACTCAAGTTCGAGAAATGCTGAGAAAGCAGATCAAAAAAAGGCCTATGAGGGGAGTTCCCGTCGTGGCTCAGTGGTTGGTGAATCCGACTAGGAACCATGAGGCTGCGGGTTTGATCCCTGGCCTTGCTCAGTGGGTTAAGGGATCCGGCGTTGCCTTGAGCTGTGGTGTGGGTCGTGGACGTGGCTTGGATCCTGCGTTGCTGTGGCTTTGGCGTAGGCCAGTGGCTGTGGCTCCGATTTGACCCCTAGCCTGGGAACATCCATGTGCTGCGGGAGTGGCCCAAGAAATGGCAAAAAGACAAAAACAAAAACAAAACAAAAAAATACAAACCAAAAAAGGCCTATGAGACCTAAAAATATAAAGAGTAGCCCTTGATTTGGATTGGATGAATGAGATGATATGTTAGATCATTTAGGAGGTACCCTTTCTGTAACGTTCATGTCCTAGGTTGCTGGAATCATTATTTATTCACAAAATATTTATTGAGTGCTTGCTTTGCACCAGATACTCTTTTAGTCACTGGGGAGAGAGACAGAAACAAATCATTTATGTCCACAAGAAAATTATAGGAAGAAGAGAGGTCATGAAATAAACAAGTCTCACTTTTAAATTTAATATTTCACTGTAAATGTGAGAAAAGAAATTCTGCTCACTAGTAGCAAGGAAAGCTGTCCTAACACAATCAGGGAGGAATCGAAAGTCTCAATTCTGACAGCTTCCAATGGCTAGACCTCATCTTTTAGACATGGGGAAAGGAGCTGGGTTCTGGTGCCTGGCCTCATTTCTTGAACTTGCTAAATGGTCTTTGTGTGGTAAGATACCAGGATATTTTTTGACAGCCCATGAGGACAGAGCTCAGTGAGCCTGAAAAAGAAGCCACTCACTCTGACTCAAAATACGGATTTTCAAGGTTCCTAAATGAAGAGACAGGACTGTAGCACAATTCACCCTTACCTTGTTACCCTGGGCCTCTGTCCTTGGTCAGGAGTGGGAATTGCCAACTGGTCATCTTCCTTTTTATTTTATTTTTTTTTCTTTTCTTTTTACAGCCACTACTGTGGCATGTGGAATTTCCCAGGCTAGGCATCAAATCAGAGCAGCTGTTGCTGGCCTACACCACAGCCATAGCAGCGGGGGATCTGAGGAGCATCTATGACCTACGCTGCAGCTTGCGGCAATGCTGGATCCTTAACCCATCGATCGAAGCCAGGGATTGAACCTGCATCCTCGTGAATACTTTGTCAGGTTCTTAATGTGCCAAGCCATAAGGGGAAGTCCCCTTTTTATTTAAGGCATTAGGAACAAATGACTTAACCTCCTCTGGGCTTCAGTGTCATTACCCATCAAATTACAGAATTGGACTGTTAACAGACTCTTTTTTTTTTTTTTTTTTTTTGCCGCCCTGTGGCATATGGAGCTCCCAGACCAGAGATCAAATCTGAGCTGAAGCTGAGGCAACGCCAGATCCTCTATCCACTATGCTGGGCCGGGGACTGAACCCATGTCCCAGTGCTCCCAAGACGCTGCTGTTCCTGTTGCACCAACTGGGAGCTGCTAGACTCTCTTAAGGCATAACAGTTTGGTATCTATGATTTCATTTTTGAGAAGGGGTATCTAATGGAGGTACATGGGGAAGAGTGGCAGGCTTATTAAAAGTGTGACTACACACTGAATTGTAAGAATTGCATTTCCCAATAATTTTCTTGCCCAGTCAGGGTTTATGATCTTATCTGATTGTTGCCCTTGGAGGAGTGGACACATTAAAAATAAAAAGAAGATAAAATAAGACCTTATTTGAACTTTCAACTTAATAGTACTGCTGATTCTTCTTTTTGATATGAGGAGGCTAAAGCTGTCAAAATGTGTTCTGAATTGGGTCTGCCCAGGCAAAGTGAAAATGGAGTCACTGTCTGAAGAACTTAAACAATGTAATCAACGAGATTTTCCACTGTGGTGCAGTGGGTTAAGGATCTGGTGTTGCCACACTTGTGGCTCAGATTTGATCCCTGGCCTGGGAACTTCCATATGCTGCAGGTGCAGTCAAAAAAACCCAAACAAACCCCCAAACAAAACAATGAGGCCAATAAAAAGGATAAATAAAACTCCCTCTTTCACCAAACATGTGGGAAGAGACAGATAAAATTTCACATTCTTAATTGTAGGGTTTGGGGAAATGAAATGTAGCCATAATCCTGGTGTTTCTCCACACCGGCTTGTTTGCATACAGATGTGTGGAGAGGACTTTTCCAAGGCAAGTCTCCCTATCCAAGCCTCCCTCACCTGTAACCTGCCATCTGCAGACAGAAGTCTAAGATTTATCTGATTTTAACTAAGAAAGAGCCAAAGAGAGGATGAAGGTCTGATGGCTTTGTTGCTCTATGTGGAAAAGAAACGGACTGAATTTGTATGGGATCCCTAAGGAGAAAGCATGTTTGTGAGGTATTTCTTTTTGACCTGGAGACCCTGAAAGCAAGTTAGTTAGAAGTTGGAAGAGGCAGTTCCTCTAGTCTGGATTGGTTTGAGTTTGGGGGACAGCCTTGATTACACAGGAAGAATTGCTTTATTTATATACACCAGATGTAATGCAGGATCCCTTGGTCTCTCTTTCAAGGCACTGGGAACCTCTGGTGAAAATCATTTCATCTTAAATGGGAGTTGTTCCTCGTTCATCAGCAGAGCCTGATATGAACATTTGCTCCCCAGGATTTGCTGGAATCTGTGTGTTCCCTTCAAGGGATGCAAACTAATTGCGATGGCTTCTTGTCCTGGGCACAGTCTTTCTGCAGAGACTGAAAGAGGTCAACCTTTCTGATGAGCCAGCTTGCTTTTCTTTGTGGACATGGACCAATTATGTTGCACTTAACAGCTCTTACTGTAAGTGGTGCTGTTGGACCATTTTCCTGTGTGTACTTCCAATCGGTACCTAAGTGCACTCATTCAGAGGATGACTTGTTATCAGAAGGACTGATGCTTTGAGTGGGAGAACAAATTTTCTTCATTTGACACTCTCTTGCTACTGAGATACGAAGAGGCAGCTCCATCTCCTTCTAGTTTGCAATACTGAAATTTCTCTTAGATGAGATTAAAAAATTAAATAAAGCAGTAGGGATGAGGCAAGAATGCCTGCTGGATATGATTGTCTGTTCTAACCTGAGGGAAGCTGGGGTGGGGGAGGGAGTTGAGGATCCCAGCAGTTCTGGCAGACAATGGTATAAAGAGATAATGTAGCGGGAATAGGGAGGGGGACTACAAATTACAGAAAGTGAATCCATCGTTTATATATAAAAATTGTTTTTTAAGTAGGAGCCCAGAAGGGTGTAGGAAAAGGAGAATAGACATGCTTTGATGATTAGCCAGGAGAAACGATGGGCTAATTACAATGTGTGAAAGCCATACTTAAAAAATAATGTGTATGTATGCATGCGTGCATGCATAGCTGCATGTTCATGTGTTATTTTATAATTCACAGATGGATTCACTTTTTTTCTCATGAGCTTCTTTCCCAAGTCACTGTGGGACCTATTTACCTTCTCCCTCATCTCAGAATACCAAAGGACACCTAAGCCTCATAACTCCTACTCTGGGAGGGTTTGCAACATAAATATTGAATCTCTAGGTAGCTCACTGCTTAGAGTAAATGTATCACATCTTAAAAGTTGTGACGCCTTTGTTTTTTACATTGCTTATTTCATAAGCTTAAGAGACATTGGGCTGTGTATTATTTTTCATGGAGGGGTGGCCTTCGTGGCTGTTGTAATTGATAAATTTGTTTTTCCTTCAGTGCTGTTAGCAAGATTTTGCAGTAAGAGTAAGAGGAGAACCAATGGACCAACACCCCCTGCAGAGCACACTTGGATCATATTTTTACAGAATGAAAATGCAAGAGCTTTAGTCTGGGGAATCTGGCAGGAGAAGCCTGGTATACTTGGTTTCCTTCTGTCACACTTTTGGTGAAAGGAATTAGACTTTTAAATCAGGAAATTCAGTGAGATGAGTTAGATTTTAGCACAAAAGCAGTGGAGGATTTCCAGCTGGTTGAGCCTATGGGATAGAAATGTCTTGTTAAATCAGGGTCTGGTGGAATGCTGCTCTCCAGGCAGGCAGGCTCTGTTTCTCAGCGAGCAATCTGTGGGTTGCATGTAGAATGGAGCTTGCTGAGAGCATAAGCGTGGTCCTGCTTTTGGGAAGACCTGGTGGTTCAGATGTTTTCCATTAGGAACTGGGTGTGGGTTTTTTCAAGTTAAATGAAAGCAGCAGTTCTAGTAGGAAGGAACTCCCTGGATCTGAGTCTTGTTTCTGGATGGTCTTCCTCAGAGAGCCAGATTTCAGCAGAAGTCGTTGTTAATGGTGGACTTTGTGCAGCTGAAACTGTATGGGAGGGATGAGAAAGATGGAAAAGGAGGTGTTATGTCACGATCTTCAACACTTTATTTAGAGGCTGCTGATGTTCAAATGACCCAGTCAAGACAGGCAAGGCACTCACTTCAGGTGAAAATGCTGCCTTTCCTTGCAGTTTTAGGTAGCCAAGCCCTAAGACTCACACAGCAACACATTTTTCTAATTGATGACTGATTTTTCTATTTGTGCAAGCAGTATCCAAATGATCAGGCACCTGTCTGTCTCCAGAACAGGTATTTTATACCATATTGAGCCAATGGCCAGCGCTTCCCACGGTGAGGCCTGACTCTCCTTTCCCTCCATCTTAGAACTTCTGTTTGCTGGGTGTGGGCTTCCTGTTGGTTCTGAGGATTGGCTCTGATGTAACCTGAATGACTCTTCATATCCTTTTTCAGACAGAAACACAATTTGAGTCATTGTTCCTGAGTTCATATGTGGGTTTTCTTGCCTTAGTACCTGGGACTTTGCTGCTGGAGGGCTGGATGGTGCTGTGATCAAGCCTGCGCTATGTCGGGAACTTGAGGCATGGGGGGAGGGGGAGTGCTACGCAGGACTCAGGGTACAAACTGGCAGGTGGTAGGGTGGGTGATCTGGTTAACTCAGAACCTTCATATACTTGAGTGGATGAATTAACTGCCCACATTCTTCCTGGCAGTGTGCCTGTCCTCAGTTGAAAGATGAGCCAAGTGAGAATGTTGGATGAAGGAACCAAATTGATATTCATTATCATATTGAAAACAACTCAGATCCACAGGTCTTCTGATGGCAGTCTGTGGCTGAACCATGTGAATGAAAGTTAGGCAGATTCAAGGAAAAGGCAGGAGGTGGGCTTTCTTTGTCACAAGGAAAAGCCAGGAGGTGAGTTTTCTTTGTCACATGCTATCTGGCCTTTTGGTTTCCTGTCCTCACTCCTCAAGGACCTGTCCCTGCTCACACATCTGACCCTCCCCTTCGGCGCTTTGCCTTAGGAAGGGGAGCCAACAAATTTCCCAGGGTTAGCGTATATTTAACCTTCCAAGATTTCTGTCTGTTGTAATTAGGGAGCTCTAGGAGTAGAGCAGATCACTCTAAGCTGAGTAAAAATCTGAAATGATGGAATTTCATATGACAAGGGGAGATATTTTGGGGCAAGTTGAATTTTCCAAATGAGCCAGGAAGGTGGGTACCTACTTCTTTCACACCTGAAATATGCCTTCTTTTTAAGGATTAATTCCACTTCCTCTTTTTCAAAGTTTGGGATTAATACGTGTAATGATTAGGGGATCTGAAGCTGAGTTTTCCTATTTACCAGCTGTGTGACTTCAGGTAAATCGCTTAATCTCTCCAAGCCTTAAATCCATTGTATACAATGGGAGTAACAATGATATATTATTCAGAGAGTTGTTGTGAGCTTCAAATGGGGTAATAGACACACAGATATATATATATGTATATCTTATTGACATAACATATTCTTTACGGAGATTAAAAAAATCTGGAGGAGATCCCATGGGGCTCAGTAATAAAGATCCTGACTATTATCCATGAGATGCAGGTTCAATCCCTAGCCCAGCTCAGTGGGTTAAGGATCTGGCATTACCAGGAGCTGCAGTGTAGGTCGCAAATGCAGCTGGGATCTGGTGTTGCTGCTGCTGTGGCTGGCATCTGTAGCGCCAATTCAACCCCTAGCCTGGAAACTTCCATTTGCTGTGGATGCGACCCTAATTTATTTACAAATAAATAAATACACTAGCATTTAGTTGTCTCCAGGGAGGTAAACAAGGGCAGAGGTGGAAGACTTTTCATTGCTCTTTTGTACTTTTTGAATTTTGAGCCATATGACTGTATAACCTATGTACAATATTAAAATTAAAATGTTCTTAAGTGACTAACCAGGAATTTGGTTAATATAAAGAAATGTTATTTTCATGGCACCTATCTTTTATTCAGTGTAGATCACTGATGAGTGCATCATAGAGCTGATCTCACTGAGTCCTCCCAAATGTTGTCTAGTGAAGGTGCTCTAGAGGCATTCATGGCTGAGATGTCAAAGTAGGGGCTTTGGCAGCTATATTCTATGTATGTCGTAGCTTTTAAAGTATTTCGGAGTTCCTGTTGTGGCGCAGCGGAAATGAATCTGACTAGGAACCATGAGGTTGCAGGTTCGATCCCTGGCCTCACTCAGTGGGTTAAGGATCTGGCGTTGCTGTGAGCTGTGGTGTAGGTTGCAGAAACGGCTCGGATCTGGTGTTGCTGTGGCTCTGGCGTAAGCTGGCAGCAACAGCTCCAATTAGACCCCTAGCCTGGGAACTTCCATATGCCACAGATGCGGCCCTAAAAAGGACAAAAAAAAAAAGAAATTAAAAAGAAAATTTCTGTCATAGGAGTTCCCTTCGTGGCTCAGTGGTTAACGAACCTGTCTGGGATCCATGAGGATGTGGGTTTGATCCCTGGCCTCGATCAGTGGGTTAAGGATCCGGCGTTGCCATGAGCTGTGGTGTAGGTTGCAGATGCTGCTCAGATCCTCTGTTGCTGTGAGCTGTGGTGTAGGTCATAGACATGGCTCAGATCCCGAGTTGCTATGGCTGTGGTGTAGGCCAGCGGCTGTAGCTCTCATTCGACCCCTTGCCTGGGATCTTCCACATGCCAAGAGTGTGGCCCTAAAAAGCAAAAATAAAATAAACAAAAATTTCTGTTATAACATATTCCAAATGTATGGGAAAATATAGAGAAGAATTTTTCTATAATTATTTAAAGCATTTTTAAAGCGTGGTCCTAGAACTTAACATCCAAACTAGGATACTCTTGAGAGAGGAAGGGCTGCTGTTGATAATTATGCTGGGATGACAAATGTAAACTCAACAGCCCCACGCACCCTGGGTCATATGGTCACCTGGAAATCAAGCATAACAACAACTGTTGAAATCCCTGTTGTGCCTCTTCCTGGCCTATGTTCCCCACTCCCCCACGCAAGGCAACCATGAACTTGATATAGATGTGCACACTGTTCACGATTTATGTCCATCCTACACATGAGTATATCATAAACTGTGTAAAGTGTTCCTTTGTGTGTTTCCAAATGTTAGATAAATGGTATCTTATGTTGTTACTTTTTCCTTCTTTTCCTGGAAAACTAAAGGAACGAGGGCCAGGGAATAATGACATACTAGCTAAGGTTCTTTTGACTGAAAACAACAGAAATTAATTCTGGCCAGCTTAGACCATGGAGGGATTTCATGAAGAAGACTAGGGCTTCTTAAGTATCCCTTGACTTAAGGGAAAGAGGAGATTCAGGGTACCTTCTTGGATATGAGCAGCGGGTAGCTATGGATTCAGTCCCTCCCACCCCCATTATCAATAGCAATATGGCCAAACCACAGTGGCCCCCAGTCTCTGTATGTTTGAGTTCCGATATTCCAGAGACAATAAGAGAATCCAACTGGGCAAGGTATCCTCTCTCGGTCAACCTCTTGTATATGGCCAGGAATGCAGGGTACTGCAGAAAGGATATATCCACTGAGGACCCATCCCATGGTATGGGGGCTATTCCCAGAGGAGGAGAAAATGTAAGCAGGGCATCTAAAGAGGTGACAACCATAAGTGAGCCGAGAAAATTTGGAAATGAGAAGGAAAATCTCCATGTTTATTGTTTCTTCTAAAAAAGGAACATGAGGAAAAACACTTTTCCATTTGGGAATTCTGTTCTGTCATTTCTTGGGGAAATGACAAAGTGTAGATTCTGAAAATCAGTTAAAAAATCAAGAAAATTGGAAGAAGTATTATAATTTTCCTGTGAGAATTAAAGCTTAGGAGTTTCCATAGTGGCTAGATGGAAAGGAATCTGACTAGTAACCATGAGGATGGGGGTTGGATCTCCAGCCTCGCTCAGTGGGTTGAGGACCCAGCATTGCTGTGAGCTGTGGTGTGGGTTGCAGATGTGGCTCGGTTCTGGTGTTGTGGTGGCTGTGATATAGGCCAGCGGCTACAGATCCGATTTGACCCCTAGCCTGGCAACCTCCACATGTGCTGTGGGTGTGGCCCTGGAAAGACCGGAAAAAAAAAAAAAAAAAGAATTCAAGCTTAGTAGTCCATATAGAGATCTTATTTGTTTGAAGAAATCCACTGACTTCAATTTGCAAGCAGGAGCAGTAAATATTGATGCACAGGCTCAGAGGTTAAGGTCAACATTTTTGGGAATGGGGACATGAGCGGTGGAAGAGAAGCATCAGCCAGTCTTGTATCTGTTGCTCAAAGTGTATGTTGATGGCTCTGTTGGCTGCTGAGATGAATCATTCTGAATAAATATTAGTCAGTTTATAGGCTTAGTATACTTTTTACAAATCTCATAAGTGGTATTCTAAGAAATACCAAGTTTTGGAAGCAAAATATGCCCTTAAACTGGCCATTCTAATATTTAATCTTTAGTGCCTTGTGGGAGATTCATATGTTACATTATTTGAATTCTCTTGGAGAGAACAATTGATGCCTGGTGGGGTTAAGATTTCATTTAAAGAATGATAGTTGTAGAGTTCCTGTTGTGGCTCAGCAGGTTAAAATGCAGGCTTGATCCCTGGGCTCACTTAGTGGGTTAAGGATCCAGTGTTGCCTCAAGGAGTGGTATAGCTTGCAGATGCGGCTCTGATCTGGCATGGCTGTGCCTGTGGCTGTGGCGTAGGTCTTCGGCTGCAGCTCTGTTTGGACCCCTAGCCTGGGAACTTCCATATGCCACAAGTGTGGCCTTAAAAAGAAAAAAAAAAGAAATTATAATTTTAAAATATTTATAGAATTATCTTCCAATTTAAAATTATTTTATTTAGCATTTATTTTGTATCAATGTTCATTTCTTTCTAATGTTTTTCGTTATTCCATGTCCATATCAGGTAGAGGTCATTTTGGGATATTACTGGATTTTATTTTATTTATTTATGTTTTCCTTAATAGTGTGTCTTTATTATTTTTCCTTTTTAAAAAATTATTATTATTATTTTTATTGTTATTATTATTTCCCCAATACAATTTTTTTCTGCTGTACAGCATGGTGACCCAGTTACATATACATGTATACGTTATTTTTTCTCTCATTATCATGCTCCATCATAAGTGACTAGACATAGTTCTCAGTCTGTACAGCAGGATCTCATTGCTAATCCATTTCAAGAGCAATATTTGCATCTAATAACCCCAACCTCCCAATCCATCCCATTCCCTCCCCCTCCCCCTTGGCAACCTCAAGTCTATTCTCCATGTTACTGGATTTTATAATCACAATATGTTGGTTATTAATAATAATAATAAACCATACATTTGATATTATATCTTTTTTAACAGAAGACCATGGAAACTTTTCATACAATTCTAATACAGAAAAATGATTCTTTGTTTATTATTATAGTCACTAGTTATTTTTCAAAAACGTGTAAGTAGTTGTTATGAAAAGTGCAGAATAGGGACATGAATTCTGGAATTGCTGAGAATTCTCAGAATTCCATTTCCTCATTCTTGAATCCCAATGATTACTATTTGTCAGAAAATGTGGACACAGTGAAAGGGAATAACACCCTATGCTGGACCCTTGGCAGGGTCAGTGATAAAATGTTACTGTTGAGCTCTGAGCTGCTGCCATGAACCATATCCTTGAGTAAGTCACACTTGTTGGGGGATCTCCCATTGACAAATAGAACCACTGTTGGATACAAACCTCTCAGTTGATTTCAGCTCCTACTGAAAGATGGAAAAATCAATTCCATGATAAATGAAAAGTGATGATTTTTCGGTTTCCAAGGAAACACAAGAAACAGTGGTAAGAAAAGCATCAAAATAATGAAGGTACTCAAGGGCATCACTATGAAGTTGGGAGCCATATCTGAGCCTATGAAACCCCAACCACTGGCACCATTTTGAGGTTAAAAGTATGCCCAGAAAACCCTAGGTTAAAATGCAGTGGTCACGTGCATTGCTTCTATCTTTGCTTGAGATGCTTTTCAAATATGTGTGTTCTCTTTAGATGTGCCCAAGGGAATGAGGAAAGGCTGGAAGAATCTCATGGAGAAGACTGGTCTGGCAGGGCACATAGGATTGTTGGCAACAGTGGTTCCTGGTAAGTTGGTTTGTAAAACCTGAGTTGGCTGTGGACTGGGCGGAAGGACTTGAGGATGGCATCAAACTAGCTGGTCTTGATATCACAGTATTACACGACTAGTCATGCAAATTCTCCCAGACTTCATGGCTGAAGAAAATCCATTCATAAGGCAAGAATACTGGCTTATACAGCAAGCCCTGTTATTTAGGTTGTTTTTGTTTGTTTGTTTGTTTTGTCTTTTGAGGGCCTCACCTGAGTCATATGGAGGTTCCCAGGCTATGGGTCCAAATGGAGCTGCAGCCGCCACCCTATGTCACAGCCACAGCAACGGGGGTCTGAGTTGCATCTGATACCTACACCACAGCTCTTGGCAATGCCAGATCCTTAACCCACTGAGTGAGGCCAGGGGTGGAACCTGCGTCCTCATGATACTAGTCAGGTTTGTTAACTGCTGAGTCATGACGGGAACTCCAAGCCATGTTATTTAGTCCCATGACAGACGGATATAAAATAGCTTTAAAAATGACTTTATTTTTTAAATTTTTTGTCTTTTTTTTTTTTTTTGCTATTTCTTGGGCCGCTCCTGTGGCATATGGAGGTTCCCAGGCTAGGAGTCGAATCGGAGCTGTAGCCACTAGCCTACACCAGAGCCACAGCAACGTGGGATCCGAGCCACGTCTGCAACCTACACCACAGCTCACAGCAACGCCGGATTGTTAACCCACTGAGCAAGGGCAGGGACCAAACCCGCAACCTCATGGTTCCTAGTCGGATTCGTTAACCACTGCGCCACGATGGGAACTCCAAAAATGACTTTAAATAGGAATGTTAACATATTTATTCAGAGATTAGCCATATATTGGAGGTCCCTTCCTAAAATCCGGACATAAAAACCACCAAGAAAAATTCCATATGATGGCAAATGACCAATGGAACATAATTTAAGTAAAACTGGAAAATATATTTCCTTTTAAACACATATCTAAATTGTGCTCCTTTTTGAAGGCTTTAAAAACAAAATTCAAGTGTCAAAAATACCGAGATTGCTTTAGAGAAGTAAACTTTTTTTTGCCTTTTATAGAATAAAGATGTTTAGAATAGAGAGTTTAATAGAACTCTTTCTAAAGTTTTTGATAATCTGTTACTGCATATCATTGATGTTTCTAGATATCGAATTTCCATCCTTGGCGGATCAGAGGCCTCTTATTTTTAGGTAAAACTGAAATAAATGAAAACGTTTTGCCTTCCAAAAACCAGTTTTTACAAGCTAGTTAACATGAAGTGCACTTTAAAGTTAGGGCTAGTGCCTGCAGCTGTCAGGAGACCACACCTGCACTGGCTATATGCACCACTTTGTTGGCCTCAGAAGATGTAAACAGCATTTCACTGTGCCTAGGTATCCCGGGGCTACCTCCAAAGCCAAACTACAGAGCAACTGGAGTTTCCATGTGTGAGCCAGAGGGCTCTTTTTTTGCACAGTTACTTACAACATTTTCAAGGGTCAGTAAAAATAATTTTTTTCATCCTTAACATTAACTCCCTAATTTGCATGTGCTCTCGTGCTAGATATTGTGCTGAAAAAGTTAATCAGACACAGTCCATTGCTGCCTCCAAGGCAATACTATCTGATGCAAAAGTTAAGGATCATTATTATTATAGTAATAATAATTATAGTAATAATTACTATAGTAAAAATTATGATAGCAATAATATAATTATTTTAGTGACAGTAATAATAAAAATCATAATATTACAGCAAGGACTTATTAAGTGCTTATTATGTTCTAGGCCCTGTGCTAAGCAATTTACACATATTAGGTCTTTTTTTTTTTTTTTGTCTTTTTAGGGTCACACCCATGGCATATGGAGGTTTTCAGGCTAGGGGTCGAATCAGAGCTGTAGCTGCCAGCCTACTCCACAACCACAGCAATGCCAGATCCAAGCCACATCTGTGACCTACACCACAGCTCACAGCAACGCCAGATCCTTAACCCACTAAGCGAGCCCAGGGATAGAACCTGGGTCCTCACGGATACTAGTCAGATTTGTTTCTGATGAGCCACAATGGGAACTCTGCATATTAGCTCTTTGAATATGATCTTCAGTCTAGGAAGCAGGTAGCATTGTGTCCACTTTCCCGATGCAGAAAATGAGCTTTAGAGAGGGTAAGTGCTAGTCCAGGGCCAATGGGTAGTCACTGGTAGAGGTGGGAAACAAAGTTTCAAAGCCTGAGATGCTGCAACTCAAGAGTCAAGTACACAAACATTTCTAAGACACCTGTGTGACATGCACATTTCCTTGAAGTAGAGAAGCAGCAAATTCTACTGGAATTACTCTATGTAACTTCATTTGTTGGGACCAGAAGGCTTAGTGGAAGGTGGTATTTTAGGAGGAATATATAACTGACTTTCCTTACCACCAGAAGGTGTTTAGGCATATTAAAAGGAGAACTAAGTGCTTCCTTCGAGGACTGCCCCATGACATTTCCTACCTGCTTTTCTGTCTTTTGTCCTGTACTTTTCGCATTTCTTCTCCTCTTAGAGTCAATGAGTCGACAGCATGATTTTAGCACTGCCTTTGTTCAAAGACATGGACTGCAACTCAGTAGGAATATAGAACTACCATGGGCCACACATGTGCAAGACTTTCCTGCCAGTCAGGGGACCAGAGGTGAGGAGTGTGGAAGAACAGAACATAGAAAATTAAATATACTTACATCTATGTGTGTGTGGATAAAATTCATTTTAAGTCTCAAAAGCTTTGAAGCTTATTTATTTATTTATTTTGCTACACCCATGGCATGTGGAAGTTCCCAGACCAGGGATTGAACTCAAGCTGTCGCAGTTGCAATCTGTGCCACATGGATCCTTAACCTGGTGCGCCACAAGGGAACTTCCAAGTTTATTTGTTTTAATTGGGCAATTTTATCTGCTCCCTCTTGTACATTCGGGTAAGTTCCTAAATGGAAGTCTGATTAGTCTTTAATGCCTCATAAATAAAAAAGCAAATCATAGAATGATGTGCTGGAAGGGACTCCAGAGATCTAAAGTGTTTCATGGAATAGTAATGTCCTTAATCTCTTAATAGGTGTTTTGGAAACGGGCCCTGCAGTCAAAATTTGGAAATACTGGGTTAAAGTGAAATAGGTTTCTTTCTTGTGGAACCTCTCGGAGTCTTTAATATGCTAATGTGCTTTGTGAAGCTACAAGAGTTTGGATCAAGTATGAAGTGTTTCAAGACTTACTTGACCCCAGATTCTCTTTTTCAGAAATGCTGGTCTCGCAGAGCCAGCTAGCGTGTCTCTACATGAAGATGGCAGCGGACACCTTTTTGAGAACAAGGAAATCCCAGTGGAAGGAAGGATCTATCAGTTGCTCCTGTTTCATGCCAAGAATTCCAAGTGAGAAGCCTTCCCCTAGAGGCTCAGAGAAGGCTGGAAGGCATCTGTAGGTGAACAGGGCTGCCCTTCATTGTGACCCATGGTGCAGAGAAGCTCTGAACTCAGCGCAAAGGGGTGACTGGCCCCTTAAAATCAGGAGAACGGGAGTTCCTGTCATGGCTCAGTGGTTAACGAACTTGGCTAGCATCCATGAGGATGCGGGTCCGATCCCTGGCCTTGCTCAGTGGGTTAAGGATCTGGCATTGCCAAGAGCTGTGGTGTAGATGTGAGATGCAGCTCAGATCCCTTGTTGCTGTGGCTGTGGTGTAGGCTGATGGCTACAGCTCTGATTGGATCCCTAGCCTGGGAACTTCTGTATGCCTTGGCCATGGCCCTAAAAAACAAAACAAAACAAAAAATCAGGAAAATGTATTTATCCATGACCTAGCCCACTGGGGGCACAGGAAGGGGGGGAGGGGATTGTCACCAGCTGTAGTCACAAAGCTTGTCTGAGTCCCTTTCCCTAAGCAAAAGGGCTGTGTGAGTTTATGTAGGAAAATGCCAGTTAAAAAAAAAGAGTTAAACTGATTTTAAAAAGTTAAAGGTCTTTTCTGCAGGACCTTTCAGGGGTTTCATGAAAATGAGGTAATGTGAAAATGTACATTGTGAAACTCCAAGAATGGCATAGAGCATGCAGAATTTTTTGTTGTTGTTGTTCTTTTTAGGGCTGTGCGATGGCATTTGGAAGTTCCCAGGACAGGGGTCGAATCAGAGCTGTAGCCATTGGCCTACACCATAGCCACAGCAACGCCAAATCCGAGGTGCGTCTCGCTCCATAGCTCAGTGCTGGATCCTTAACCTGCTGAGTGAGGCCAGGGATAGAACCTGCATCCTCATGGATATCAGTCAGATTTGTTTCCTCTGAGCAACGACAGGAACTCCAGAACATGCAGAATCATGAAATACTTGCCTGTGCAGCATTTGGGAGGCACTTGTGTTCTGAGGAAAACCCTTTGGGAAACACTGATCTAATTCGACCTTCTCATCTTACCAGAGAGCAACTATGGTCAGGCATTTTTTACCTGTGGGGCCCTGTCAGGTTCCTTTCTTCATCACTGTTACACACTTGTTGGAATTAACTTGATCAAAATTGGGGGGCAGCTTTGAAGAGATCTCTTTTATTCATAAACCCTTTTTGTATGTTTCAAGGGCAAATTACGCTATATATTTTGAGTTTCCATGGTCAAGAACCAGATTAATGCAACTAAACCTTATATAATATCACCTTTACCTAAAGATCTTTACATACAAAGATAGAAACTGTAGTTCTTACTATACAGGACATTAATAATAATGACAAATACTATACTGATGGCCATAATATGACCATCTAACATTTATCAAATGTCTTTCTGTTTGTCAGACACCTTAGTAATACTTTTATCTTCCCAGCAGTTTATGTGGTTGGGGTTATAATAACCCCCATTTCACAGTGATGAAGAGGGTAAGACATTATTCCATGGCCACATGCAGCTGGAGGAGAGAAGGTATATGGAAATATTCCTTATGAGTGACGCAAAGTTCTATATGAATTCTGAGAAAAACAAAATTTTTAAAAGACTTGATCAGTGAAAGTGTTAACTATGGTTTGGTCACCCATTTCACCTCTCTCTGGGGACCAGCACCCCCGACTTTGGAGGAACTGTTTTCGTTTTCACTGTGGGGTTCCTGCTATGTGGTTGGGTGCACCGCCTCCAACTGGACCAATCAGAGTCTTTGGAAATTTGGGGATTAGAACCAAGGGACAAAGCTTTCTTCTTGGCTGGTAAAGCTGTAAAATCTTGTCTGTCATGTGCCTGACTTGTCCTCAGCTCTGAGGATGGAGCTAGGCTGTGGTAGGAGAGAATGATGGTGATGTACAGAGAGGCAGGTCCTGGAAGTGGAGAGGTGGAGTCCTGGAGACCTTCAGGTTAAGGCTTGGAGGCTACGTCCTTTTCTTCTTTACTGTGACAGAGGACTTGTCACCTTCTCTTCTGGGAATGACACCATCTTTCCTCGAAGTGTTATTAGAATGTGATTTTAAAAATCCTGCACTCCAGCGTTCATTGCAGCACTGTTTATGATAGTCAAGATATGGAAGCAACCTCAATGTCCATCAACAGAAGATTGGATAAAGACGATGTGGTATATATATTACAATGGAATATTACTCAGCCGTAAAAAAGAATGAAATAATGCTATTTGCCGCAACATGGATAGACCTAGAAATTACAATACTAAATCAGTCAAAGACAAATAGTATATGAGATCACTAAATGCGGAATCTAATAAAAATGATACAAAAGAACTTACAAAACAGAAACAAACTCAAAAGATTTTGAAAACAAACTTATGGTTACCGAAGAGGACACGTGGAAGGGAGGGATAAATTAGGGGGGGTGGGATTGAAACATACATACTACTATATATAGGTAACAAGGACCTACTGTGTAGCACAGGGAAATCTACTTAATACTGTGTAATGACATATATGGGAAAATCATCTGAAAAGGAATGTATGTATGTGTATATATATAATGGATTTACTTTGCTGTACACTTGAAATTAATACAACTTTGTAAGTCAACTACAATAAAATTAAAAAAGGGGTTCCCATTGTGGTGCAGTGGAAACAAATCTGACTAGGATCCATGAGGATTGCAGGTTTGATCCCTGGCCTTGCTAAGTGGGTCGGGGATCCAGCATTGCCATGAGCTGTGGTATAGGTTGCAGAGGCGGCTTGGATCCCATGTTGTTGTGGCTGTGGTGTGGGCTGGCAGCTGTAGCTCATATTTGACCCCTGGCCTGGGAACTTCCATATGTCGCAGGTGGGGGCTTAAAAAGGAAAAAAGTAAAAAAATAAAAAACCCCACACCACAGAGAAATGCACAGGTTCTGAGACATGTTAATATTCTATTTGATACTGAGACAAGGCTTGCTCAACCATAATGTCAAGAACTTTGCAGGGGAATGGACTGTTGGGGGCCTGAAAATAGAGTAGAACTAAAACAATAACAACAACATGTACACACGATAAAAACATTGCTGTTTGAGAAAAGCTAAAATGTCTCAACTGGATTCAGTTGATGATTTCACACTTTAATGATGTAAATAGAAAGGGGAAGCATCATATAAGAATGTGGACTGAATGCAAGTGCATCTTGGCCACTTCCTTCAACCTCATAGAAAGCCTCCTTTTTCTCATCCTTAAAATGGGAATGATATGAATGCCATTCCTACTTCTTTTAGCTGTTTTGATCCTCCAAAGAGAAAACAGATGCAAAGCCTTTTATCAACTGCAAAAAAGCATATAAGTGTGAGCTATTAGTCAGTCATTTTATGAATATCACTTCATAACCCTGCAGCAAGTCAACATTAGTCTCAGAAAGTGCACAATATTTGGAGGGGAAGCAGCAGGAGATTTTAGTGACTTTAGTTGGTGCAAAAAATGCTTTGGGAGTCAAAGGAGACAGAAGCAAAAATAAGAATTATTTCTTCCCTTTTGGGGCTTTATCCTTTTAGCCTGTTCTCTCTTCACACCTATTTTCTATGGGGAATTTCTTGATTTGGGATTTTTGGTGGGCTTTACAGAGAGATGAGAATGCATGTGAAAGGACCAAGCCCAGTTCCTGGTTCTCTGTCCTTGTTTAATTCGGGTTTGTCCATTCATTCCTGGTATAAAGGGCTTTGCCTTCCTCCAAGTGAAAGCGATGAATCCTGGTAGGTGCCAGTGTGGACAAGTTCAGTGTAGGACAGCCTGGTTCCAAGCAGGAGCTGGACTAGGGAGGGTGAGAAGGGCAAGCAGAATAAGGAAATACTTCTCTGTGCGTCTGTGTTGCTGCTGCCGTTTTAACTACCATGACAAACAAGCCAAACAAGCAAACAAAAAAGGTTTCATCCGGAGACGTGTGCTGCCTTCAGAGAGTTGGGGAAAAGTGTGGATGGCTGGGTGGGTCCCGCTGGATTGAAGGGCCTGACAGTGTGTGATTCCCTGCAACAAATGGTCATGGTGGGGTGTGTGTCCACACACACAGACACACTCGCAGCGCCCAGCCTCCAATTTCAGCGCTGGCAGAAGATAACAATTCTCAGCTCGCCTTTCCAGGGTTATTTTTGGCCAGGGCTGTTCCCTGATGGCAAAAGGTTTCAGCCCCCACCCAATTCCCTCCCCTGTCCTTGTTCAAAAGAGAAACTGGTGCGTGTAAACCGCTCACTTCCAGGGAGGCTAGGAGGCCGGGCTGCGGGAGGGAAGGGAGAGGGACTGCGGGTGCGGGCGAGGACCCCCCAATCCTGCTCTAGCTCTCAACACTCCCAGTCTGTTTTCTAGCGGAGGGTGTGCCTGGGAGAGAAGCTATCGCCGAGGAAGGCTCGGGCCAGGCGCGCGAGGAGGCGCCCCTGGGGTCGGGGTAGCTGGCCCTGAGAAGGGGACACTCTGAAAGTGAGTCCAGCTCAGGGAAGAAACTGCGGCACCTCTGGCGCTTCGGACTGAGAGGAAGTTGGGCGGGAGCAAGCTTTCTTGGAAGGTAGAGGCCGAACTCTGCCCGGGCAGCTAGGGGCCGCGTGCGGAGGGAGGAGCGGTCGGCGCGGCGGGAGGGCGCGGGGCGCCGCGCGGCCGCGGAGGGGGCCGCGGCGCGAGGCGGAGCCCGGGCGTGCGGCCAGGCCGGTGGGGGCCCCGGCGGGCTGCAGATTCCCTCCGGCTCCCGGAGCCGCGGCAGGACCGGCCAGGAGGCGCCATGGAAGGGAGCCCCATCCCAGTGCTGACGGTGCCCACGGCGCCCTACGAAGACCAGCGGCCGGCCGGCGGCGGGGGACTGCGGCGGCCCACCGGACTCTTCGAGGGCCAGCGCAACTACCTGCCCAACTTCATCCAGAGCGTGCTGTCGTCCATCGACCTGCGCGACCGCCAGGGCTGCACCATGGTGGTGGGCAGCGACGGCAGGTACTTCAGCAGGACGGCCACAGAGATCGTGGTGCAGATGGCCGCGGCCAACGGGGTGAGTGACCCGGCCTCCCCTCGAGTCTGCCTTGCCCCCTTCTCGCCCTGCCGGCCCCCAGCCGACCTCCCTTCCTCAACCCCGCTTTCGGGCTCGCCGCTCCCCCAGGTCTTCTCTGCCCGCGTCCCGCCACCGCCGCTCCCCGCAGCCTCCCCAGCGCGCCCCGCACACCCGGGATAGATCGTGTCCGCCGCCCCGAAAGGCCTTAAGAGTTCCGCGACCTTCTTTGAGCCCCGCCGGGCATCCTGAACCTGCCGCAGCTCCCTGAATCTCCCTGGACTATGCGCACGTCCCACACCTGCTCGCGGTTCTTTTCGTCT
Source organism: Phacochoerus africanus (assembly GCF_016906955.1). Taxonomy (NCBI): domain Eukaryota; kingdom Metazoa; phylum Chordata; class Mammalia; order Artiodactyla; family Suidae; genus Phacochoerus; species Phacochoerus africanus. The sequence continues at coordinate 223,764,613 of NC_062545.1, forward strand.
TTCTCCTCCCCAGCTCTTTACAAATACTTGCTCTTACCGCTTGCCCTACCCTCCCGCTACCAACATAGTTTTTACCCCCCTTGTAGCCTATTTGCAATCATCTTCTTCCACCCTAAATCTTGGCTCCGCTAAATTTCAACACACACACACACACACACACACGCACACACACCCCAGTGTTGATCCCTGACATTTTTGGCAAGCGTGGACCTTGAAAGTTTTTAATATTATTGGGTCGTTAACCTCGTGGGGTTATTTGGAGATTAATTTGATTAGGGAAGGGATGGGGCGGGAATCAGCGTGAAGCTCTACAGCCTGGGCTTTCATGTCCCGGGAGGGGAGGCACATCTCTTAAATGGTCAGAAACGAGATTTGCAATGCCTTTCTTAAAGCAGTTCCCAACTTCTCTCCAAGATGCCCTTTGGCAGTTGATAGTATTTTGTGCCTCTTCACCTTTGCAGTTTTCATCCTCATTTCCTCTCCCTTCTCCCAAGACCTTTGCAGTCTTCTTTCGGGATATGATTCTCAGACCTTGGGTTTTTCCTCTCTCCTTTCTGCCTATCCTACAACTGGACCGACCTTTTGGTATGTCCCCCTTCCCTGGTTTCCTCCTTTCCAAAGCCAGCAACATCTCAAGAGGGACACCTAACTTCAGGGATTCCTGAAATCTCTGTGGGAAACATTGTCTAAAATAGGACTTTCAGCCTTGTTAATGTCTTCAGAACCACACACATAGAACTTTTAAGTGAAACCTCTGCAGATGTATAAATGGGTGTGAACATTTAAAAAAGTGAAACCAAACAATTATCCAGCTTTTGAATTCCCTCCCTCTATTCCAACCCTCTCCTTTTTTATTTGCTCATTTTTTGTTTAAAAAAAAAAAAAGCTTGGAGGTTGTCCATGTGTCACATTTACCTGCTGTAATTCCCTTTTGTCAGTGTTTCAGGGATGGGGGAAGAGGATCCCCTTTTTGTTTTTGTGGGGGTTTTTTTGCTTTTTTTTTTTTTTAATAACCCAAAAGCAGTGGGGAGAAAAAGGGCCCTCGGAAGAATGGGGGTGGAGTGGGAGTGGAGAGGGTGAGTTGGGTGGCAGATTGTTGATATCCACCCCCAGCAGATGCTGCTGCTGGAAATATGGGACCATTTCTCTGGCTTCTCATTTGGGAATTGATGAAAGTTGGCTTGAATCAGGGGTTTGTGGAGAGGCTGACAAATGGTTTTTACTCTTGTCTGACAAAGCCGTTGCCTTGGAATGATGGAGAGTGATGAATTTTTGGGGCAGCTTTCGTCCTCTTTCCTGGGCCAGTTTTTCCAAGGAATGAGAGAGACATAGCCTGTCCAATGTTTATTGTGGGTCAGGATATTTGTGAAGCTATAGTCATTGATTTGCATGAGCAAATTATTATTATTATGCTTTGTTATTTCTTGGCACACTTTATGCTAAGGACTCTTCAACCTCTTCAATGTGTCTTCTCTGATAAACACATTTTATCAACTTTATGAGTGGAGTTTATTTCGGGAGATAGGTAGCATATGTTAATATAGGCTTAAAATAGAGTCAAATTTAATGTAGCAGTTGTCATGAAGGACAGACTGATACATTAAAGTCCACATAGAAGCACCATCTCTTAAATAATTTTCAAGTACTGCTTCTAAGATGGGTGGGCATGGTGGAAAGGGATGGTTGACTTTTATCAAAATCTCAAACAGCCAGTTTTTTTTTTTTTACCAATCTTTTCCTCATTTTGTTCTCTTTCTTGGGAACTTTTGTTAAAACAAAGTGAATACTCAGAAGGCTGGCTTCAGGAACAAGGAAGGTGGTTTAAGGGGACCACTGTAAGTGAAATTGGTTTTGCAAATTGATGGGGATGCACTAGTCCCTTAACTTGGCCTGCTGATTATACCCAGGAACTTCAATTCAGAATGCTCTGGCCTTTTTTGGATTTCCCACTGGATATTCATAAACAGGCTAGAAAAGTAGTAGAAAATAGAATTTATTCTCTTTGAACTGACTTGAATCTGACCAGGTAGGCTGCATTCTCTCTTTCTCTGTCTGAAATGCTTGGTTTTGATTGAAAAACCTAATTTTATATAGCAATTTTTTCTACGCTTTTTTTTTTTTTAAACTGGGCTGGTTGCTCCTAGTTGCTCTTTGATTATATAATTGCTGGAGAAGAACAGAATTTTGGAATTTCTGAAATGATAAACTATGCTATTAATGTTTTAATATCTCATAAAGCTTGGAATAGATTCTTACACAAAAAGTGGTACAATTTGAGATTTAAATTTTTTTTCTTTGAAAGAAATTTTCAAGCTTTCACAAAAAATGGAGCGAATAGATTAATGACATCCATATGTCCATACCTTAGATTGCTGACATTTTTCTATATTTGTTTCATCTTTTTGAGGGAATAAAAAAGTAAGTTTAAAGAAAATGACATTTTACCTCTAAGTTTTTCGGTATGGATCTCTAAAAAATAAGAACATTTTCCTTGGTAGTTATAATGTCGTTAACATCCCCCCCAAAATAAGAAAATATTTCTTTATATCATTTATTACCCTGTCCACATTCAGATTTCTTCAATTATTCTGAAATGGCTCTTATACCTAATTTGTTTAAACAAGTTTCTTCTAATCAAGGAACACATTACACTTGTCTTTTTTAACCTAGAAAGAACTCCCCCCCTTTATTTTTATTTTGTTAATTAAATTGACCTGTTGAAGAGACTAGGTTGGTTAGTTGTCCTATAGAATGTCTCCTCCACCCCTTTTCTGGAATTTTCTGATTACTTCTTTATGGTGTACTTTACTTTTTCCTTCTGTTTCCTATTTGTGTGAGTGTGTGTGTGTGTGTGTGTGTGTGTGTGTGTGTACTAGAAATTACTCTAAAGGGTTAATTAGATTCAGGTTCAACTTTTTTTTTTTTTTTTTTTTTTTTTGCCTCACCTGCAGCATGTGGAAGTTCATAGGCCAGGGATTGAAGCTGTGCCACAGCAGTAACCAGAGCTACAGCAGTAATGATGCTGGGTCCATAATCTGCTGCACCACCAGGAAGCTCCTCAACTTTTTTGTTACAAGATTATTTCATAGGTGATGGTGTGTATTCAGTTGCATGATGCAAAGAAACATGTATGGTTGTTCCATCATTCATGATGCTAAGATGATTACAGAGCTGTGGTGCTATTATTTGTTACTTTTCCCTTTGGGACTAGGCAGTAACCTATGGAGTGAACTTTGTGAATATTAAGTTCCTAATAATTCACAGTTCCTGCTGTAGCCCAGGGGCACAGGTTCAACCTCCCCCATTAAAAAAAAATCAGTTCCTTATCAACCTTTACTCCATTGTTTTAGCATCCATTAATGATACTGGCTTGAGGTGATTATTTCATGAGGGGTTTCAAAATGATGCTTTTTAAATTATCTAATTCCATCTACATGTTCTTGGTGACATTTTTCTGTAAACTGGGCATTTTCCTCACTACGAGGCTTTTTGATTATCCTGTAATATAGTTCCATTCGGAAAGGCAGAATATATGTTTATTTCTCTGTCTTTTTTTAAAATCATTTTTGAAAATGTTATTAAAGTATAGTTGATTTATAATGTGTTAATTTCTGCCATACAGCAGCAATTCAGTTATATATATATATAATATATATACACACACACACACGTTCTTCTTCATATTCTTTTCCATTATGGTTTATCACAGGATATCGAATATAGTTCCCTGTGCTATTCAGTAGGACCTTGTTCATTATCCATTCTGTGTATAATAGTTTGCATCTCTTAATCATAAACTCCCAATCCATCCCTTCCCTCCCCCTACCTCCCTTGGTCTCTGTCTTTTTTAATTACCAATTTTCAGTGTAAGAATTTACTGAAATAGCCACCTCCATTGATGACACATGAATTTTTTTGCCTTCACTTTTTTGAATATCGCTATGAATTCTTGTACTTTTATATATTAGGTGAATATATTAGTGAGGAATAAAAAGATACTTTTACCTTTTTTTAGTAGTTTTTATGGGGCTATGTGAATTTATCAAAAAAAAAATCCCCAGAAGTATTTTAATTCTCCTTTAAAGATACAAACTGTGTCATGCTATACAGAGCAAGAGAAAAATAACTCCTAAGTACAAAGAGGAAATAGTGTTATTTAAATGAACTGTGATTAAACTTCGTAAGTAATTGATTTTTTAAATCCTATTTCTATTTCCATGTTAAGGTCCTCCTCAGGGCTTTAGATCCTCTATGTATCAATTTATTCTAATGTCTTAAAGAGAGGAAAAGCCACATGCATCACAATGGCTACAGGAATGCCTTTGCCCTTCTCTGGGTGGTTCCATCTGTGATTAAGGGCATCTTTTTTTCTTCCTCCTCTTTGTTTTAATTTTCTTTTTAGCCCTAAACTACCTTTAATGTTGGACAGATGATGGCACTATGTCTGCCTCAAGAAGCTACAGACTTTTTCTAAAGTCTTCTTTCTGTAAAACGATGTTGCATGTCAGCACTGTCTAATAGGACTTACTTTGATGATAGAAATGCTTTGTAATCTCTATAATCTGCATTTTTCCTAGCCAACTAGGGCACATGACTATTGAATACTTGAAAAATTCACATTTTAGTTCATTTTATTGATTGATTGATTGATCGTCTTTTTAGGGCTGTACCTGCAGCATATGGAGGTTCCCAGGCTAGGGGTCGAATTGGAGCTGTAGCCGCCGGGATCCGAGCTGCATCTGTGACCTACACCACAGCTCACGGCAATGCCGGATCCTTAACCTACTGTGAGTGAGGCCAGGGATGGAACCCATGTCCTTGTGGATACTAGTCGGGTTCATTAACCTCTGAGCCATGATGGGACGGACCTCCATGTTTCAGTTCATTTTAATTAATTAAGATTTAAACTTAAATAGCCACAGGTGATTAGTAGCTACCATACTGGATGGCACGATTCTATAATTTAGCATTTAAAATGTGTCTGTGTGTCTATGTGTGTTTTAATAGAGCCAGACTGTTCAAACCAAAAGAAACTATATGTTAAATAATCGTAGGTCACAAAATACTGCAAGTATGTAATTGGCAAACCCATACCAGAGTTCTTCATATGATCACCACCTTCTCTTTTGACTTTAGCCCAGGAAGCAATGAGGTATGGTAGAAAAAGCTTTGTACCAGCAGCTGGGGGGCTTGCCTTCTTTTCCTAGGTCTGCCATACAAGTTGTAGTGCAAATGCTTTAGCCTCTTGAAATACCTAGAAACCACTTGTTTTCTCATCTATAAGTTGGATATGACAGCATCACTGAATTATTCTGAGAATCAAATGAAGCATTGAGTATGAAAGCATTTTGTAACATCTGCAGCACTAAGAAATGCCAGGGGGTATTATTATGGTCAACTGAATACATCTCTGATAATAATGATTTGACTGTGTGTATGGACTAAAACAACTTAGAGCTCTGGTACAGGTTTTAGCCAAGAGAAAATCCATTTGTTGACTAGCCATGCACTGTAATGGCCATATGATGAGAAGCATTAGTCATAATAAAATTGGCCTACAGTGCAGCTTACAGAATTCAAGAGCTTCTCCATGCCTTATGATATCTTTTAGAGGTGGACAGTAAGGTTAAATGATAGGAGGAAAGCCCAGTCAGTGAGGAACTCGAGTGTGCCCTCTGGATAGATGCTGGCACTGCTCGTTTCTGATTCCAGCAGGTTACAAAGAGGTGTTGGTTTCCAAAGAATGAGAATACACTTGCCTTGGCACTTACGAGAAATATCTGGGGAACAAATTTTGGTTTGGTCCCAAAGTCAAGGAACATATATTTAGAAGAGAAGCAGAGTGGAATTAGGTGGTGAGTGGCAAGTAGAGAGGAAAGGAGAAGGAAGCACGAGAGAGGAACACATGCTTCAACACATGAGGCTGCTTTCCTGGAATGGATCTGGAAATCTGGGCATGGCTAGCTCCAGGTCCTGTCTCTGGAAGGGAGAAATAACCAGGTAGTGATTGCTTTCTATGCAGAATAGATGAATGGAATGGGCTACAATGGCCTAGACATTAGAAAGGGCTAGTTTATAATACATCAGAAAACTCTAAAGAGACTTCCATAACTTTATCTTGCTTCCTTTCCCAAATTCTCATCCCTGAATTATGGAAAATGGAAATCTATTATATGATAATAGCGAATTTTAGGGTGCCCTTGATTCCATCCATTTCCCTTTTTGCTTCAGTTCATTCTTGACTCTCTTACCCTTAAGTCTTCATTCACTTTTTTTATGGGGAAGTAAAAGGAGTGGGAGAGATTTTGAGAACAGCTGGGCCCTCCCAGTTGCTGGGATGGGTTATTTTAAGCTTTGTTTAATGTGTCCAGGGACCCAGATGGCATTTTTAGCTAAGCTGCTTTATTAAATCTTGTGATAAAGCATAATGATGTTTATTGAAAAGACAGATACACATCAGCAACATTATGTCTGAAACTTGCCCTAAAATTTTCTATAAAACATCTGTTCCTTTTTTGAACGCTGGAAGTTTGCTAGTTTCTGCAGAGCCTTGAGGAATAAAAGTTGGAACCTATCTGGGGGGAATCTAAGCAGAGGTATTGGCTTCACCCAACCTTAACCTTCATCTTTTGGGCCCTGGCCACTCTTCTGTTAGACGATAGTGACATCAGTGCAAGCTGTAATAGGATTTGAATAGGATTATTTGGGAATAATAGGAAGTAAATGAAAGGGTCTAAATTTCCCAGGGATTTTTAAATTGAAGGTAGAAAGCTAGGGGCTGCAGTGTCCTTTGTTAGCCTACAGCCTTGACAGCTAATTGCAAACACTCAAGATTTGGCCAGTGTGCCTTTACTGTTTATACTTGCATAGCCAAAGGGAAAGTTTTAGGTTCTTTCATCTGACTTGACCCTCATTAGTTATGAATAAGAGGATATGTAGAATATACACAAGACTTGTTAAAATCCACATTTTCTGAGCCTTTAAATATCTTTCATCTCCTACGTTGCTAATGACGTCAAATTTTGCAGTCATGCTTCTATTTGTATGAAGAAAAAAAATTTTTAGGAACATTCAATCCCCAAAGAAATTCTTTTTCTTGGCATAAGGTCACAGAAAATTTTATTTCCCTTTCCAAGTCCCTACTAATAGGTGTTTTGTACAAATAGAATAATTATTGCCTTTGTTTTTTTTTTTCTAATGAGTCCAGTTTTGTAGATAGGGATATCTAGCTACATTTAGGTGTTTTTAATAAAAAAGTGAAAAGAATTTGAAATCATGGAACCACAGTTTATTCTGCTGGACCCAAGACCCCACAATATTCTGGGAGGAGGGTTTTAACAATCTACCATATATGAAAAGCTTTTTCAAATCAATATGAAAATTCAAACAGTTTAAAAGAAATACTGTCAACAACCTACCACAAATGCATGAAAAGGTGATCAGCTTCATTAATAACCAAAGAAATGCAAATAAAAACAATCCATTAATTGAAAAGAAAAAAAGGAAAATACTCAGAGCTGGTGTAGGTGCTGGAAAATTGTCATGTCTTTACACTGCTGGTGAGGGTTAAATTGATACAACTTTTTGGTCAGGCAGTTTGGCAGTATACATCTAAATTAAAAGAATACTTGTCCAATAATCTAGGTATCCCTCAGTCTAAGACTCTATGCTCTAAAGTTTCTAATATAAATGTGGAAACATTTATATACAAGAACACTCACAGCAGCATTTTGCTAGAGAAAAACTTGGAAACCATTTGTATGTTCAGCCATAGAGAACAGGTTCATAATTTATGATACAACCACACCAGGAATGCATGAATATCCATAAATAATGGAGCTAAGTCTATACGTGACATGAGAAAGAGGTGGATGAGAGTTTGCTAAAATGAAACAAAGCAGTTAATAGAAGATCATGTGTAACACGATCCCACTTTTGTGTTTATAATTAGTCATCGAAAGGGTTGGAAGCACATGGTTCAAACAGTTAACAGTGAATATATATCTGGGAACGTGGGTATGTGTGGTGGTGGGGGAAATCACCTTTCTACTTCATGTACTTGGCTTTGTTAAGTAATCACGCACGTATGTACACATGGCTTTCATAATTAAACACATCACTGCAGAGTGGTGGAGGACAAACGAGAAGCTCTGAATTTGCATCATGGTACTACCGTGTGCAACATGTATGACAGTGGTGAAAGTCACTTATTTTTCTGGGGTTTGTTTCCTCTTTTATAAAAATAGGAAAAGTTATAGTACTTGCCTCTCATATCCTCCAGAGCTTTGGGGACCATTGAATGAGGTAATGGATTATTATTAATTATTTTATTGATTCACAGAACACTATTATTACCAAACCGTTTTCCTCTGATCAAAATAATAGAAGGACATGTGCACATCTGCTGTTCATTCTCACCTTACTGATGGAAGGTGCCTGCCCAGTGGTGATCATAGTTGCTTTCGTAGAGGTTCCTCTTGGCATCTGGCATTCCTGCACACTGCTGGCTATGGCTTGGGTGGCGGCTGCTCAAGTCACGATCCTCTCCCAGCACATACGTGCACACACACACACACACACTCATGCACATGCAAATACATGTGTACACACAGCCTGTCATGGTATTTGAGGTGGTAGCAGCTGCTCTGGCACAGACTTTAACTCAACATAAGGGACTTTTTATTTTTTTTTTTTTTGCATGGTCTCTGCATTATTTTCTGTTATTAATCAGCCGAGTCAATGCTGTGCTTTTCAACCTTAAACCTTTCTGAGGCTTAGGCTGTGTCAAGAGCAGACCCACCCGCTCTACCCAAATCGTTGCCTCCAACTGAGGCCAGATCTTAATCTGCTCATTTCATGAAGATTTTCAAGCCTAATGGACTGGGCCATGTGAGAGATTACCGAGAGGAACAGACCACGCAGAGGCTAAGGGACTCCACGCTCATCTGCCGAGTAGTATGAAAATGCACAGCTGCAAGCTCTAGCGATGCTTTAAAGTATTTTGTCAGGCTGTTTGTCAGGGTGCCTGTTCCTGCAGCCTTGCTGAATGTTTGGTTAGAAGGCATAATCTTTTTTTGGACAGGCTCTCCCAAATGTAAAGTGACAGATGCTAATGTGGAATATAATACAGAAGACCCAGCTTTGCTGTCATAAATAACAGTAAATTGTTTAATCTTGCTGAGTTGTAAATCTATGATTGCCAGAGGTCTTTAGTTCACTGGAACATAGTATAAGGGATGGAAGCACTTAGCAAATGGGCAGTAATTATTTCCCAACCAAACAGATACTGGTCTGATGGAATTTATTTAAAGATCCATACATATGTATTTTAATTGATTGTGACAACTACTCAGAGAAACGCATAGCTATAAAGAGAGACTGAGATTTTTCTGGGACAATATAGACACCTATATAGGAATATGTGTATGAATATATACATTCCATCTATAAAGGTGCCAAAGATACTGAATTTTTTATTTTGGGTAAATATATATATGTGTGTGTGTGTGTGTGTGTGTGTGTGTGTGTGTATTCACATATATTTTTTCTGTTTACCTATAAAGGTACCAGATGGAAAATGTTCTTAAACATTTAGGTAGTTAAGCAACATATGTGTCTGCTCATGTGCACAGGACACCCCCCTGCCGAAGACAGATCTTCTTCCCTTGATATATTCAAAAAGAGAGTAGAAGCAGAGTCCCAGATGTCAGAAATATTTGAAGACAGCATAGAGTTGAAGGAGATGACTGAGTGTTCCCTAATGACCTATGTTTCTACGATAATAAATAGAACTTGTGTTGGAGTTGGATGGACCAATAGTAAGAAATATAAGCAGTATAAATCCTACTCTTCCAGGCAGGAGTGGACCTTGTGTGAATAGTGTCTGCTGTGAGCTCAGCAATGTGGGTAAGTTAGCAGCCTGCATGGGACATACCAGTGGACAGTGCAAGTCAGAGGCAAACATGGGGCAACGAGAGAAGATCTGGGCTATGATAAAGTCACAGACATGGTCCTGTCACTCCTCACCATGGACTTCAGCTGTTTCCCAGAGAGCAGGTTTGGTGGTAAAAGAAAGAAGACATTGCGCTTATATAGGCACTTTGCAACTAATTTTCCATTTAAATAGTGGCACGCTACCTTTAGTTTAATTTATGTCGTGATGTGGGTTTAGTCCTTAAGCATTTTTTAGTTTCGCATATAAAAGCTTAGGTAAAAGAATACTTTTATATTGGTCAATAAACCATGGTCCATTTAAGTAATGAAAGTCCATACAGACTGTGCTGTGGAAAGATGGTTAGTAACATGGAAAGGCAGACTCCAGGGAAGGACTCTGATATATTACATAAAAGATGTCGACCACACAATATAAATACGCAAATGAAACAGATGGAGAGAGAGAGATACATTGCAACACACAGACAATGGGTAGACACTGGAATGTTTATAATGATCATTTTTAGGTTTACAGATGATTTTCATTTTCTTGTTTGTATGTACTTACTAAATATCTTATGTATATGTCATATATATGATACAGTAATTAGAAAACCACTGCAGGTTAGTAAAACAAATTCATTCAATTACTATGTATTAGAAATTCATAATTAAGAATTAAGAAATGACACCAGCAAAGAAGGCAAGGGAAACATGTTGAGAATTTATTGAGTACCACACACTGAACTGGACCTTGGCTATGTTCCTTTTTCTCACCTTCCATCTTTTAGTTAACTAAATCAAGATACAGAGGATTTAGGATCTTGTCCAAAGTCACATAACCGATAGGTGGCCAGTCCGTTTTTGCCTCCTTTCCCATTGGATACCAAAATCTCAGCTTATCTCAGGGCATTCAGCACTGCCTTCTTGATCCAGATAGATCTAATAGTTTTTATTCTGGTATCCAGTTGGGTTGGTCACCTCATAAAATGGCAGTAGACATAGCCCTTTCTTGCTTCTGTGAGTCAGGTTCTGTATCTGAAAGTAAAGATTTCAATATTTTTCAAGACAGATAACACCTAATAGACATCAGAAACATGAGTTCCAATTTCATCACCCCCATTTTGCACCCAAGGAGTGCTAGATTGCAGGATCCTCTCAATGAGATCTTGACAAGTGGGGGGCTGATTGAGGAACAGAACTGGGGCCAAACTTCTAGATGCCTGCGACTTTTCTGCACCTGTTCAGATGTTGGGAACTGAATGTGAAATCCATCTTGGTTTGGTTCAAATGTGCTCTCACCTCTCACCTTCCAGCCCCTGAGTGTGTATGTACAGACCTTCAGGGGAACAGGCAGCTGAGGGTGAGCTCCGTCACTCCCATTTGGTCTCCATGTAACAGAGCATATAACTGTACAATTATCCACGTGCAAACGGAGAGGTCCCTTGATGTTTGGATGACCACATGCATGTCTTGAGTTTGTTATTTCTCAAAATTCCACTTGGCTCTCTCCTGCTGACTCATGTATGGCCCTGGTCAAGGGCTGGCATGCCTCTCTGACAGCTGGGGCTGAGAGACTGAAGCCCGGCCATCCATGGCAGCTTGGCTCTGGGCTTTCTTCATGATTTTTGTTTTATGCTTAATGGAGGAGACAAGAAACAGGCATCTTTGTATATATGACTTCCCATGTGCTTCCTAGGTGGATGTGGCCGTGGCTGTGTGGTCCTGTACAGCACTTTCTCTGCGAACCATCAAGGAAGTTTCTGTTTAGTGCCCTCTTCACTCTCCCTGATTCGCTTTGGGAATTACAGGGATGTGACGCAGCGAACAGGGGATATTGAAGCATGTCATGCTTACTTCTTTTCTCTCTATGGGGCCCTTTCTTTTTTAAACAACTTATTTAAAATCTAAAATCAAGTCATAAAGGGGGATCTTCTTTAAGGGAATTCACATATGAACACAATCCTGCTTTCACTGGTCTTGGGTTACTGGAGGGGAGTTATTTGAAATCAAAATTCTGTGTCTACTCAGAGATTCTAGCCTCGGGGTTTCAGTTGTATATTTCTGCACTCTAGGACTTTACTCTGAGCTAATTAGAAACTGAACTCATGCAAAATCTAATTTAGAAGAGTAGTTATTAGTGTTCTGAAAAGAGGGAGCCATCAGAAATAAAATCATCAGAAAGTTCATTGTATGTGGCACGTGATGTTAAGAATGGATGTGCTGAGAGAAAGCTTAATGAAATCAGGTTTTCTCTTTCTTGGGACACTGGTATGTGGCATGTAGGGGTGAAGATCGACTCTTGGGGCACTTGCTATGCCCATTCATGGGTGGAGTACACAGTGATACAATCGAGGTGAGGCTTATCGCTTGTATCTGGAATATAATATATGGCACAAAGGAACCTTTCCACAGAAAAGAAAATCATGGACTTAGAAAATAGACTTGTGGTTGCCAAGGGGGAAGGGGAGGGAGTGGGAGGGACTGGGAACTTGGAGTAAAGAGAGCAGGATCTTGCCTTCGGGATGGATTAGCGATGGGATCTTGTTGTGTAGCACTGGGAATTCTGTCTAGTCAATTATGATGGAACATGTAATGTGAGAAAAAAAGAATGTATACATGTAAGTGTAACTGGGTCACCATGCTATACAGTAGAAAAAAAATATATATATATATAAATAAAAGATAAAAACAAAAGAGTTGGTGGAGGGCACTGGCATCCAGTTAAAAGAATAGACTCAGAGAGATTATAAGTAACCACACTGAGGGAAATGATGCACACACCTCCCTGCAACATCCTCCCTTTCCCAAGCATTTAGAAGTCATGGCTGATGGGAGTTTCCATTGTGGATCACTGGGTTAAGAACCCAACATAATGTCCATGGCCTTGCTCAGTGGGTTAAGGATCCGGGGTTGCCACAAGCTATGGCATAGGTCTCAGAAGTGGCTCAGATCTGATGTTACTGTGGCTGTGGTGTAGATTGGCAGCTGTGGCTCCAATTCAATCCCTAGCCCCTTGGTGTAGCCCAAAAAAGACCAAAAAAAAAAAAAAGGCTGAGTGGGAACAAGTTCATGATGGGTCTGTGTATCTGTGTGTCTCAGAAAGTGTGTGTCTCACCTATGTGTCTGTAGCCACCAGTGTGACAGTGTTCTCTCCTGGCTACCTGTGGATGCTGGATGTGTATCTGTGTGCCTTCTCTGTGTGTAAGTGGCAGCAGATGAAGATCTACCTTGCTCCCTTTCCTGGTGGGACCTGAAGGACGTGTTCCTCAGTGGCAGTTAAGCCCACCCAGGTTGGTGCACCTTCTACCAGACCAGGTGGGGTTCCCTCCTCCAGCCAAAGATAGACCATGGGAGCGACAGTCCTCCAGTGTCCCTTGGGGAGGGTCAGAGAAGGGGCAGCAGAGTGCCATGGCTCAGACCTCCCCAGGCTGCGGTCTGGGTTTCACTCCAGGATAAAAGTCAGATGCTGTCTGCTCCAGTGCTGTAAACAAAACCAAAGCCAATTATGTAATCAGACCATCTTTTCCTTGCAAGGTAGTGGTCTGCTTAAAGTACCCCTAAGACTTTTTCAGAAAGTGGAAGTGGTAATTTAAGGGAATGAATTTTGCATTTGGCCGGAGGGGAGGCTATTGGGGGAAGGCAATAGCATGATTTGAGTCACGTTGAATTTCACAAAGAGTTTATATAATCTCATTGTAAGTGAATTTTCCTGACTCCAAACTCTCTGGTCTTTGCAGATGAAGAACCAAGCCTCAGAGAAGCAACGTGATTCAACTTAGGTCAGGGGTACAGCCAAGACTCATAACTAGATCTTTTAACTTTGGATTGGCTGCTTTTTCTTTACACCACAGGGCCTTCTGAAAGTTATATTTCTTGGATGAATACTAGATCTTGAAAGTCCTAGCTTTCCGGATGACATTTGCCTTGGGCTAACTGGGAGAGGGAGAGTTCACAGAAGAGGAGAAAAGGGACACACACACAAGGTGATGTGTACACAGAGGCAGAGACGAGTGAGAGTGAGGGTTGGTCTCTGCTGTGGGCAGATGGGCAGACGGAGCCCTCAGCGGGGGCTGTAGCCAGGTCAGCCTTGATGAGTGGAGGTCCACATTGCTGAGTCCATGCTTGACCTCCCAGCTTGCCGCTGTGGCCACTTCATTCACAAGCCCTTTGGGCAGTGACTGGGTGGCTGGGGAAAGAGGCTGACGGTATTAACAGGACTGTCAGCCAACCTACTTGATTATCCTCCTCTGCCAAGGTCCCCTTTGGTGACCACTCCCACGGGACACGAATTTTCTCATGATTTCTCATGTCTGATCTTGAAGCCTCATCTCTCACCCCCCTGTATCTCCTCCAGCACTTCTCGCCTCTCAGAAGTCCCTCAACTAGAGTTACATGCAGTGGCTAGCACTGCCTCATTTTTTTTTTTGGTATTGGTGGGTTAGTGAGCAGGTCCACCCAGGTAAAATTTTCAGATAACTAGAATTTCTGTTAATTCTCTGGTTGTAGCCAAAATGCTTCAGGTTGGAATTTTGTCCAAGCGTCTTTTCCCTCTCAAATCTTAAACACAGTATACGTTATCTTTTCAAAAAATAATTCAAGTTTAAGAAGACAAAAATGTATGTATAATCTCTCCTGTTTTAATAAACTCTGCGTATTGATTTCTGTATTTTTCTAAGTGCTAGGCCCAAAGTATACATAAGTACACTGCTGTAATAGCATACAAGTTACTTAAAGTTCTGCATTTCTGACTTAGCATTAAAGCATTGTCTTTGTTCCTTCTCTACTACTTAAGAAAATATAAGTTGTTATAGCAGATAAGCCTGAAACATAGATGATTGTTACTGCTTTAAAAACAGTGGAAATTTATTTCTCATTCCCATGACAGTCCAATGTGGATCTTGCTTTTGGGCAAAGACTCTTGTCCATCCAATGAGACAGGGACCCAGGTTCTTTCCATCTTGTGACCCTGACATCTCATCCAGCTGCCTGGTCACCTGTATTGATTCTGTGGAAGGGGAAAAAAGCTGTGAGGAGAAGGTGTATCTACTCCTTAACATCTTTAGCCCAGAAGGAACATGCATTACTTGTGTTCTCATTCTCACACGAGTTTATCACTTGTTGTGATAACTGGTCACGTGACCACACCTAGAAGCAGGGGTGGCTTAGAAAGTGTAGGCTGGGCCAGCTGCTCCTCCGCAACAACTCTGTCCTGGGGAAGGGGAGTATAACTTTTTGTGGATTGTGCCCCAAGTCCACCACGGTTGCACGATCTTCATAAATATCCTTTTAGATGGCTGAAGAATATTCTATAAGTGATACCTCATACTTTATTTTATAGGTTCTTCATTATTAGACATTCATAAAGATCGCCTTTAATTTTTTTTACCTCTAATGAATACCACTATAGGAAATGTCTGCACCTACATACATTTTCCCCCTTTAAAGTTTATTTAAGAATAATTCTGAAAAATGAGACAGAAAATTATGAACTAGTTACAAATATGTTTTACATTTTTGTATCTATAGGTTTATACCTTGAGAGCAGTGTTCAATGAGAACACTTGAGAGCAGGGTTCTCATGTCTTGAGAGCAATGAATTAGTTCATTGCTGTAACGACAAGGTCTTCTAGTTTTGCCTATTTCATGGTAAAACTCAATAAAATGAGTTGCAAGACTAAATTCTAACAAAAGCATGTAGAACTGTCATGGCTCTGGGTAATAATATGAGTTAATTGTTGTCCTGTGTCTTTCTCATCTTGATAAATGGCACCACCATCCATCAAGTTATTAAAGGTAGAAGCTGGGAGTTGACTCCTTTCCTCACTGCCCTTGTTTGAGTTATTTTTTTGTGTAAGAAGTTATGACAAATCCTAGTGGCTTAAAATAACAACACATATGTATTATTGCTCACAGTTTCTCTGGGATGGGAGGTAGGTTTTTCTGACTTTGTCACAGTCACATATTGGTGGAGGCTTTGTCGTATGAAGGCTGGAAGGGTTGGAGGATCCAGTGCAAGATGGCTCCCCTACACGCCTAGCAAGTGGGTGTTGGATGTTGATGGGAGGCCTCAGTTCCTCTCCATTTAGGTGGCTACACAGGGCTCCTTGAGTGTCTTCATGACTTGGTGGCTGCTACCTCCCAGAGTGAACAATCCAAGAGCAAGGCAGAAGCGGCAGTGTCATTTATGGCCCCACCTTGGAAGTCCCACACCATCACTTCTGCAACATTCTGCTGATCACCCAGATCTGCGTTATGCACTGCTGGAGGGGACTGACTGCACCAAGGCGTGAATGCCAGAAGGCAGGGATGACTGGGGGCATCTAGGAGGCTGGCTACCATAGCACCACTCTTCTGCAGTTCATTCCCCCCACATGTTGTGTTCATTCTCCTTCCAAAAATGTATTCAGCCATGATCACTTCCCTTGATGTCTTCTGCCGCTAGTCTAGTCCAAGACACTGTCCAAACTTAGTTCTGCTGTGATGACCCCCGTCTGATCTTCTTCCTTATGCTCTTACCATTCTCCAACGCATTTTTCACACAATAGCCACTCATTCATTAGTCATTCATCTTCTTTTTGCTTTTTATGGCCGCAACTGTGGCATATGGAGGCCAGGCTAGGGGTTGAATCGGAGCTGTAGCTGCCAGCCTATGCCACAGCCACAGCGACATGGGATCCAAGACATGTCTGTGACCTACACCACAGCTCATGGCAACGCTGGATCCTTAACCCACTGAGCAAGGCTAGGGCTTGAACCCAAATCCTCATGGATCCTAGTCAGGTTCATTAACCGCTGAGCCATGAAGAGAATTCTGTTTTTTTAAATTAATTAATTCAATATATATTTACTGTATACTTACTATATGCTAGGTTGGTTCTATATTCTCAGAATATGGTGGTGGAAAAAACAAAGCCCTTGAGCTTATCTATAGTGGGAAATAAATAAAATGGATGATATTGGGGGGAGGAACTGTGTGTAATACAGAAGACTGAACAGGATACAGAAAATAGAAGGCACTAGGGAAATTAGGGACTGATGGCTCCTGTACCATATAGGGCTGTCAAAAGTGCTGTCTTTGATTAGTTGACATTGAAAGAGTAACCCAAAGGACAGGAGGGGGCAGGCTTGTGAGTACCTGGGTAAGGGTGCTCTAAGCAGAGGAAGAAGCAAAGGTCAAGGCCCTCAGCATGCTTGATGTGTGTATGGAACAGCAAACCAGCTGTGTGAGGAGCAGAGAGAGTGAGGGAAGTGGAGAAGGACAGGTGATGGGGGTCAGATCATGTAGGCCCTGGTAGACTCTGAAGATTTTGACTTTACCTTGGGATGATGGGGGACAAGGAAAGTCATGGGAGAGTTTTGCTGATTTGATATGACTTGTTTTTTTTAATAAAATCACTTGGATTGCTCCATTCATGATCTTTGAAAATGTAACTGAGTAGTTGCCATTGTGGCTCAGGGGTAACAAACCTGACTGGTATCCATGAGGATGCTGGTTCGACCCCTGGCCTCGCCTAGTGGGTTGGGGATCCGGCATTGCCATGAGCTGTGGTGCAGGTTGCAGATGAAGCTCGGATCCTGTGTTGCTATGGCTGTGGCATAGGCCAGTGGCTGCATTTCCAATTCAACCTCTAGCCTGGGAACTTCCATATGCTGCAGGTGCAGCCCTAAAAAGCAAAAAACAAACAAACAAACAAACCCCAAAAACCAAATTGATATCAGGTTACTTCTACTGATTAAAACCCTTCAATGGATTCCCACTGTACTTAGAATAAAATCCAAGCTTCCTTACCTATTGTTATTATTAAAATTTATACTCCATTATTCTCTATCACAGAACCCTGCTGATTTTTTCCAATAGGTATCCAACTAATAATTATTACTACTATTATTAGGCTTATTTGTTTATGAATAGCCTCATAACCTTGAAAATATGTCTGGAGATGTTGTGGTGTGTAGGTCTTTCCATCCTAAATTTCTGAAGACTGTTTTGTTTTTGGAGCTCTTGTGTTTGTTCTTTTTAAAATATTTTTAAAAGATGTATCTTTTCCATTGTCATATTTGGTGGTTGACCTGCTACCAGCATTGCTGTCAGTGGTGCCAGGGTCACTGTGGTGTTGAGCTGGACATAAGAGCTTGTTTTGGCTTCTGGACTATGTCAGTACTTCTCAATTTAACTGGACAAATGAATTATGTGGAAGGAAGAAGGGGTGGGGTCTTGCTGAGATAGTGATTCTAATTCAGTAGGTGTGGGGTGGGCTTGAAGTTTTGTGGTTCTCCCAAGCCCACAGGTGATGCCCATGCTCCCAGCTCTTCGAGTAATGAGGGGGTTTGATCATCAAACTCACCTGAATGTTGGAATCACCTGTGGAGCTTTAAAAACTATCACTACTGGAACCCCACCCCAAGATTCTAATTAGTGTGAGAAGCAGTCTTAGTATGGAGAATCTTCTAGGCATCACTTTTTTTTTTGCCCCTTTTTTTTTAGGTGGGGGGACCACACCCGCAACATATGGAGGCTCCCAGGTCAGGGGTCTAATCGGAGCTGTGGTGCCGGCCTATACCACAGCAGCGTGGGATCCAAGCCACATCTTCGCCCTGCACCACAGCTCATGGCAATGCCGGATCCCCAACCCACTGACTGAGGCCAGGGATCTAATCCAAAACCTCATGGTTCCCAGTCGGATTCGTTTCTGCTGCACCACAGTGGGAACTCCTAGGCATCATTAATGATTCTAATTTGTAGCAACATTTGAGAACCCCTGGATTGGATAACATTGGGCCCTAGTTTATTTTATTTTTTCCCATCAACAAAAGTATTTCTCTTATTTTTTTCAGTGAATTTTATTATATTTATAGTTGTACAACTACCATCACACTCTAATTTTAGAACATTTCCATTGCAAACCCACAGTGCACCCCTCCCTCCTCCCACCTGTCCCCTTTGGTAACCATAAGTTTTTCAAAGTCTGTGAGTCTGTTTTTGTTCTGCAAATAAGTTCATTTCTATCCTTTTTTAAAATTCCACACTTAACTGATATCATATGATGTTTGTCTCTTGCTGTCTAACTTCATTTAGTATGATAATCTCTAGGTACATCCATGTTGCTACAAATGCCACTATTTCATTCTTTTTTATGGCTGAGTAATATTCCATTGTAGTGCTCTGCAGGGCCATGCTGCTTTCTCTTTAAAAATCAGTTTTGTAGCTGTAGAGAGTCTGGCTACACCAGTGGATGACCTCCATATCTCTGCTGGATTTTGCCAATGTCCCAAGCATGTGCTGTCACTTAGTGGCTGAAATAGAATTTCTGCCTTCAGGAAAACAGGCCTTCTGAGTACAGTTAAAATACACTTGCTGACGATGAGGTTATAGTAGATCAGGCCCCTGCCATGTGAGCTTGTGCTGAGGCAGAGAAGGAAGGTGAAGCAGAAAAGTGCTCTCTATTTTTTTCTTTGTAATTTCCAGCATGTACACGTGCAGTTTCTGAGCCAGTAACAAACTAAAACCTTGGGTGATTCAAGCTAACCCTTTGGTCATTAGAAGCAGGTATTTCAAGTTACTGAAAATCAGTGAGACAGATCCCATTTCCAGGTTAATAACCGACTACAAGATGTGGGTGTCCTAGACGGTCTTGGAGACATTGGCAGCAGAGACAACGCTAGAGCCACCCCTCCCCGACGCCACCTCCCCCATTCAGTTCTTTTTGCAAGAGATTAATTAGTGTGTGATATCAGAGTCTGAGACATCTTCTTATTGAAATGGACTTCAATCTCATGTAACTGAATTGATTTTTCCCCCGCCTGGCTAATTTAGATTGGTCGACTGATTATTGGACAGAATGGCATCTTGTCGACACCTGCTGTTTCCTGCATTATCAGAAAGATCAAGGCAGCTGGTGGAATCATCCTAACAGCCAGCCACTGCCCTGGAGGACCAGGGGGAGAATTTGGAGTGAAGTTTAATGTGGCCAATGGAGGTATGTGTTTCAGAGTACACCTTAATTCTCATGATTTCTTTCCTCTTACATTATCATGGTCTTACAGTGACCCCCTGGTGGTCAACAGGCAAGGAGGAGAGGAAATGGTGCAGAAAAATCTAGTGAGGTGCCTGTATTGGTCAGAGTTCTCCAGAGAAGCAGAACCAATAGGACTTATGATAGTTCCTTTGAGAGATTTTTTGACTTTATGATGATGTGAAAGCAATATGCGTTCAATAGAAACTGTACTTCATTCCATTTTGAATTTTGATCTTTTCCTGGGCTGGCAGTGTATGATCTGATTCTCATGATGCTGGGCAACTGCAGTGAGCACAGCTCCCACTCCATCATGAGAGTAAGCAACTGATATACTTACAACCCTTCTGTACCCCTTCATCCGTTCTGTTTTTCCCTTTCAGTACAGTATTCAATAAATTGCAGGAGATACTCAGTGCTTTATCATAAAATAGACTTTGTATTAGACGATTTTGCCCAGCTGTACTAATGTACATGTTCTGAGCACATCAAAGATAGGCTAGGATAAGTCATGATATTAGGTGTATTAAATGCATCTTTGCCTTATCATATTTTCAATTTCTAGTGGGTTTATTGGGATATAACTCCATTGAAAGTTGAGGGAAGAATTCCCATCATGGTTCAGTGGTTAACAAACCCAACTCGTATCCAGGGTTTGATCCCTGACCTCGATCCGTGGGTTAAAGATCCGGCATTGGCATGAGCTGTGGCATAGGTTGCAGATGTGGCTTGGATCTGACATTGCTGTGGCTGTGGTGTAGCCTGGTGGCTACAGCTTCAACTCAACCCCTAGCCTGGGAAGCTCCATATGCTTTTGGTGCGGTCCTAAAAAGACAAAAAAAAAAAAAGGAAAAAAAGTTGAGGGAGATCTGTAAAGAGATTTATTATAAAGAATTGGCTCATGTGATTATGGAGGCTGAGAAGTCCCAAGATCTGTGGTTAGCAAACTGGACACCAAGAAGAGCCAATGGTATAATTCTGATCCAAGTCTGAAGGCCTGAGAAGCAGCACAGCTGATGGTATAAGCTCCAGTCTGAGTCCAGGTCTAAAGGCAGGAGGAGACCAGTGTGTCAGCTGGAAGCAGGCAGAGAGTAAAGTCTCTCTTACTCAGCTCTTTGTCCTGTCCAGGCCTTCAGTGGGTTGGATGAAGCCCACCCATACTGAGGAGGGCAGTCTGCTTTACTCAGTCTGCTGATTCAAATGTCAATCTCATCCAGAAACAACCTCACAGACACACCCAGAATAACATTTAGCTGAACTTCTGGGCCATCCCTGGCCCAAGCAATTTGATGCATAAGTTTAAGCATCACGGTGCCCAAGGTGACAAGATAGGGAAGTGGCATAACAGGCTCTCAAACCCATTTGGTATCTTGGTCGTCTGCCTTCCTAAGCCCAGTGAAAGGGTTGAATTGTTGATGCTTATCTGACACGGAAGGGCTCTGTATTTTAAAGATGAATGAATCCTCAAAGTCATTTAGATGATTCCTGTCATTTTACAGGTGAACATATCAGAGCCCTATGAAGTTGTTTGCTCCAGGTCACATGGTTGCTCAGGGCCAGACAGATGACTTCTTAGCATAAATCCTACACTCTGTCTTGTATGTCCTATAGTGTTGACTCTCTCACTGGCATGCTTAGAATAAGTTTGATTTTTCTTTTTTCCTTTTTTTCTTTATTGGCTGCCCATAGCCCTTGGAGCTTCTGGGCCAGGGATCAGATCCAAACTGCAGTTGTGAAATACGCCACAGTTGTGGCAACACTGGATCCTTTAACCCACTATGCTGGGCCAGGGATCAAACCTTGGTCCTGCTGTTGTAGAGATATGGCCAATCCCATAGTGCCATCATGGGCACTTCCACTTATATTCATAGAAATTTGTAGTTTAGAAGTCCTAGTAGGGTGGAAAATATGTAAAGGGGTAAATTTAAAAAAATTGAACATATATTAAAGTAGGAAGTATAATAAATGGATACCATGTTTCCATTACTTTGTTTTTCCATTTTGCTTATTTTTTCCCCCAAAGAATTTTAAGGTAAATTACAGCATGAAGATATTTCATACCTAAATATTTTTGAATGTATCTCTTTAAAATAGAGACATATTCCATGAGACATATTACATGATCACACCTGACAAAAATAACACTAATTCTCTAATATCATCTAAAATCTAATCTACATTCAGAAGTCTCTCCCAAATGTTATTTTCATCTGTTTTGTTCAAACCAAGATTCATCCCAGAACCATGCATTGCATTTGGTTGTTAAGTCTCTTAAATCTGTCTTAAGCTACAGCACTGAGTCTTTGTGTTTACATGGGTGGAAGCTGAATTCTTACCAACAGCAGTTATCGCTGTGAAGTATCCCTGGCCCCAGGGGAAAAAAAGCACATCCGGAAGGGAAGGTACATGATCAACACCACCACCCCCCGCAGCCATTTTGGACCTTATCCAAAAAAAGAAAATTACTCACTCGCATCAAGTGTTTAAAAGACACACCTTACAAAGAGCCTCGTTTTTGAAGGTATGATCCAAAAAACTGTTTCACTATAAAGCACATCTAGGAGCCACATCTAGTCTTGCAGCAGCTACTGAATATTTCAAGAAAAAATATGCAATGTGCAGGTATTCTATACAGGGATAACACAGGTCATATGATGGACTCAAAATGGCAATTTGTAGAGAAATGTAGCATAGAAGTTGCCAAACTAAATGCTGTATTTAAACTTTGAACTAATACCTAACTTTGTATCTTGCAAGTGCATCTTAGCCATCTCTATAACTTGTGAGGATTAAAAGGAGAAGATATTTTTTAAATACCCATTTTGTAGGCTAAATTACAGATTATGAGACCTTTTCAGTCACGTCCTAAATAGGGGGAAGGGGTTGAACTTGTCACTTGCCTTTAACTATTTAATTCGTTCATTTAGTTAATAAGAATTAGTTTAATTCTTCATGTTTATATGCCTTCATTAATGAGACTAACATTCCTGATGGCATAGAGAGACTCAGTTGGTTTCTTCCATGACATCCTTCATCTGAAGTTGCAGACATTCATCTCTTCTACTGGGTGTCATGCAAATGCGCCTTACACAATAAGTCAAAAGGCTGAAGAATTAAATGTGTGTAGAATTAGCTGGCACATCCAGAGAAATGGGAAACATCTGAAACTATATTGCTTTTAGATTTTTTAGAGAACAGGACCATTTTAGCATGTTTTTAAGTAGAGGAGAAGATGCTGGAGGACAAAAGGACTCACTAACAAAAATACTGACTTTTTGGAATACTTACGACATGCCAGGCTCCATACTCAGAACTTTATATACGTGATCTCATTTCATCCTCAGAACAACCTGGTGAAGTCACCGAGAATGAAAATGAATTTAAAAACTTTACCAGTGTCACACAACTCATAAGTTGCAGAGGTCACTGGGAACCAGAAGTAGGCAGAACTTCTGAGTATGAAGGCAAAGATGGGGAAAGAGGCACTTTGAGGGGAACAGAATGGAAGTTTTGGGAAAGAGGTGTCTCTAACTCTTCAAAAAAAAAAAATAAAAATAAAGGAGTTTCTGTCATGCCACAGTGGAAATGAATCCAACTAAGAACCATGAGGTTGTGGGTTTGATCCCTGGCCTTGCTCTGTGGGTTAAGGATCCAGCATTGCCAAGACCTGTGGTGAAGGTCACAGATGCTGTGGCTGTGGTGTAGGCCGGCAGCAACAGTTCCGATTGGACCCCTAGCCTGGGAACCTCTATATGCCATGGGTGTGGCCTTAAAAGGACAAAAGACAAAAAAAAAAAAATAAGAAGAGATGTTGCCTGCCAAGATAATGGGGCAAAGTTAGAGAAGGGACTTGGGATAAAAAGAGATGTTTTCTGGGAGTTTCCTTCATGGCACAGTGGAAACGAATATGACTAGTATCCATGAGGATGCAGGTTCAATCCCTGGCCTTACTCAGTGAGTTGGGGATCCAGAGTTGCTGTGAACTGTGGTGTAGTTTGCAGATGTGGCTCAGATCCCTTGTTGCTGTGGCTGTGGCATAGGCTGGTAGTTGTAGCTTCAATTCGACCCCAAGCTTGGGAACTTCCATTTGCCTCAGGTGTAGCCCTAAAAAGCAAAAAAAAAAGGAAATAAAGAAAAGAGATGTTTCCTAAAAGGACCTCTGCGAAATGTGTTGAGAGTTCCCAAGGAGATGTGAGGGCCAAAGTGACATTCATTAAGCAGCCTCATTCTTTGGGAGAGCCAGTTTGCGTAATTTCACCACTTCCCTCAGCAGTGTATGGAAGAATCTGGGAAGGGCAGCGGTGGAGCAGACACTGGCCATGTCCTGGGGTTGGGAGGAGCAGTGTGGGCATGGCAGGGCATCAAGACGGCTGGCAGTTGCTAAGAGTGTCTGTGCTGACATCAGACTATTAGGATTCAAACCCAGCCTCTGTCAATTACTAGCGATGTGATCTTGGTTAAGGTCACCTCTTCCAACTTCAGTTTCCTTATTTGGAAATTTAGGATAATAGTAATGCCTACTTCATCTGCTTTTTGTGAGTGTGAAATTCCGCAGAAGGTGTGAAATGTGGTATGGGTGAGTTTCAACAAATGTTGGCTTATGTTATTGTGTGAACCAAGGCAAGGCTCAAATGCTAGACCATGGCGTCCTTCCTGGGCTAAGAGAGCCATGACATGACGGTGGACTGCTGGCCTCTGGGATTAATCAAGTGATGATGGGCAGCAGTGTGGGAATGAGGAACAGGCTCAGCAGGGGGTGCAGACGAGGGTAGAAGGAAGATTAGGAATTTGTGGGCTGAAGACTCTCAGCTCTGATATTTTTGAAAGGAGGATTTTAAGAGACAATAATCCTGTATGACTGTACCAGGAATTGACTAAAATGAAGAGGGAAGTCAAGGGAGCAAAAGATGTCAGGACCTGGGAAGGTACAAAGGAATGCAGAGGATGCTGATGGACTAAGATGTTATCGGCGTGGCTGGTTGAATGGCATTTAGCCTGCTAGATCCTTTTACTTTTGGAAATCGCTGTGCTTTGGCATACAAACTCAGATGGAGACTTTTAAAAAAGCAATGTAAACAGCCCAGGAACATAATGTGGTACCTGGGAGGCAGGGGGATATTCATGTATCATCTGGCCAGCATTAAAAAAAGTGCAAAAACTAAATAAGACTATTTATTTTTAAGTTTTGTGAAAGAATACAAAATGGTAAGGAGTGAAATTGAGAAAGACTCTGTTTATTTCTTTGTGGTCTTTACTTTGGCTATATAAGAAAATGTGCATTAAAATCTACTAGGTTCTTTATCGAAATGGTGCAATTTCTATTCCTTCCCTGCCGCCCCAGCTTTACTGAGGTGTAATTGATATATAAAAACCCTGCACACATTTGATGTCTGCAACCTGATGAATTTGGTCATTAGTCCTTTTTATATGTTCATTGAGCCTTTATTGGTGGTTGATAACAGTGCTATGCTTGAAGGCAGCACTGTGCAATAGAAATGTATTATTATTATTTTTTAAGGCCACACCCACAGCATATGGAAGTTCCCAGGCTAGGGGTCAAATCAGAGCTACAGCTGCCACAGCCTACACCACAGCCACAGCAACTTGGGATCCGAGCCATGTCTGCAACCGAAACCACAGATCACAGCAATGCCAGATCCCCAACCCAATGACTGAGACCAGGGTTTGAATCCACATCCTCATGGATACTAGTCGGATTCATTTC
Organism: Phacochoerus africanus; assembly: GCF_016906955.1. NCBI lineage: Eukaryota > Metazoa > Chordata > Mammalia > Artiodactyla > Suidae > Phacochoerus > Phacochoerus africanus. The sequence continues at coordinate 223,790,287 of NC_062545.1, forward strand.
TGCTGCACCACAATAGAAACTCCTTAGAAATATATTGTGAGCCACATATGTAAATAAAAATTTTCTAGTAGACAGATCAAAAGTAAAAAGAAGCAGATGAAATGAATAACATTTTGGGAGTTCCTGTTGTAGTGCAGTGGTTAATGAATCTGACTAAGAACCATGAGATTGCAGGTTCGATCCCTGGCCTTGCTCAGTGGGTTAAGGATCCAGCATTGCCGTGAGCTGTGGTGTAGGTCACAGATGCGGCTCGGATCTGGTGTTGCTGTGACTCTGGTGTAGGAGGGTGGCTACAGCTCCGATTAGACCCCTAGCCTGGGAACCTCCATATGCCGCAGGAGCAGCCCTAGAAAAGGCAAAAAGACAAAAAAAAAAAAAAAGAAATGAATAACGTTTTATTTAACATAGCATATCTCAAGTATTATCACTTCACCATGTTTCTATGAAATTATGAAGGGGATCAATTCTGTTTTTCTACTAACTCTTCAAAATTTGGCATGTATTTTATAATAACAGCACATGTCAGATAGACTAGCTACATTTCATGTGCTTAAGAGCCACATGTGACTAGGGGCTATTGAATGGGACAGTGTAGCTCTAAGGATTGGGATATAAAATAAATCGACATAATTTATGTTCAATAGAAAGTTATAATATAGCTGGTGAGAGTGATCAATGCACAAAGCTATCTATCTGTCTATCTACCTACTTATCTATCTATCATTTATATCTTAGATCTTCTACTTATTTATTTGATTCCTAAACTTGTTGCAAAAAAAAAAAATCTAAAGTGGTTTGCACTGAAATAAAAATTAAAAAGAAAAGAAAAACTAGAAGAAGACAACTATTGATTTCATTTAAAGCCTATCACAGCTTAATTGTCAACTTGACCTTGTGAGGATGTGCATCAGATATTTACAGTTAAACCTCTCTTTAAAAACCTGGGAATCACTAGAGAGTGTGAGATGGGGAAAATAACCTATCCTAGTCAGCTTACCCATCAACAATGAGGCAGCAGACTTGGGAGGAAAAATTGTATTTTCTTTCACTAAGTGCACTTGGGGAGCTGCAGTTTAAATCTGGAATCCCTCACTTCTGTCAAATGCATATCCTGTTTGTGTCTCATATCCTGAATAAAGCTGATGACATAACCGGGTCTCCCTGGCAGGTGTGAAACTATTTTTAGGGAAGATGTATCATGGCTTAGGAGTGGATTAGAACAAATAAACATGTAGGTTTGTGGCCTCCATGGAACAGGTGAGGCTGGCCTTATTTCCTTCACAGTGGATGGATAAGAAGTAGTGAATCTGATCGAAGTGGGAGCTAGTGACAATTGTCTAGAGAACAAATGAATCTTTCTCCTGCTTGGTGGATTTTTTTAAACAAATTTATTTTTGGTGGTATGTTATTTTCAAATTTTAGGTCCTGCACCAGATGTTGTCTCAGACAAAATCTATCAGATCAGCAAAACAATTGAGGAATATGCCATATGCCCTGACCTTCGAATTGACCTGTCTCGACTAGGAAGACAAGAATTTGACCTGGAGAACAAATTCAAACCATTTAGAGGTAATAGAGTATTCTGAAGAAGTCAGAATAACTCCGTGGATGGGGTGTTTCTTTTCTTTTTTTTCCCCAGGGGATCGTGCAGAGGAAAGCCATTGAGTTATCAGTCTTAGGAGTGGCACTTGATAAATAGATATAATCTGAATGTGGTGCAGAGAATAATGAGAGCAGCCAAGAAATTTAGAACTGGCAACTTTCAAAAACCACTTTCCAAACTCTATATCATTTTTGACATAGGGAATGTTTCATGGCTGTGAATTGCCAAAATATGTCTTCACTTTTCTAAGCAGTTAAGGTGAAGATACTGAAATACTTTAGATAATTGAGAAGAGACCTGACAAGGTAGTGGGGCTATTAAAATTTCCCATGGAAGGCAGCATTTCTTTTCCAGGCCAGAACCATGTAGTTTATCTTGATTCAATGCACAATGGTTGATCACCTGCTCTATACAACACTCCATGTTGAGAGATTTTATGTAAGAATTCACTAAGTACCAGATGGATGTAGGAAAATTGTTCAAGAATTAAAAAACCAGGATTGATAGACAGTGATGAAAGATAATATAAGAAAGGGACGTCTGTGTCTGTATGTGTGTGTGTGTGTGTGTGTGTGTGTATAAATATGAATGACTGGGTCAATTTGCTGTAAAGCAGAAATTGGCACAACATTGTAAATCAACTGTAATCTTTAAAAAAAATTAAAAAAAAACAAGGATGAAGTTGCCAAAAACATTATTCTATATTATAGATGAATACAATTTCTGAGTCCTCAAATTATAACTTTTCAATTTGTAGATTAATATTGAACCATAAACAATATTAATACCATGCATATGCACATCATTTTTTTCACCCCCTGCTTTATCATATTGCTTTTTTCTAGAAGGCATACAAGTAACAATAAAAGTAACATTTTTAAAACTCCTTTGGTGCTCCTGTAAGCTTAAATCCAATTTGTGTTAAGATGTTCTCCTTCTTTTACAAGTGATTTAATTTAGCAAAAAAAGTGAAATACCTGGCTCCTGGCCACATGGTATTTTAGAAACAGAAAAGAACTTTAAATGAACTGTTCTGAGTCACAGTGTTGGGCCAATTCTACCACATTTTTCCTGGAAGATTTTTTTTTTTGGATGGTGGAGATTGGTTTTGTTTATTGTGGTAAGCAGGGTGGGGCAGGAGTTCCTGTTGTGACTCAGTGGGTTAAGAACCCGACATAGGAGTTTCCGTCGTGGCGCAGTGGTTAACGAATCCGACTAGGAACCATGAGGTGGCGGGTTCGGTCCCTGCCCTTGCTCAGTGGGTTAACGATCTGGCACTGCCGTGAGCTGTGGTGTAGGTTGCAGACACGGCTCGGATCCCGCGTTGCTGTGGCTCTGGCGTAGGCCAGTGGCTACAGCTCCGATTGGACCCCTAGCCTGGGAACCTCCATATGCCGCGGGAGCAGCCCAAAGAAATAGCAAAAAGACAAAAAAAAAAAAAAAAACCCGACATAGAGTCCATGAGGATGTGGGTTCCATCCCTGGCCTCACTCAGAGGGTTAAGGATCTGGCATTGCCATGAGGTGCAGTGTAGGTCATAGATGTGGCTTAGATCTGGCATTGCTGGGGCTGTGGTGTAGGCCTGTAGCTGTAGCTCCAATTCATCCCCTAGCCTGGGGACCTCCACATGCCCTCTTGGAAGATTTTGAGTCAGTTCTTTGCTTAGCTAATGAGCAGAAATTAATTAAAAACTATGTGATACCTACTGGAAGCAATGGTTGCTGCTTTTATTAATCTAGTTGGGAGCATGCATACACACACACAAGACCACTTGATAACTTGATAACTAAGATCAAGGGATATTTTATATTAAATAAATAATTTAAGGATACTTTATTATGTATAAATAGGACTTAAGAATAAGATGAATAAGAAAAATCAGTTATTACTGCCAGGAAGAAATTATATTTATTTATTCATATATTTTTGGTATTTCACAATTGTATTAGCTGTGCAAGAGACCCAGATCTTTGGTGAACTCAGATTCAGGCCCCTGGCTTCAGCCACCTTGCTAGCTTGCTGTTTTCTATAATGCTACAGATACCATGAGGTGAATAGAGATATTTTCTGGTTCCCAAGAATAATTTGGAGATAATTGTTTGGGATAATTTTTATGCCATGTTGTTCTGGTTTTAAATGTTGAGCAAATCTTGAGTTAATTTGAAGCAAGTCAATCTATGGTATTTCATTGAAGAACATGAACTATGTGATATGAACTTTCAGTTTTCATAGAATTCTACTTATTTGTTTTTTACATTTCTGTTTGGTACTATTTGTTATCTGCTATAAATACCAAATGTATTTAGGTAAGCAGTTCAGGAATTAAAGAACTAGAATTAAATTATCCAAAATATTATCCTATATGGTACAGCGAATAAGACTTCAAACATATTCAGACCATAATCTTTAATTTTGTAGATTAATTTTTTATTGTGGTAAAATGTATGTAACATAAAGTTTACCATTTTTTTTTTTTTTGGTCTTTTGTCTTTTTAGGGCCGTACTCCTGGCATATGGAGGTTCCCAGGCTAGGGGTCCAATTGGAGCTATAGCTGCCGGCCTACACCACAGCCACAGCCACACAGGATACAAGCCACGTCTATGACCTAGCCACAGCTCATGGCAACGCTGGATCCTTAACCCACTGAGCAAGGCCAGGGATCGAACCTGCAACCTCGTGGTTCCTGGTCAGACCACTGTGCCATGACGGGAACTGCAAAAGTTTACCATGTTAATGATTTTTAAATGTACAGTTCATACAGATAACTTTTTCTTGGCTATGCCCACAGCATGTGGAAATTCCTGGGCCAGTGGCCAAACCTGTGCTACAGCAGAGACCCAAAGCTGCTACAGTGACAACAACACTGGATCCTTAACCCACTGCCCCACAAAGGAACTCCTAGATAATTTTTAATTAATTTGTTTTGTAGATTAATATCCTCCTCAGGAGCATGATAATGTGAGAAAAAAGAATGTATACATGTATGTGTAACTGGGTCACCCTGCTCTGCAGTAGAAAAAAAATGATGTATTGGGGAAATAAAAAAAAAAGATAATTAAAAACTATCTGTGTTCCTTAAAAAGTAATTATATTTGTATAGATACACATACTACCTTGATTTAAGTGCAAGGAAAAATATTTTCAGATGTGGATGAAGGGATAGTTTCATGTTACATATTAAAACCTCATCCATTAAGTGTTGCACTTGGTTTTACTAAAAATTATTAAGATGGATTTAGTGCAGGTTTACCTATCTCAGGATTCCAAAGTAGTATGCATTCGAAAAATGTGAAAAATAGCACACATAAGTTTCAAAATGTTAAGTACAAATTTAAAAAGAAAGGCTTAAGGACAAATTTTAGTACATAAAATGAAATATATATCACTTCTAGGAAAAGCATTTCCTGGGTATTAATTATTTACTGATTGCCAAGTTTGAAAATTTGATATATTTTGGGTTTTATGAAACTGAAACAGAAAAGACTTGTTTTGGATGCCTGCTCATTGGGTAGTGCAGAACTTTGGAGAATGTTTGTGTTTAATGAGGATTTCTAAGTATCTGGCACTCACCCTGACACTGATACTAGGCTGGGAATGCAAGAGACTCATGCAAGCTCTGAAATACATCCTTCATCACCAATTCAGAACCTGGACATGGTCAACACCATGGCCTTTGGCAAGTAGGGGTCACTGCTGAGGTTACTTGATTTGTTTCAGGCCGGCTGAGTCATCCTTTGGCCAATCCCCATAGAAGAAGCATAGGAGTGGGTGTGTCAACATGCCTCTTAGCATTGGTATGTTTGCAGTTTGGGGAAGGGAGATGGTAAAAAGAAGGTCGAATAGAGACAATAGGCCTAGTTTTATTTTGACCACTTCATTCTTGTGGTTGATTTTTTACTTGCAAAGAAGAATTTGTAACTTCTTGAGGTTTCTTTTTTTCTACCTAGATCACTTGCAAAATTTATATCATCTTTAATTTGTGCTTTAATTTGTGATTTTGTCAGCAAATGGACATTTTGCTTTCCACATAAATGTGTACTATATAATGGAATCATAATTCTATATTTTTTATGCTTCCAAGTATCCTTCATGGGTAGTCATGGGTGTCTGCTTTTGCTTTCCTGTCCTTAGTGGAGATAGTGGACCCAGTGGATATCTATCTCAACCTCCTTCGGACCATCTTTGATTTTAACGCCATCAAGAGTTTGCTGACTGGGCCCGGACAACTGAAGATCCGAGTTGATGCCATGCATGGAGGTAAGTGTATGGTCTTTCACCAAATGGTGGGCAAGAGATGGTTAAGAAGACCTCGATGTGTGTTGGGTTTCTGGGATTACAGGGAAGGTTGGATTTGTAGATATACACATACATATTCAGATATTTGAGATGCTCTGGAAAACTTCAGGGCTCTAATTTCTTTTGATGCAAATGAAAACAAAGTTTCAACAAATGATTTTGAGGCTATGCCTGTTTGGGTGTGGAGGGAAGATAACAAAACTGTAGTCATTAAAGAAATTCTTGGGGAATTTTTTTAAATTTTATTTTTATTAGGGTATAGTTGATTTACAGTGTTGTATGAATTTCTGCTGTACAGCAAAGTGACCCAGTCATACACACATATATATACATTCTTTTGCTCATCTTCTATCATGTTCTGTCCCAAGAGACTATATATAGTTCCCCATGCTGTATAGTAGGACCTCATTGCTTATCCATTCTAAATGAAACAGTTTGTATCTACCAACTCCAAACTCCCTGTCCATCCCACTCCATCCCTCCTCCCCACTTGCAACCACCAGTGTGTCCTCTATGTCCATGAGTCTGTTTTTGTTTTGTAGATAGGTTCATTTGTGCCATATTTTAGATCCACATATATATGATATCTTATGGTATTTGTCCTTCTCTTTCTCTCTTATTTCACTTAGTATGAGAATCTTGGTTGTATCCATGTTGTTGCAAATGGCATTATTTTGTTCTTTTTCATGGCTGAGTAGTGTTCCATTGTATGTATGTACCACATCTTAATCCATTCATCTATTGATGGGCATTTAGGAATTTTATTGATCACAGTACAGGTACATAATTTTAAAAGTTGAGTAGATCAAAGTATATTAGGAAAAATCCATTCCCAACGCTTTTCCCAATTTTCTACTTTTCAGAGGCAACATTAAAAAAAAAAAAAAACCTCTTTTAGTGGGCTTTTAAAAAGTTTTTATCTCCATGTTACTAAATGCTATGAATATATGACTCCTTGTTGATTTTTCAGTTTGGGGAATCACTGACTTCATACTATGGAAGATGAGGTTGTCACTTTTTTCACCCTCTCCACTCACTAAATCCTGAAAGCACACTTCCTTAAACTAGTTATATCATCATTTTATAAGATCAGTATCCAGTGTCTACACTATCATAACACTGCTGAGCCATGCAAAATACTATTACATTTTCCTGACAGCACAACTTTTTTCTTCTTTGGAATTAGTAATTGTCTTGTTTCCTCATTGTTTAGATTTTTTTTTCTTTTTTTTCCCCACTGTACAGCAGGGGAACAAGTTATCCTACATGTATACATTACAATTACATTTTTTTCCCCACCCTTTGTTATGTTGCAACATGAGTATCTAGACAAAGTTCTCAATGCTACTCAGCAGGATCTCCTTGTAAATCTGTTCTAAGTTGTGTCTGATAAGCCCAAGCTCCTGTTCCCTCCCATTCCCTCCCTCTCCCATCAGGCATCCACAAGTCTTTTCTCCAAGTCCATGATTTTCTTTTCTGTGGAGATGTTCATTTGTGCTGGATATTAGATTCGAGTTATAAGTGATATCATATGGTATTTGTCTTTGTCTTTCTGACTCATTTCACTCAGTATGAGATTCTCTAGTTCCATCCATGTGGCTACAAATGGCATTATGTCATTCTTTTTTATGGCTGAGTAGTATTCCATTGTGTGTATATACCACCTCTTCCGAATCCAATCCTCTGTCGATGGACATTTGGGTTGTTTCCATGTCCTGGCTATTGTGAATAGTGCTGCAATGAACATGCGGGTGCACGTGTCTCTTTTAAGTAGAGTTTTGTCCGGATAGATGCCCAGGAGTGGGATTGCAGGGTCATATGGAAGTTCTATGGATAGATTTCTAAGGTATCTCCAAACTGTTCTCCATAGTGGCTGTACCAGTTTACATTCCCACCAGCAGTGCAGGAGGGTTCCCTTTTCTCCACACCCCCTCCAGCACTTGTTATTTGTGGACTTATTAATGATGGCCCTTCTGACTGGTGTGAGGTGATATCTCATGGTAGTTTTGATTTGCATTTCTCTTATAATCAGTGATGTTGAGCATTTTTTCATGTGCTTGTTGGCCATCTGTATCTCTTCTTTGGAGAAATGTCTATTCAGGTCTTTTGCCCATTTTTCCACTGATTGGTGGGTTTTTTTGCTGTTGGGTTGTATAAGTTGTTTATATATTCTAGAGATTAAGCCCTTGTCAGTTGCATCATTTGAAACTGTTTTCTCCCATTCTGAAAGTTGTCTTTTTGTTTTCTTTTGGGTTTCCTTTGCTGTGCAAAAGCTTTTCAGTTTGATGAGGTCCCATGGGTTTATTTTTGCTCTAATTTCGATTGCTTTGGGAGACTGCCCTGAGAAAATATTCATGATGTTGATGTCCGAGAGTGTTTTGCCTCTGTTTTCTTCTAGGAGTTTGATGGTGTCCTGTCGTATATTGAAGTCTTTCAGCCATTTGGAGTTTCTTTTTGTGCATGGTGTGAGGGTGTGTTCTAGTTTCATTGCTTTGCATGCAGCTGTCCAGGTTTGCCAGCAATGCTTGCTGAATAGACTTTCTTTTTCCCATTTGATGTTCTTGCCTCCCTTGTCAAAGAATAATTGACCATAGGTGTCAGGGTTTCTTTCCGGGTTCTCTAGTCTGTTCCATTGGTCTGTCTGTCTGTTTAGATACCAGGACCACACTGTTTTGATGACTGTGGCTTTGTAGTATTTCTTGAAGTCTGGGAGAGTGATGCCTCCTGCTTGGTTTTTGTTTCTCAGGATTGCTTTGGCGATTCTGGGTCTTTTGTGGTTCCATCGAAATGTTTGGATTGTTTGTTCTAGTTCTGTGAAAAATGTCCTGGGTAATTGGATAGGGATTGCATGGAATGTGTAGATTGCTTTGGGTAGGATGGCCATTTTTACAATATTGATTTTCCCAATCCAGGAACATGGAATATCTTTCCATTTCTTTCCATCTTCTTTGATTTCTTTGATTAAAGTTTTATAGTTCTCGGCATATAGGTCCTTCACCTCCTTGGTCAGGTGTATTCCGAGGTATTTGATTTTGTGAGGTGCCATTTTAAAAGGTATCGTATTTTTGTATTCCTTTTCTAATATTTCATTGCTGGTATACAGAAATGCAACTGACTTCTGAATGTTAATCTTATATCCTGCTACTTTGCTGAATTTGTTGATCAGTTCAAGTAGTTTTTGGGTTGAGTCCTTAGGGTTTTCTATGTATAGTATCATGTCATCTGCATACAGTGACAGTTTGATCTCTTCTCTTCCTATATGGATGCCTTTGATTTCTTTTGTTTGTCTAATTGCTGTGGCTAGGACTTCCAAAACGATGTTGAAGAGCAGTGGTGAGAGTGGGCATCCCTGTCTTGTTCCAGATTGGAGTGAGAAGGCTTTCAGTTTTTCCCCATTGAGGATTATATTTGCTGTGGGTTTATCCTAAATGGCTTTGATTATATTCAGGAATGTTCCCTCTATACCCACTTTGGCGAGGGTCTTGATCATGAATGGATGTTGGACTTTGTCAAATGCTTTTTCTGCATCTATTGAGATGATCATATGATTTTTGACTTTTTTTTTTGTTAATGTGGTGTATGATGCTGATTGATTTGCGTATGTTGAACCATCCTTGTGAACCTGGGATGAACCCAACCTGGTCATGGTGTATACTTTTTTTGGTATGTTGTTGGATTCGGTTGGCTAAGATTTTGTTGAGAATTTTTGCATCTATATTCATGAATGATATTGGGCGATAGTTTTCTTTTTTGGTGGTATCTCTGTCTGGTTTTGGAATGAGGGTGATGGTGGCATCATAGAAAGTCTTTGGGAGTATTCCTTCTTCTTCAACCTTTTGAAAGTCATTGTGTAGTTTTAAAGTCTATTTACCATTATTAACCCTCATACTCTCCCAGTGTCAAAATCTTCTCTCACTTGTTTTCCTGGAGACCTGGGATCTCCTCTGCTCTGTACTGATTGCTTTCTGAGCTGCTGTTGTCCTGGAATCTCCACTGATTTTCATCTGGTAATTCCCTTTATCCTTTTATTATCTTTACTCTCCTATTTCTGGATCCTCAGTCTTCCTCCTTTTTTTCCCTTTGAATTACTCCTACATTTTGGAGGGGCATGTTCCTCAGGAACTCTGTGAGAGAAAGCTTATATGTTTTGAGTCACTAGGTAGCTGAAAATGCTTCCTTTCTATGATAACTCTTAATTGCTATTTATCTGTGTATAGAAGTCTAGGTTGGTATTATTTTCCTTCAGAAGTTTGAGGGCATTGCTCCATTGTCTTATGGCTATTCATACTGAACCTGAGAAATTTGATGCTGGTGTTCCAATTTTTAATCCATGATATGAAACCTTTCTTTTTTGGAGGCTTTTAGGGCCTTTGAACAATCTTCAGTATTCCTTCCTTCCACAAAGTTGAGTCTTGGCGTGGGGCTGATTTCTTCTATTGTGTACCTGGAGGGTCCTTTTAATCTGGAAACTTGTATCCTTTAATTATGGGAAATTTTCTTGAATTACTTCTTGGATGATTTCTTTTATTATTTTTCTCTTTCCTTTCTTTCTAGAGTGGCTATTGTTTAGATATTGGCCCTCTTGGACTGATCCTTTAATCATCCTATTCTTTCCTCCCACCACCCATTTTCCTTCTCTTTGTTTTGGGCTACTTTCTGGGAGGTTTCCTCAATTTTATCTCCAAGTCCTTCCATTAAGTTTTTCAGTTCTACTATCACATTTTTAATTTCCCAAAATTTATTTTTTGTTTTACACATAGTCTGTTTTTAAAAATAGCTTCCTATTCATATCCATATCTGTTAAAAATAAGTCAGGTTCACTGAGGGATAATTTATATGCTATAAAATTGATACCTTGTCAGTACACAGTTTGACAAGGTTTGACAAACATATATAGTGATGTAGCCACTCTGACAATCAAGATATGGAGTATTTCCCTGACCTTAATAAGTCTTTTTTGTGACCCTTTGTGGTCATAACCCAACTCCTTCCCCTGGTCCCTGGCAATCCCTCATCTGCCTTTTGTCCCCATAGTTTTTTCCTTTTCTAGAAAGCTATATAAATCAAAGCACACAATATGTAGCTTTTTCTTCAGGCTTCTTTCATTTAGCATAACATTTTAGAGATGTATTCATGGTATTATATGTATTAATAGTTATTTCTTATTGCTACTGAGTAGTATTCCATCTGTTTATCTATTCACAAGGGTTATTTCTAGATTTGGGCTACTACAAAACAAAGCTGCTGTAAACATTTGGGAACAAGTCTTTGCAGGGACACAGAACTTCCTCTGTTGTGGATAAATATGTAGGAGTGGGATTGCTGTGTCATATAATGTGTTTGTCTAACTTAATAAACTGCCAAACTGTTTTCCAAAGTTGCTCTATCATTTCACTACCAGCAGAATATGAAGGCTCCAGTTTCTCTGTGAACTCACCAACACTTGGTATTGTCAGTCTTTTCAGTTTTAGCCATTCTGCCACATCTTGTTGATCTCTCTTAGGATATGACTGATATATACATAAAAATATTTCTTCTCCCTGTGTAGTTTCTGTTTCCTCTAGGCTGCTCTTCACTCTGTTTGTTTTGGTCTCCTGTTAAATGCATTCCTCGAAAGTTTGGTGGTCCTTGGCTGTCTAGCACATTTAAGAGTGAGGGGCTAAAAATTTTGTTGGCATCTCTGAGCTTACATGTGGAACTTATCTTCCAAAAGCTTTACTTTAGTTCTTTTGGATGGGCTATTTTTTCTTTCCTATTAGGTTATTATATTCCCCAGAAAGAAAGATCTTTCTGTTTCTTGCCTCAGCATTATCTGGACTGGAGGGAAGACAGCTTTTCTTTCTAAATAGCTTGAGTAGTGTTTCTGGATTTGAGCGTCATTGCCTACCTTGTACTATGTGTTCATTTCTGAATCAGTTGTTCTGAGTGAGGGGTGGAGAATATGAATCAGCAGACCTAGGTTACCTCCCCAGCCTTGGGGGAGATGGGATTTAGCCACACCCAGATCACATGACCTGAGCTGGGAAAAGGACTCATTCTCCAAAGGAAAGCCAAAAGGCTGCTACCAGAAAAAGGGGAAAAGGGTGCTGGGCAGGCAAAATCACAAGATGTTCACTATTTGATGTTTGTGTTAGTGGGGGAAAAAAAAGGAAAGCAGTACTTCCATCGATTTCAGCCAACAGGATTATATAGTGCTCCCCAAACATGCTGTATGTTTCTACCTCAGGCTCCATTCCCTTGCTCACAATATTCTCTCCATTTGGATTGCATCTTCACTCTTGCCAAATTTCTATTCTTCCAAGTCCTCCCAGAAATGCTGCCTCCTTCTTGAAACCTTACCTATGGCCATTTCCTCTGTCAAGCTATTGGATCTCATTAGTTCATGAATATACATTGCAGTCACTCACCTCTTGATTTGACTTATCCCACTACTGGATTGAGAGCCCAGCAATGGAGGAATGAGGTGCTTTTTGTCCCTAGATGTGCTCCACTCCTCACGTGGGAGTTCCAGGTTAGGCACTCCATGAATGTCTGTTGAATTGGAAAACACAACTGCTTAGCATTTTTATTTTGTAAAATGGGCTTAGTTTTACATGCTTCAGTGGTTTACAGTGCTTAATTATACACTTGGCAGAGTTAAAACAATTGTAGAGACAGAATACATCACTAGAGCCTTTAAGTGCTTTCGCATATATTTAGCTAAAGCTTTTAATACATAGAAAGTAACAGACAATGAATCATTATTAGGTAGTGAATTTCTTTCTGGCAACATTTTAGAAAAGTTTCAGAGAAAAATTTCCTGTAATTGGATTGTTGAATACAACTTCTCTGTGTCTAATAGAGTTACTGCCACATAGTAGATGGTTAGTGAGTAGTAGTTGAAGTAAATATTACTCTTCTCCCTGCCTTGAAAAAACGTGTAATCATCCCCCCACCCCGTGCTCTTAAGTAGCCTCTCTTGTAGCAAAACAAAACACCCTTGGGGGTTCTGAAAAGGTCTCACATTGCTGTGCACCCTTTTTTTTTTTTTTAGTTATGGGACCCTATGTGAGAAAAGTCCTGTGTGATGAGCTGGGGGCCCCAGCCAATTCTGCAATCAACTGTGTTCCCCTGGAAGATTTTGGGGGCCAGCATCCTGACCCCAACCTGACATATGCAACAACCCTTCTGGAAGCTATGAAAGGAGGGGAATATGGATTTGGAGCTGCCTTTGATGCTGATGGGGTAAGTAGGAAAGTTTTCTACCTGCTGATCCTTTTACTAGGTAATGAGCCAAGTGCTGGAAACCAGAGAATTAATGAATACCTCTGGGCATAGGAACCCAACTGGCTCTGCATCTGCCTTTCTGTTTAATGCCTAAGTATTGCAATTAAATAGCCATTACTTTTCTTTTCCCTAGTAAACATGATGTTATAAAGAGGTTATTTCTTTTTTAAAAAAAATTGAGCAATCTTTCCTTATGGCTGGTTTTGTTGAAATCACTATATAAGGAATCAGCTATTTTAACAATAATCTCCATTAGGTTTGGAGGAAAGTATGAATTAAGAATATAGAGACTTGGAGTTCCTGTTGTGGCTCAGCAGAAACGAATCTGACTAGCATCCATGAAGATGCAGGTTCGATCCCTGGGCTCGCTCAGTGGGTTAAGGATCCGGCATTGCCACGAGCTGTGGTGTAGGTTGCAGACACAGCTCGGATCCCACGTTTCTGTGGCTGTGGCGTAGGCCAACGGCTATAGCTCCGATTCAGCCCCTGGCCTGGGAACCTCCAACTGCCATGGTTGCAGCCCTAAAAAGATAAAAAACAAAGAAACAAACAAACAAAAAAGAATATAGAGGCTACTGAAGCCTGAGAAAGTCATCTCTACTTTGACAGGTGGGACATATTCCTCATTGTATCAGGATCCTGGGCCCTACAATTCAGGGATTTTGGTTTCCCATGCCCTCTTCGGCCTCATTCAAGTTGTGTAAATGTGTGGGTGGCAGTAAAGTGGCTTGTGATGATGATGGCACTGGGCTGCTAGTGGCAGATGCCTTGGTCTGAACATTTTCATACATTCCTTCCCACAGGACCGTTATATGATCCTAGGCCAAAATGGCTTCTTTGTGAGCCCTTCCGACTCCCTGGCCATCATTGCCGCCAACCTCTCTTGCATTCCGTATTTCCGTCAGATGGGCGTCCGAGGGTTTGGGAGGAGCATGCCCACCAGCACAGCCCTGGACAGGTAAGCACGGTGGTCACCATGATCAACTTCATGGTAGGCCTCTGATGCCCATGTCTCCTGTGCTGGCAGCTGTCACTCCTTCTCCCCTACTCCACTGGGAACTTGCTGAAAGCCTGGGAACTTACAGATATGGCAGCATGTACTGGTAGGAGGGTGAAGGATCAGGTGTTCTGAACTTGATTCTTGGTTCTACTACTTCTTAACTCTTTGGAACTTGGGAGACTTACTTGGTTTCTACACCTCTGTTTTCTTATATTCTGAATGAGGATGATCATAGTATCATTCTTACGGGGATTGTTATGAGGTAGGAATGAGGTGATTCTTATGAAACGTTTAACAGAATATGTCTGGTTCATAGTAAATACTTCGTAAATGTTTCGTAGGAAAACTTACTAAGCACATGAGCTAGAAAGAACATAAGTCTTAAGGTGGATCATATTATGTTAAAATGCTAACGTGTATCATCATTAGTTCTGTAAAAACAAATGACACATTGTAGGTTTGTTGTGAGAATGAAAGAAGAGATGCATGGAAAATGCCCAGTAGGAGATTCACTTAGTAGATAAGACATTCTGAAGTTTCTTTCTGCTTGTCCTACACATCCATCTTTTACCTTGTCTTATAAACATGAATTTCAGAGTCTAAGATTTTCAAGCCACATATATTATTGTGGAGGTAGTATTTGTTATGGTAGAAAGTTATGCACAATGTGGTATATGGAATGACTGGCCAACAGAGATCTGCTTATAGCACAGGGAACTTTACCCAATATTCTGTGATAACATATATGGGAAAATGATCTGAAAAAGAGTGAATGTGTGTACATATATAACTGAATTACTTTGTAATACAGCAGAAATTATCACAACATTGTACATCAACTATACTTCAATAAATTAAAAAAAAAGAGAGAGATTGAGGTAAATTTGAAAAAAAGAAAAAGAAAACAAAAAAGGAAACTGTAAATATCGTCTCTCTCTTCCTGAGTTACTTATATTAATCCATAAATATATTTTTCCTTTGGATCTCTTTCTATACATGTAAAATATATACTGTTGTAAATCATATATAATCTACATAATATGATATATAATATGTATAATATATATTTGCTTTTTTAGAAAACCAAAAAGAGATCTGAAAGTACATACTGCTTTGTAACTTGCTTTTCTTTTTCACCAACAATCTCTACCTTCATATTAATATATTTTTATGTCATCTAAAACCAAGATTATATTCAAATTGCCTCCAAGTGTCCTCAGAATGCTTTTAATGGATGTTTTGCCCAAAGCAGCATCCTATCCAAAACCATTCAGGGCATCTGGTTGTTAGGTCCATCCCTTAAGGCTTTTATAATCTCACACAATCCTTTTATCTTTACTTAATGACATTGATTTTTGAAGAGACCTGACCAGGTGTCCTGCAGAATCCCACCTTCTGGATTTGTATAGTTGTTTCTTCATCATGTTACCAGTCATTCAGTCATTCCTGAAGTAATTTTATACGCACCATAATCATAATCTTGAGGGTACAGTTTAATGAGTTTTGAAAAATGTATACATCTGTAAAACAACCCCCCAGAATAAGCCATAGAACATTCCTATCACCCCCAAAAGTTCCCCTGTCCTCCTTCTAATGCCCCTTAGGCAAACCATTGTCATAGTTTCTTCTGCCATATTTCGGTTTTACCTGTTCTTGAACTGCTCGTAAATAGAATCATATACCAGGTACTCGTTTGTTACTGTTTTTTTTTTCACTTAATGTGTATTTTTGATTCATCCACATCCACTGCATGCATTACTAGTTCATTCTCCTTTGTTGCTGTGTGGTATACCAGGGTATGAATATTCATAATTTACTTTCCCAGTCTCCTATTTATGAACATTCAGGTTGTTTCCATTTGTTAGCTGCTATGAATCATGACATTATAAGCATGTTTTTTTTTAGACACATTTACTTTTCTCTAGGGTTATTGTCTAATAGAATGCTGATTGTAGCGTAGATATATATTTAATTTTACAAGAAACTCCCAACTTATTCTCCATCTCACACACTTATTTCGCAATGTTTGAGAGTTCTAGTTGCTTCATATTCTCATTAACATGTGGTGTCATCAGTCTTTTATTTTAACCATTCTGGTGAGAACAAAATATTATTTCATTTTGGTTTAGATTTGCTTCATCCTAATAACTAGTGATGTTGGGCTCGTTTTCGTATGCTTATTGTCCCTTTGTGAACTTTTTTTGTTTAAGGACATATTCAAATTGTATTTGCTCAATTAAAAAATGCTTGTCTTATTGATTTATAGAAGTTCTTTATAGTCTCTAGATAATAAATCTCTTGTGAAATATATCACAGATATTTCTCCCTCCTGTCACTGTTGTTTTCAGAAGAGCATAACTTTAAAACTTTGATTTCTTACGTAATTAATATAGACTTTTTTTTTGTTCTCCATAGGAAATCTTTGTTTACCCAAACATCAAAAGGATGTTTTCCCTATGTTCTCTTATAGAATCATTATAGTTTTTATTTTTTACATTTAACACTATGATGATTGTGAATGAATTTTTGTGTGGGGTATAAGGCAGGTGTCAAGGTTCAGTTTTCCCCATAACCATTTGAAATTGAAAAGGATTTACTTTTCCCTTTGTGGGTTTGTTAAAAATCAGTTGAGCATGTATATGTGGGTCTGTTTCCAGAGTCTACCTTCTCTTCCACTGATCCATTTGTCTGTCCTTTTGCCAATATTACACTATCTCCATTATTGAAGTTTTAAAGTAAATATTTAAATCAGGTGACACCCTCAACTCTTTTGTCCATATTGAAAAAAATGTGTATCTTAGATCTTTTGTCTTTCTAAAAACATTTTCTTTTCTTTTTTTTATTATTCAAATGAATTTATCACATCTGTAGTTGTATAAATGATCATCACAATCTTATTTCACAGAATTTCCATCCCACAGCCCAAGCACATCCCCCCACCCTCCAAACTGTCTCCTCTGGAGACCATAAGTTTTTCAATGTCTGCATCAATGTTCTGCAAAGACGTTCAGTCTGTCCTTTTTTCAGATTCCACACATCAGTGAAAGCATTTGATGTTGGTGTCTCATTGTATGGCTGGCTTCACTTAGCATGATAGTTTCTAGGTCCATCCATGTTGCTAAAAATGCTGGTATTTCATTCATTTTAATGGCTGAGTAATTCCATTGTGTATATGTACCACATCTTCTATATCCACTCCTCCGTCGATGGACATTTAGGTTGTTTCCATGTCTTGGCTATTGTGAATAGCGCTGCAATGAAGATCAGAGTCCATGTGTCTTTGCGAGTCATGGTTTTCTCTGGAGAGATGCCCAGGAGTGGGATTGCTGGGTCAAATGGTAGTTCTATGTTTAGTTTTCTGAGGCATCTCCATCCTGTTTTCCACAGTGGTTGCACCAATTTACATTCCCACCAACAGTGTACTAGGGCTCCTTTGTCTCCACACCCTCTCCAGCACTTATTGTTTGTAGACTTTTGGACGATGGCCATTGTGGCTGGTGTAAGGTGGTAGGTCATAGTGGTTTTGATTTGCATCTCTCTAAGGATGAGTGATGTTGAGCATCTTTTCATGTGTTTCTCGGTCATGTGTGTGTCTTCTTTGGAGAAGTGTCTGTTTAGATCTTCTGCCCATTTTTTGATGGGGTTGATTGTTTCTTTGGTATGGAGCTGCAGAAGGTGTTTATAAATTTTGGAGATGAATCCCTTGCCAGTTGAATCACTTGCAAAGATTTTCTCCCATTCTGTGGGTTGTCTTTTTGTTTTGTTTAGGGTTTCCTTTGCTGTGCAGAAACCTTTCAGTTTGATTAGGTCCCATTTGTTTACTTTTGTTTTTATTGTTAATCCTCTGATAGGTGGATCTGAGAAGATGTTGCTGTCGTTTAATGTCAGAGAGTGTTTGGCCTATGTTTTCCTCTAGGAGTTTGATAGTGTCTGGTCTTCTATCTAGGCCTTTAATCCATTTGGAGTTTATTTTTGTGTATGGTGTTAGGAAGTGTTGTCATTTCATTCTTTTCCATGTGGCTGTCCAGTTTTCCCAGCACCACTTATTGAACAAGCTGTCCTTTCTCCATTGTATATCCTTGCCTCCTTTGCCATAGATTAGTTGACTGTAGGTGCGTGGGTTTAATTCTGGGCTTTCTATCCTGTTTGACTGAT
The DNA here is from genome assembly GCF_016906955.1 of Phacochoerus africanus. Taxonomy (NCBI): domain Eukaryota; kingdom Metazoa; phylum Chordata; class Mammalia; order Artiodactyla; family Suidae; genus Phacochoerus; species Phacochoerus africanus. The sequence continues at coordinate 223,808,608 of NC_062545.1, forward strand.
CTATATTTCTGTCTTTGTGCCAGTACCATATGGTTTTGATGATTGTTGCTTTGTAGTATAGTCTGAGGTCCGGGAGCCTGATTCCTCCAGCTCCATGTTTCCTTTTCAGGATGTCTTTGGCTATTCTGGGTCTTTTGTGCTTCCAAACAAACTTTAACATATTTTGTTCCAGTTCTGTGAAAAATGTCCTTGGTGCTTTGATGGGGATTGCATTGAATCTGTAGATTGCCTTGGGTAGTATAGTCATTTTGATAATATTGACTCTTCCAATCCATGAGCATGGTATATCTTTCCATGTATTTGTGTCATCTTTGATTTCTTTCATCAGTAGCTTGTAGTTTTCAGAGTACAGGTCTTTTGTCTCTTTAGGTAGGTTTACTCCTAGGTATTTTATTCTTTTGGATGCGATGGTAAACGGGATTGCTTCCCTAATTTCCTTTTCTGCTCTTTCATTGTTAGTGTATAGAAATGCCATCGATTTCTGTGTGTTGATTTTGTATCCTGCGACTTTGCCAAATTCATGGATGAGCTCTAACAGTTTTCTGGTAAAGTTTTTAGGATTCTCTAGGTATGGTATCATGTCATCTGCAAATAGTGATAGTTTTACTTCTTCCTTTCCAATTTGGATTCCTTTTATTTCTTTTACTTCTTTGATTGCTGTGGTTAGGACTTCCAGAACTATGTTGAAGAGCAGTGGTGAGAGCGGACATCCTTGTCTTGTTCCTGATCTCAGCAGGAATTCTTTCAGCTTTTCACCATTGAGAATGATGTTCGCTGTGGGTTTGCCATATATGGCCTTTATCATGTTGAGGTAGGTTCCCGTCATGCCCACTTTCTGAAGGGTTTTTATCAGAAATGGATTTTGTCTTTGGATTTTGTCTTTGGATTTTGTCAAAGGCTTTTTCCGCATCCACAGTTTTTATTCAGTTTGTTAATGTGGTGTATCGCACTGATGGATTTGCGGATATTGAAGAATCCTTGCATCCCTGGGATAAATCCCACTTGAGCATGATGTACAATCCTTTTAATGTATTGTTGTATGTGGTTTGCTAATATTTTGTTGAGGATTTTTGCATCGATGTTCATCTGTGAAATTGGCCTGTAGTTTTCTTTTTTTGTGGGATCTTTGTCTGGTTTTGGTACCAGGGTGATGGTGGCCTCATAGAATGAGATTGGGAGTATCCCTTCCTCTGCAATTTTTTGAAATAGTTTCAGAAGGAGAGGTGTTAGCTCTTCTCTAAATGTTTGATAGAATTTGCCTGTGAAGCCCTCTGGTCCTGGACTTTTGTTTGTTGGACGTTTTTTAATCACAGTTTCAATTTCAGTTCTTGTGACGGGTCCATTCATCTTTTCTATTTCATCTTGGTTTAGTCTTGGAAGATAGTACTTTTCTAAGAATTTGTCCATTTCTTCAAGGTTTTCCGTTTTATTGGCGTACCGTTGCATATAGTAGTCTCTTATGACTCTGTATTTCTATGATGTCTGTTGTTCCTTTTTCATTTCTAATTTTATTGATTTGAGTCCTCTCTCTCTTTTGCTTGATAAGTCTGGCTAGGGGTTTATCAATTTTGTTGATCTTTTCAAAGAACCAACTTTTTGTTTCATTGATCTTTTCTATGGTTTTCTTTGTTTCTATTTCATTGATTTCTGCTCTGATCTTTATGATTTCTTTCTTCTACTAACTTTAGGTCTTGTCTGTTCTTCTCTCTCGAGCTGCTTTAGATGTGATGTTAGCTTGTTTATTTGAGCTTTTTCTTGTTTCCTGAGGTGGGCTTGTATTGCTATAAGCTTTGCTCTTAGAATGGCTTTTGCTGCATCCCATAGGTTTTGGAATGTGGTATCTTCGTTGTCATTTGCTTCTAGGTATTTTTTAATTTCCTCTTTGATTTCTTCAGTGGTCCGTTTGTTGTTTAGTAGTATGTTGTTTAGTCTCCACGTGTTTGTGTTTTTTGCAGATTTTTTCCTGTTGATGTCCAGTTGAATAGTGTTTTCAGAAAAGATGCTTAATATGATTTATATTTTCTTAAAGTTACCAAGGTTGGATTTGTATCCCAGGATATGATCAATCTTAGAGAAAGTTCCATGTGCAGTTGAGAAGAATATGTATTCTGTTGCTTTTGGATGGAATGTCCTATAAATATCTCTTAAGTTCATCTGGTTTAATGCTTCATTCAGGGCCTGTGTTTCCTTATTTATTTTCTGTCTGGTTGATCTGTCTATTGCTGTAAGTGGGGTGTTAATGTCCCCCACTATGATTGTGTTATTGTTGATTTCTCCTTTTAAGGTTGTTAGCAGTTGCCTTATAATTGTGGTGAACCTACATTGGGTACGTAGATATTTAAAATTGCTATATCATCCTCTTGGATTGATCTTTTGATAATTATGTAATGTCCTTCTTTGTCCCTTAAAATATTCATTTTAAAGTCTATTTTGTCTGATATGAGTATTGCTACTCCAGTTTTCTTTTGATCCCCATTTGCATGAAATATTTTCTTCCATCCTCTCACTTTCAATTTGTATGTGTCCCTAGAAGTGAAGTAGGTCTCTTGAAGACAGCATATATATGGATCTTGTTTTTTGTATCCATTCAGCCAGTCTGTGTCTTTTGGTTGGGGTGTTTAGTCCATTAACATTTACAGTAATTATTGATATGTATGTTCTTATTGCCATTTTATTAATTACTTTGGATTTGTTTCTGCTGCTCTTTTTTCTTTCCTTCTTCTCTTGTTCTTTTCTGCCTATAGAAGTTCCCTTAGTATTTGTTGTAAGGCTGGTTTAGTGTTGCTGAATTCTCTCATCTTTTGCTTATCTGTGAAGGTTTTGACTTCTCCTTCAAACCTGAATGAGAGCCTTGCTGGGTAGAGTAATCTTGGTTGGAGGTTTTTTCCTTTCATCACGTTAAGTATATCATGCCACTCCCTTCTGGCCTGCAGAGTTTCTGCTGAAAAATCTGCCGATAACCTTATAGGGGTTCCCTTGTATGTTATTTGTTTCTTTTCCCTGGCTGCTTTCAATATTTTCTCTTTGTCTTTAATTTTGGTCAGTTTGATTAATATTTGTCTTGGGGTGTTCCTCCTTGGGTTTATTTTATATGGTACTCGTTGTGCTTCCTGGATTTGAGTGAGTGGTTCCTTTCCCATGTTAGGGAAGTTTTCGGCTATTATCTCTTGGAATATTTTTTCTGTCCCCTTCTCTCTCTCTTCTCCTTCTGGCACCCCTATAATACAGATGTTGGTGCGTTTAACATTGTCCCAGTGTTCTCTGAGACTCTTTTCATTTTTTTTTTGTCTTTTTGCCTTTTCTTGAGCCGCTCCCATGGCATATGGAGGTTCCCAGGCTAGGGGTCAAATCGGAGCTGTAGCCACTGGCCTACACCAGAGCCACAGCAATGCTGGATCCTTAACCCACTGAGCAAGGCCAGGGACCGAACCTGCAACCTCCTGGTTCCTAGTTGGATTCATTAACCACTGCGCCACAACGTGAACTCCTCTTCATTTGTTTTCAATCTTTTTTCTCTTTTCTGTTCTGCATCCGTAATTTCCACTAATCTGTCTTCCACCTCGCTTATTTGTTCTTCTGCCTCCTGTATTCTGCTGTTAGCTGCTGCTAGTGAATTTTTGATTTCAGTTATTTATTGTATTTTACATCTCTTCTTATTTAAGTTTTATATCTTGTATCTCTTTGCTCAGTGTTTCCTGTAAGTTATCCATCTTTGCCTCCAGTTTATTTCCAATGTCTTGCGTCAACTTCAGCATCAACAGTCTAAAGTCTTTTTCCTGGAGGCTAAGAATCTCCTCCTTGCTTAGATGTTTTTCTGGGGTTTTTCCTTTCTCCCTCATCAGAGTTATAGTCTTCTGTCTTTTCATTTTTATAGGTTTTTGGTGTGGTGACCTTTTTACACATAATAGTGTTGTAGCCTTTCTTACTTCTGGTGTCTGCCCCCCCTGTGGCTGAAGTCGGTATGGGGGCTTGCTGTAGGCTTCCTGATGGGAGGGGCTGATGCCTGCCCACTGGTAGGTGGAGCTAATTCTAATCCCTCTGGTGGGTTGGGTGTTGTCTCTGGATGGGATTAGAAGCAGCTGTGTGCCTGAGGGGTCTTTAGGTAGCCTGTTTACTGAGGGGCGGGGCTGTGATCCCACCTGGATTGTTGTTTGCCCTGGGGCTTCTCAGCAGCTGACTGAGGGGGAGTGGCCAGATTTTCCCAAAATGGCCACCTCCAGAGAAAGGCACGCTGCTGAATATTCCCAAGAGCTTTTCTTTCAATGTCCCTCCCTCACAACAAGTTACATTCACCCCTGTTTTCCCATGATGTCCTCCAAGAACTGCAGTCAGGTTTGACCCAGATTCCCATGGAGACTTTGCTTTGCCCTGGGACCCAGTGCATGTGAAAGTCTGTGTGCACCTTTTAAGAATGGGGTCTCCATTTCCCCCAGTCCCATGGAGCTCCTGTGCACAAGCCCCACTGGCCTTCAATGCCAGATTATCCAGGGGCTCCTTTTCCCTGAACCAGATCTTCACACGTGAGCGTTTGATGTGGTGTTCAGACCTCTCATTCCTGTAGGTGAGTCTCTGTGAACCAGTTAGTTTCCAGTCTGTGGGGCTTCCCACCCAGTAGATATGGGGTTGTTTATATCATGAAATTGCCCCTCCTACCTCTTGATGTGTCCTCCTCTTTTTCTTCTGGAGTAGGATATCTTTTTTAAGGTTCCTGGTCCATTTGGGTGAAGAATGCTCAGTCTTTAGTTGTGAATTTTGTCATTTTTAGGAGACAAGTTGAGCTCCAGTCCTTCTATTCTGCCATCTTAATCCCATCTCCTCTACATACATTTTAGAATCAACTTGTCTACCAGAACCTGGTGAAATTTTGACTGAGATTATATTGACTCCATAGAGCGATTTTGGAAGTGTTGCATTTTAGTAATATTGAGATTTCTACTCCATGCATGTGATATATATCTCAGTTGATTATGTTTCCTTTAACTTCTCTTATATCCATTGTAGGTTAATTTCTCTTACATATGCTTTGTAGTTTAGTGTGGACACTTTACATAATTCTTGTTAAATTTACTTTTTTTTGGGGGGGGGGTCTTTTCTAGGACTGCACCCTTGGCATATGGAGGTTCCCAGGCTAGGGGTCTAATCAGAGCTGTAGCTGCCAGCCTATGCCACAACCACAGCAACACGGGATCAGAGCCACATCTGTGACATACACCACAGCCCATGGCAACGCCAGATCCTTAACCCATTGAGTAAGGCCAGGGATCGAACTTGCAACCTCATGGTTCCTAGTTGGATTTGTTAACCACTGCGCCATGACAGGAACTCCAATTCTTGTTAAATTTAATCATGAATATTTTATATATTTTGATGTTCTTATAAATGGAATAGTTTTATAGATTTAATTTTCCAGTTGTTTGCTGCTAGTAATGAGGAATATAATTGATTTCTGTAAATTGATCTCTTATTCTTCCACCTGTGGGGAGATGAATTACATGCCTTTTGGATATTCCCTAGGTTACTTTGCCCTCAGGTGATGTTGATATTAAGTGCCATGATAATGAACCAACCTCAGTTTAAAAGTTTTGCCTTATTAATATTACCAAAGACTTGGATGTATGATGGCATTTTCCCTCTTTGCCTTTCTTTCCTTTCCAAAAAAAAAAAGCGAAGCAAAAATCAGACCATCTCTAGAAATGGTCATTCTAGACCATTTCTTATGGTCCAGAGTCATAAACGATCCTGAGTGTTATGTAAGTTATTTAATATTGTGGGAGCATATTTAATAACACCTACTTATACAGAATCTTATAAATTAGAAAGAATTTTCAAAAATTTTAACTCAACTTCGTCTTTGCAAAGATTTGATAAGGTAACTGGGTAGGTCTTACTCTCAACATATTAAAGATGCTGAACCAGTTATCAGAGAGGTCAAGTGACTTGTGCAAGCCTTCTCAGCTAGTAGGACAATGGCCCAGGATTTGAAACTGTCACATCTGCCCAGTAACTACAACTTGATCAGGATGGTCCCTGAGAAACCAGTTGAGACTATTGCTCAACTCTCCTGTGGGGTAGTCAGTGGCTTTCCAAACCCTGGCCAGGAGAAGCTGGTTTCATTCTTACAACAAAAACCATTTGTCCTCTTTTCTGGTGGAAATTTCCCAGTAGTTCTTGATTTCACTTTATCCCTCCCACTCCCAATAAATCTCTGTTTCAGTCAGAAACCAGAGGCCTTGCTTAGAAATTTCACAAAGGACCTGTTCTGATATGTAAGTGACCATTTAAAAGGATTATTCATGCTTGCTGGTCGGGATTCAGAATCCTGTGGGGCTCTGACGTGGTGATTTGTTTTGGGTATTTGACCTCTTGTGGAGTCCCAGGTGGATTTGCATGATGGACACTTTATACGCTTCTTTCTTCTTGGTAAGATAAATGCAACCTCATCATTTTATCTTGACAGTGGTTTCCCATAGACGTTATTTTTTTAATTGATAAAATCATAGGAATGCCAGTAAATGCCAGGCCATGGAAGAATGATGACTGAGTGGCTGAGCCACATTAAATGATATGCTTGCCCTAACTCCTGGGATTCCAGAATAAGGAGCCCCTGCACCCTTGAAGCTGATGACTTAGACAAACTTCCATTGTTCACAGATAGTTGTTGTTCCCAAGGGAAGATATTCAGTATCTTCAATTTCTACTCTTGCAGTATCACTAAAACAAGGATTCCATTTTCCCCTGAATAATACTGTTTCAGTCTTGAAAACGGCATTCCTTTGGGGCTTTGTCATTCTGAATGTGTCTGATTTGTGGTTGCAGATGAATCTGTATTGCTGAAATCATTTTGGTTCAAATGATTTGAGAAGTAAAGCACATTCAAAGTGTAATGTCGCCCCAAGTTCTGTCTCCGCCCCATGAGGAGGTATTAAATAATCCTCTGTGTCATCATCCTTCAGTAATATTTATGAAGCACCCATCTGTGCTTGGGACTGTGCTGAATGCTGTGTGAAACAAGGCAAACACATGCAGCCTTGAGCTCTCTTCATTACAGATGTTTAGAGCCTCAGACAAGGCTAGCATCCTTCTATACCCTGCAAGGGAGCCAGATCAGAAGAGTGTGTTTTGACTCAAGGGAGGCCACATAAGGTCCACCACCCATAAACATCATGGTGAAGGGAATTAGTGCTCTCCTCTCTTTTTGCATTTTGTGTCACTCCTGTTGTTCACCATTTATTCACTCAATAAATACTTATTAAAGGCCTTCTAGGTCCCAGACAACTGTCCTTTTCCCTGATGGAACTTACAGTCTAATGGAGAAAATAAATCATAAATAAAGAAAAAATATAGAAACATAAGTTGTAACACATGTTAGAGGAAATGACCTTGGTATAAGAATATTTGGCAGGTGTGGTGCATCCTGCTTAGATAAGGTATCCAGGAAAGGACTTTCTGAGGAGGTTACAGGTAGGACCAAACATCAGAAACATGAGGCTGGACCTGGCTTTGATGCTGAAATGACCCATGACATATGGGAAAATACTTATTTTTCAGGGTGTGGTCTGCAACTATTTGTTGCCATCCCCAATCTGAAATATGTACTGTAGCTTTATCTTGAATTTATTCAGCTGGTCATTGGAATAAGAGAGTGTTAATCCTGCACATAGGCAAGTATCTACTGATGTATGATAACCTTGGTCCTTGTTGCGTCCTTTAGATCTGTGCTATTTTTGTCTCCAAGCTCAGTCAAGATTGTATAGCAGTAATGGAAGAGATAGTGTTGTGAGCTAATATGTGCTTGTCCAGTCTCTCATACATCCCTTGAGCTATAGAATGATAGGACTTAAAATGATAACTATGTTCAAGTGTAGCTTTTTGGGGTCATACCCATGGCATATGGAGGTTCCCAGGCTAGGGGTCAGATAGGAGCTGCAGCGGTTGACCTACACTACAGCCACAGCAACACAGGATCAGAGCTATGTCTGTGGCCTATACCACAGCTCATGGCAACGCCAGATCCTTAATCCAATGAGCAAGGCCAGGGATCGAACCCGCATCCTCATGGTTACTAGGTGGGTTCGTTTCTGCTGTGCCACAATGGGAACTCTCTCCATAGCTTTTTAAGTCAGGGTGAAGGAAGAAAAGAGATGGCACCCTCAAAAGGATTTGCTATAAAGAATTTAGTAAGTTAATAACCTGGTCCACAGAAGTATGGGTAAAGATAACAAAGGAAAGCCTCCAAATCAAGAAGCCCCCCTAATGGAGAGGCACTTAAGGACTCACAATATCAGAAAGCTATTAATTCTCACATGACTCAAGGGTCAAGGGTGGGATCAGGGTAACCATGGTCTGGCAAGGTCTGGAGTTGCCGGGGACTGAACTTATTGGGGAGGTACAAATACCTCAGCTTCCCTTTGTTACCACCCTCCAAAATCTGCAGTCTGCTGCTGATGCCTCCTATTGGCCAAGTCCAGCTGGAAGCCAGAGGGCAAGCTGTGGAGCTCAGCTTTGTAGGGAAGTGAACAAGGGCAGAGATGGGCACTGAATGAGATGGGGACTCTGGGGTAGAAGAGGGGCAGATGAAGAATAACCAGCACAACCAACACAATGGCCAGTCCTTTTGGTAATCTCTACCTCCTCTTCTCTCAGTCTTATCCTCTCACCAGTTATTTGGACTTCAGATCTAGCAAGTTGAGTTAATCATACTGATCACTGAACAATCCTTTCATAATTTGTCCAATATTATTAAATATTATTATTAAATATTATAATTTGTCATATTATTAAAAAATTAATGTGTTTCTCTTTTCTTTGACTGTCTTCCCCCCATAGACAACCACAGATGTGTTTATTGTTTCCTTTTGTTTGGGTGTAGTTGGTTTATTTGCATGTATTTTAAATGATTGTGACTAGTACTGTATACTAGATCGTTTGGTTTCTTATTTTTTTCCACTGTATTAAGATCCTCTCAGTGCCTACGTGTACATCTAGTGTGTTGCTTCTTGCTGCTGCATGGTAGCATGATGTGCATTCACATGTCACCTTTGTCCCCTTAGCACCAAACCCTCAGGCTGCCTCTTATCTCCTGCAGCAATGAATGATGCTCAGTAGCCCCCTTGGGGTTTGTGGGAGGATTTCATTGACATGTGTATCCAAGAGCAAAATTGTTGGGGCAGAGGCAGTGTATATACTTAATTTGACCAAATCCTATGTAAGATTGTACTCTTAAATGGCTTTCCTAGTCTGCTTCCCTCACCAGTTCTTGCATCTTCAAACCCAGGCCAATATTTTATTGTCTAGCTTTCTAATTTTCTCCCAGTGGAATAGATAGAGAGTGACATACCATTGCTGTACTAAACTTTCATTTGTCATGTTACTAATGAGCATATCTTCAGATGCTTGAGAGATTTGGGGGTTTCCTTTTATTAGCTGTCTGTTCCTATCCTTGACCTGTTTTTCTCCTTAGGGTTCTCCCCCCATTTTTGGTGTATTTGCATGAGTTTATTGTATATTCTGAATATTAGACCCTTGTTCATTTTAGGCACTTCTAATTTTCATCTTTTCTTCCTCAGACAAAAACTTACCCCTAAGTTCTATATTCAAATTGCTGTCAATAGACAACTTTGCCATAGATGAATCAAATTTAATATGTGTGAATAGCAACTTTTTTGATTTTTCCCTAAAAATGGTTCTTCTTCATGTTTATTATCTGAGTGAATCACCTGTCATAATCATGGACTTCCACTTCTCCCTCATTCCCAGTGCACCATTAGTCATGTAAAATCACTTAAATATTTCCTGAGTGATTCTTTCCTCTCCATCCCTATTTTTATTTTCCTAGTACAGGTTCTCATAACCTTTTGCTTGGACTAGTGCAATAGTTAGTGAACTGGTCTCCTTAGGCCCAGACCTCCTCTTCTTCATTCCATCATCAGGACCATGCCCAAGGTTGGTTGTTCTAGGGCAGAAAGCCATGCATCTCCTTCCCTTGCTTACAATGTCTTGGTGGCTTCAAAAGGCTGCATCATGAGATCCCATGTCCTGATTCTAAAACATGCGTAATCTCTGAATAATGACCATGTCACGCTTGCTGACAATTTTATCATGCCCTCTTAGATGTATTGTGTTGCTTACTGTTTCCTAAATTTGATGGCCTCTCACACTGATGGGCCTTTACATTTCCTGCTCTCTTTCCTTGAAATATGTTCCCTTTGTCCCATCCTACACCCCACTTAGTTCTTCCTGTCCTTACAATATTTGAGTCAGCATGACCTTCTTAGTAAGTACTCCTTTAATGTCATGTTCCTCCACCCCAAATGGTGGGACTTGCTCTTCTGAGATCCCTTTATCGCAGTTGTCATAGTCATGGAGCACATGTACTTGTCTGTTTCCTAATGTCTGGTGATCCCCCCAAAGGCACGGGTAGGTTCTTAGTAAACACTTAACTAAATGAATGAATGAGATTTTTTCTCCTTTTGGATACTTTTTATTGGGAGAATATGTAACTAGAACTCCACAGATCTAATCACATAATTCTAAAAGTTAACTACCATGAACTAAAAACAAGCTTCTTTTGAATTTTGTACAAAATAAATTTGTCGATGCCATCACCAGGTGGTACAAAAAAGTTTACTGAAGGATAAGAAGGAAATGAATGATGTATAACTGCACAGTCTTCTTTGGGTATAGTAAAACTGTGCCTGACTTATGGTTTTCATTTATATTTAGGTAAGTTTGTAGTGAGTTGGATTTTTCTAATGTTATGTGAGTATTGATTATAACAATAAAATGAGGTAAAAGGAAGTAACAACATAGCAGTTATTTCCTAGTTAATAACTTCAGACTCACCACAGCTTCAGCTGAAGCTCGGGTTTCTTTATTCCTTGCTCTGCTAAGTAGAGTGAGAAGTGGATTTCTTTCTAGGACATGCAGAGAATACCTAGCATTGCCTTCTTCTGTGCTTTTTGTGTTTACCTCCTGGAAAGGATGCTAGCAGTGATTCAAGCCTGCATGTCAGAATTTCTAAGATATGATATCAGATGAGAAAGTGATTTCATACCTACATTTAGTAGAAGACCCTTATAAATTAATTAGCTAAAGTAAGAGGAATAAATTGGTAATATTTAAGACTAGAAGCTGCAATAGTTTTAGAGATGCTGGATGAGCCATCTTGGGTTTCTCCTGTCTGTGTTGGTCAGAAAAACAATTTTGGATGAGCATCGAGTGACCTGAGTTCCAAAATATATAGTCATCATCATTCTTCCATGTGAACTCAAAGTCAGACCATTTTGATAAATCAGCTTTCTCTGGCCTGCTCTTTTCAAGGACTTTTTTCCTCTCTTTGGTTTTGTTTATAGAAAGACCTAGTCTTTTTTTTTTTTTTTTTTTTTTTTGCTTTTTAGGGCTGCACCTATGGCACATGGAAGTTCCTAGCAGTTGAATTGGAGCTGTAGCCGCTGGCTTACACCACAGCCACAGCAACACAAGATCCAAGCCACATCCACAACCTACACGACAGCTCAAGGCAATGCTGGATCCTTAACCCACTGAGAGAGGCCAGGGATCGAACCTGCATCCTCATGGATCCTAGTTGGGTTCATTACTAATGAACCATGAAGGGAACTCCCAGAGTCACTGTTAAGGGTGTCCAGCATCCTCTTCTCAGCCTTTCCACTGACTTGGCACTTGTTGGCTTTTGGCAAGTAATTTTGATCACTGGTGAATTCTACCAGTGTGGAAAGACATTTCTTTACACTGCCCTGGGTGATTGGGAATTAAAGATCATTTTAAGCAGTGGTTTCAATGCCATCTGCTCTAGAGCATAAAATTAAGCAGCATGCAGTTACTCTCCAGTGGGAATGTTGAATTCATGACTTGCCTTTATTTATAATCTCATTTTTGGTTTGGGGAGGGTCCATTCGGTTAAATAACCTTATACCTTTTTTTTTTCTTGTGAATTAAAGTATTTACGCACTTTAAAAATCAATTCCATTTATTACTGCAAAGGGACATGAGGTAACTTTTTGGGCTGATAATAACGTTCTATATCTTCTATGGTGGTGGATACAGAACTCACTCTGTGTGTGTGCGTGTATATATATATATATATATACACACACATGTATATATACACATATATACATACACACATAAATTTTAAATTTATTGGATATAGTTGACTTAGAAAGTTGTATTAGTTTCAGGTGTACAACAAAGTAAATCAGTTACTCATATACATATATCTGTTCCTTTTCAAGTTCTTTTCCTATATAGGTTAACTCCATCTGTATTTATCTATCTGTTGAGATTCATGATACTGAACATTTAAAATTGGTGAATTTTATTTTATGTCAGTTATAAAGGTGAAAGAATAATCAAACCCTATTTATTTGAAAACCAAACAGGAGTTCCCGTCGTGGCACAGTGGTTAACGAACCCGACTAGGAACCATGAGGTTGCAGGTTTGGTCCCAGCCCTAGCTCAGTGGGTTAACGATCTGGCGTTGTTGTGAGCTGTGGTGTAGGTTGCAGATGTGGCTCAGATCCCGCGTTGCTGTGTCTCTGGCATAGGCCAGTGGCTACAGCTCCGATTCGACCCCTAGCCTGGGAACCTCCATATGCCGTGGGAGCAGCCCAAGAAATAGCAAAAAGGCAAAAAATAAAAATAAAAATAAAAATAAATGAAAACCAAACAAAGCACTTCTCTTGGATCTTCCTTTAGATTGGGGTCATGGGTCATGACTCTTTTTGAATGACTCCAGTTCCCAGTATCAAGGCTGGCATTTACCAAACCATCAGTAAACACTGGCTGGGTTCAGGTGAGTCTTTGGACTAGCTATCCACTGCCTTCTTCTGTGTAGTAAGCCAAAGCCTCAGTACACTACCTGCAGTCTTGTCTTGGAAAAGACTTACATTCAGAGTTGGAAGTTCTAAGATTTCACAGTCATTAATCACATTTATTGGTGGCATAAAAGATATAAGGAAGATGGGATAGCCTAGCATGACTCTGAACTGTATGCTTTGTCAAGCAGCCGGAGAAGCTTGGCACTTGACAATGCTTTTAAATGACAGAGGATAATGATAAATTATCTTAGGCTCGAAGATCTTTCTGGAGTGAAAAAGGTTTTTGTACCAAAAAAAATGTACTTTTAGTATAACTCTCACCAAAAAAAAAAAAAAAAAAACGTTTTTTCAAATGGATCTTAAACTCCAACCTCTTAGGGTGGGGTTAAGCTGAACCTCTTGCGAACACTTAAATTGCTTACTATCAATTTCACTTACCCATCAGGCTGAGGGAAGAATAACATCTAAGAAAGATACACAGGGGAATTAAGAAACTGCCAAAAAGTTTTGCTTACTCAGCAAAGAGTGAGAGGGTCAATGCATTTGTATTTACAGTGGATTCCATTAGAGTGTCCTGTTCGATGTTCACAAAAACCCTCAGAAGATTGGCAACAAGTGCTATTATGGACATTTTATTTATAGGAAAAAATTGATATTGGGAGTTTAAGTAACTTGTCTGAGTTGTTCGTCAAGAAGGAAGCAGTCGGGACTGGTACCAGAATGTCTAATTCCAAGTCTCATCATTTCTTTGTTCTTCCTTATTGCTGAGAGCAGGAGAAACTTCTGATTGTATCTTGGGTGAAAGTCACTTCTACCTCTTGATGTGTGTCTTGGGGGTTACCTCTGAGTGTGGTGGATGACATCAGACAAGCATAATTAATTTCAATCCCAAGACATCTTGTAATTTTGACTTGAACATCACCACTGCTCAGTAAAGCTCTAGAAGAAGCAGTTCCTGGCTTTAATTTAAGACTTCCAGGAAAATGTTGACTGGAGTTCAAGGCAAGGTTTGAATTTTATACCCTTACCTCAGGATCTGCTTGAAGTAGTAAGATCAGCAGTGGCTGCATGAAACAACCTTTCTCAGTTTTCAGCAGAACTTTCTCCACAACATGTAAAGTGGGTTAAACTGATATGGTTTCTTCTAAGAGTTTTTAATCTCGGACAGTCAACACTGACGATAAGGAAAATAAAAGATACCAACTAAGTATGTACAAAGGAAGTGCAATGGGATCCTTTGGTGAACAATGTGTTAGCAGTTGGGTATAAGATGATGCTTAGAAAAAGAAAAGACATTACGTCGGACCCTGTCAATATGCCCCATACAGGTGAGGGTAGAAGTCAGACCTGAGGATCCATTCATCTTGTCTCTCATTAGGATTCTGCCTGAGGTTTAAATTTGTCATCTTGGAATTCCAGGTTATTTTAGAGTTCCCAGTTGCATCAGTGGTTAATATTCGAGCATGGAAGAAAACTGTTTGGTGAGTGGGTGCCCACATTTGAGAATGCTAGGTCTTAATCGAGGACTCGCCACTGAGAGATTACATCAGTCAGGATCATTATGCTGCAAATGAGAGAGAAAACTAGCTGAAATGGAACCCAGACAATAAAGAGAATGTGTCGGTCCACACTAACTGAAGTAGAGTTTGCCTCAGATGAACCTTGATTCAGCAGCTCTGTGATACCTGAATATTCCCTCTGTGCTTTGTCTTAGAAGGTATCACTTTCATCCTCAGGTTCCCTGTCTCTTGCTCCCCAGGCTCTCCCTTTGGAGGAGTAAATGTCTGCAGGATTTCTATGCCTCACCTTCTTACAGGACTTTGTCTAGGAGGATAAAGTGTTTTTTATATTGAAGTATAGTTGATAATAATGTTGTGTTAGTTTCAGGTGTACTGTACAGTGATTCAGTTATATATATGTATGTATATACATACATACATACATATATATATACACACATGTATTTTTTTCAGATTCTTTTCCCTTATAGGTTATTACAGAATATTGAGTATAGTTCCCTATGCTGTACAGTAGGTCCTATCCTTGTTAGTTATCTATTTAATATATAGTAGTGTTTATATGTTAGTCCTAAACTAGGAGGATAAAGGTGTGTGTGTGTGTGTGTGTGTGTGTGTGTGTGACAAATCTTTTCTAGGAAAAAGCAACTGAGAATATATCCTTGAGTCCTGATTTTGGTGGTGGTTTGTATCATCTTTGACCCATTGAGGACATGAAGGGTGGGAAAGGCTGAAAATTTTAAGTTCTTTCTCTTTATTAAGTGGAGCTGAGAAGGCAGTCATTTCTCCCCAAGCTAAGAGACAGAGAATGGATGCAGTTGTCCTCCAAGCAAGATCTTTTCTTTATTCTTCCAGAAGGAGTAATAGTAGTAGCCTGGAACCCAATAGAGGGCAAAGGATGTGAACTAGGTGAGTGCATTGGGGTGTAGTTCTAGGGGGAGAATTCAGGACCTACTTAAGAACTCAAGATGACCTTCTTCTTGTTATCTCCTCATGCTCCTGCAGATCCCCTGTTCCTTGCAATGACTGACAGTGGTGTGGGAATTAGAATGGTTGTGCTTACCTCTGGTCCTTTCATGTGCTCTAGGATTCATCTATCCTTCTTTCCCATGCTCTCCTTCCTACCCCCTTCCTCCATCTCTCTTGCTGATTC
Organism: Phacochoerus africanus; assembly: GCF_016906955.1. Lineage (NCBI taxonomy): Eukaryota > Metazoa > Chordata > Mammalia > Artiodactyla > Suidae > Phacochoerus > Phacochoerus africanus. The sequence goes on from NC_062545.1 coordinate 223,824,114, forward strand.
TTTCCTTTCTCCTTCCTTTATTCCCTCCCTTTCTCCTTAACTACCTTCCTTCCATTTTGTCATTTTTCAAAAACCATTTTTTTTTTTTTGCCTTTTAGGGCCACACCTGAGGCATATAGAAGTTCCCAGGCTAGGGGTTGAATCGAATCTACAGCTGCTGGTCTACACCACAGCCACAGCGATGCAGGATCAAAGCCAAGTCTTCGACCTATGCCACAGCTCACGGCAATGCTGGATCTTTAACCCACCAAGCAAGGCCAGGGATTGAACCCACATCCTCATGGATCCTAGTTGGGTTTGTTAACCACTGAGCCATGAAGGGAACTCCTCAGAAACAGTTTTAACACCTGCTGTGTGCCAAGCACTCTGCTAGGTTCTAGATACACTAATGAAGTTCCTCTCCTTTTCTACATCTTTTCTTCCTTTGTTAAACTTCACTATCAACAAAATGTATTAATATTTTCTGTAGAAGGTATTCTGCTAGATTCAGAGAGTTTCAGGACTTCAATCCAAATGTTAGTGATAGACTTTGGAGAGTGTTTCCAAATCATGATATTGTATCCAGCAGATTGCCTTACACAGATTCTTCTACTTAAATTTAGGAGTGGGAGGGAGAGAGAGAGGGTGTACGCTAGGTGGATGGAACATAGGTTAAGGAGTGTAAACTTTTCTGCCTTTGCAAGTGTGTTCTTGCATGAAGGGGGTCATGGTCCTCTTTGACTTTCATTGGCCTCTGCATTCAGATGACCTGGGTTTGAATCCTCTGCTTTCTGGCTCAGTGGCTTTGGGCTGGTTACCTAATCAGTTTAGCTGCTATTACCACAATGATGGAGTTTTATAGATAGCAGACTCAAGGATGGGCAGTGGATTCTAATGACTAGTCTCCCATCTTCCACAACTAAGGAACTAGGACTCAACTTTAACCAGTGGCTGCAGTGAGAGCCCATGTCCCCCATGTAGATAACAGTGGTAGAGTGGTTCTCCTTTCTATGGGTCCCTCACATTTCACAGCATAACAAAACTTCAGAAGACTGCTCTGTGACCCTCAAATATCTATGTTCGGTCATTTTTCAGATTACTTTGTAAGTAATAATTGTTAACTTTCTTTAGTTCTTCTCTAGGTGTATATGGAACCTTTCAACTAGGGATCCAGGATTAGACTGGTTGCTGTTTGATCTTTTGCCTTTTTATTAAAATCCTTTGAAGTTGTTACAAATGAGAAGTTCTTTGTTCATTTGAACACTTGTACCTTGGACTCTTGGACCCATATATTTAGAAAAATTGTCTTTCTGGTAAAACATAGGATTTCTTCTTTTCTTTTGAAATATACCTGTATCTCCTGGTTTTTGGTCAGAATCATTAAACCCTCATACAGAGCTCAAAGGTATTTTTCTCCACTACTAACGCTGATAATGTGTTATATACACATCCCATTAAAACATATAATGTGATTTGTGTGCAGAATGTAAGCACTTGCCTTTCATAATCTTTTCAATGTTCAGCCCAAAGCTAGACAAATAAAATAAGAGAAACACTGTGACCAAATAAATTGCTCTGTGATATACCCGTGTGTAGGGATGAGAGACCGAGGAGAGATTTGTGAAAGTGGCTTTCTTTGTTCCTAATATAACTAAATACTTCCTTTTCCAACACTTAGCATCTTGATGCTAATTTATTGTTGTAATGGTTATTTCCTACTTTTTAGTGACTTTTTAAAAGTTTACAAGCTCTTCTTTAGTCCTTTTATCTGCAAACTCATTAGCCAGTTCCTCTGGTGCACCAGGGAGAGACTTGGAGGTGAAAGGGTGGCTAGTTCCTCCCCAGTGAGGTTTATTTAGTGAATCTTATCAAAGCAAGTGGGTGGCGGGAGCAGGAGAAATTTGAGAATCAGAGTTGATTTGGGCATGACTGTTTGGATTTATACAGGAAACTTCCATTTGAGGGCAACTCCTAGAGTAGGTCAGAGAGCAGAGGCTGTGTTGTAGTTCTGGGTGGGCATAACATTGAGTCAGGGAAGGGTGACTAGAAGGAGTTCTCGTGGAGATACAGTAGAATAAAACAGAAAAGGAGCTCTGTGTATGAGCATCTGACTTTACTTTCTATCCTTACTGCTTCTCAAAGCCTGGCTCTTCCCATCTAGAAGGGATGCAGCCAGGGCTGGTAGAGTGGCTCTTCTCCACTGAGCTCCCAGGGACTCACGTTCCTTCTGGCTTATTGCTCTGCTACCTGTGGGTGTAGCACTAGCCCTCATGTTTCAAGACTGCAGGAACTCCAACCATCATGTCTGCATTTTATTCAGCTAATGGAGTAAAGGATACAGAAGAGCAAAAGGAAGAGCAAAGATAGATACACTGTCTTTTAAAGGGGTTCACAGAGTGAACATTTGCTGCTTTTGCTTATATCCTACTGGCCAGAACGTAATGATATGGCCACACCTAGCTGCAAGGGAAGCTGGGAAATGGAGTTTTCTCTCTGAATGGCCATGTGGACAATTCAAAGCCAAAGGTTTTCTTATCAAGAAAAAAGGGGAAGAATAGTTATAGAAAGACAGCTAGAAATCTGTCATAGGTTTAGAGAATGTCCTAAACAGTTTGTGTAGAATATTGTAGCCTATGCAGATATAAAATGTTGTTTTCTCTATCTTTGACATGAAAATACTTTTTCTTTTATTTATACTAAATAAGTTAGGATGGTGACATAAATGATGATGATATTAATGATGATAATGAGGGAAGAGGATAAGATATTCCTATCTACCAAAAAAAAAAGATAAAAGATATAGCAACTCACAACCTAAGGAGGAAAGTGTTCCTTCCTTATAAATAAATAAATTGATGCTCAGAGAGAAGGAACCCACTAACAGCGATCCTGATCTATGGTGTTAAAATATAGCAACAAAGATTGGGAAGCAATACTTTTGGGAAGAAACAAGGTGTTTTTTAGTTGCAAATAACAGAAAACTGAACTCCAAATGACATAAACAGTAAGAGAAAGGTATAGCTCATGTATTAAAACTTCTAGAAAGGACTAGCTCCAAGAGAGCGGTGGCTGATTCATTGCCTTGGTCTCACCATTAAGGAGCTAGATTCTGTCATCTCCAGGGTGTGGTCCTTGTCCTTAATGAGTTTGATTCATGGACCGACTTCAGCAATTCTAGCTATTTCCTCTACATCTGATGTGATCCTGTGAAAGAAAATGGAATGCCTTTTATTTATGTGTCTTTTCAAAGTCAAGAAAACTTTTCTGGCAACCATACAGTCTGGTATTTTTTTTTTTCTTTAGTACATTCATTTTTGCTGAGGATAAATAATAATGTCATTATTCTGTTAATGAGGATATCAGTGTGAATGACTTTGGGTGGCAACTGTCAGTAGCTGCTAATTCATTTAAAGTGTTTGCCCATCATTAAAGGACATTGTAGAATTATAGACATTTCATACAAATGCCATTGCCTTTGATGTCACTTGCTTATTACAGTTTGTTCACTTACTCGTCAGTAAACATGTATTGAATACTTTCTCTGGGTCAGATGGTGTTATAGGTGAATATAATTCATGTTTGCCATCAAAAAAATGTATGACTTAGTGAAAGAGACAGACAGCTTGAGTAACACTTTCATTGCAATGTGAGGAATGCCATAATAGGGACCATGAAAGAACTAAGAGTAAACCATTTATGGCCTGGACCAAGATCAAGACTTGTGGCTGTAATGGCACTTTCTTCTCTTAGGTTATGAATGTGTCTTTTGAGAAGCCCTTGAATAAGCTCCTTGAGATCAGGGACCACCTTTTATTCTTTATCTTTCTTTTTTCATCTGAGTGTAATGCTTTGACCATAGTATTTGCTCATTGTGGTAAGCAGGGATGTGTCAGGTCAGGAAAAGAAAACATTCTGGAGCAAACCATCCACTTTGAGCAAAAAGGTGCTATGGTATCGTGGTAGAGAATAGGAGCTTTGGAGTTCCTGTCATGGCGCAGCAGAAGTGAATCTGACTAGGAACCATGAGGTTGTGGGTTCGATCCCTGGAGTTGCTCAGTGGGTTAGGGATCTGGCATTGTCATGAGCTGTAGTGTAGGTCGCAGATGTAGCTCAGATCTGGTGTTGCTGTGGCTGTGGTGTAGGTCAGCAGCTATAGCTCTGATTAGACTCCTAGCCTGGGTACCTCCATATGCCACAGATGTAGCCCTAAAAGGACAAAAGACAAAAAAAAAAAAAAAGAATACAAGCATTAACTTCATAAAGACCTGGGTTCAAGTGTGAGATCTCTACCATGACTTAGCTGTATAAATGTAGGGAAGTTACCTAACCTCTGTGCTTGTTGTCTCATCTGTCAAATGAACCTTAAAGGACTTAGCCTCATCAAATTGTTGTGCAGGTTGAATTGGATGATGCATATAAAATGATCAGCACAGAATAAGTGCTTAATGGATATTGCTGTTTTTATTACTTAATATCATGCTCTACCTTTTTTTCCTCCCTCATCTAATTCTTCAATTTTACTGGATTCTTTGTCAAAGAAAATGCTTTCTCTTAATCAGAGTGTTTCTGGCAACTGGAAGTGATCCTTACACTTACTGTGCTTCATGATACCTTAGTTGAAAGTCACAGAGTTAACAGACATTTACAGTGTGATTCTGACAAATATCACATGCTAATATTTCCTACATTCTGTTTATTCAGTGTTCTCTATTTCCTAAAAGAGGAGAGGGTGCACTGCTGAAGGCTTGCTGAATTTTCTCCACAAGAGTCTAGGTTTTCCTTAATTGATGAAATCATCTTTTCTTGATGGGACCCATTTCCAAGAGGGTTTCTAGATCTCAGGGCTCATGCTCTGGGTTCCCACTTCACTCCCCACCCCGCCAAAGGTGTTAGGTATTTTTAAGCCAAGATTGTCACTAGGGAGTTCCTTTTGTAGCTCAGTGGACTATGAAACCTACTAGTATCCATGATAAAGTGAGTTTGATTCCTGGCCTTGCTCAGTGGGTTAAGGATTTGGCATTGCTGTGAGCTGTGGTATAGGCTGGCAGCTGCAGTTCTGATTTGACCCTAGCCTGGGAACTTCCATATGCCTCAGAGGCAGACCTAAAAGGCAAAATAAAAACAAAAACAAAACAAAACAAAAACAAACAAACCCTGAAAAAACAAAAAACATAAAGAATGTCCACTAGTTGTGTCAGCTACACATCAGAAACTAGATTTCCTCTAATTGGCTCCAGGGGCCATTTTCTTAACAGTCTCTCCTTTTTATAAAAGTCTGTGCCATGTTCCATTTATGAGAAGAACACAGTATTCCAGAGCCCATGGTTGGGGATAACTGATCTAGCCAATGGAACAGTGAGGTGAAGGAGAAATCCAGTTGCACAGAGGCCCCTGGTCTTATGTGTGGCTTGAAGACATGGAGGACGCTGATGTATGCTTTGGGGAGAGATTCACAGTTTGACAGGAAACATCTGCTTTCATCTGCTCCAACATCAACATGAGCAGTGTGGTAGGAAACCTGCTGTGATTGTGTGGGTTCCATTTCTCAAGCCAGGGCTGGACCTGAGATCAGGACTGTTTGGATAGGCAACGCAACATGGCCCCATTTGTCAAAATAAGGACATAACAAGGGCCATTATTTGAGAGTATCCTGGGGCTCTTTCTCATTTAAAGGGAACCATTTCTTTTTAACCCATCTGGCTCTCTCTTCATGTCTCTTTTTTCTTTATGTTTTCTTACTCTCCTCACATGTCTATTCTGGGTTTCAATTTTGAGTGTGCCCTTCTCAACCTTCATTCTACACCACATCCATTTTCGTGAATAAGAATGGCTCCCTGTGGAGGAGGATTCTCCCCAGACATATCAAAATATCTGGGAAAGAAGTGTGCAAACATGCAGCTCACATCCACTCACATTTACTCAATTTTAGAGATTATTATCTAGCCCTTAAGATAGATCTGCCTCCACTCCCCACCTTCAGAATTACTACCTAGAATTAATTAAAGATGTGTCTGCTTTAGCATTGCGGAAGTGGTTTGCAGGGGAAAACTGCCTCGTTTTTGAATATCTAAAGAAGTAAAGTTGGTATCTTACACTGTTCAAAAATATCTGACGTTCAGAAGTCAAGTAGGAGAGTCAAGTAGGGCCTCTGGAGAGTTCAAAGTAAGTGGAATTGCTGTCAAATCTGAAATAAACTGCATACTTCTGGAAAGATATAAGATCTGAGGAATTCCTGCTACAAATGCTCTGATTATTGATTAGCCAGCGACTTCCTGCCATCCTCAAAACACCCCCACTGAAATAGGAAGAAAAAATTAAATATTAGGTGAAGTACTTTGAGGCCAAGGGTTTCCACACAGGGAGTTATGGATGGCTCTGCTGAGATTCCTGCCCGAGTGTCTGATGAGTGTTGGGGTATAAATACCCCAGCTCCCTCCTCTCTCAGCAGGATCCTGTGACGTGTGTTTTTACAGGTTCCCAGAGGATCTTTGCAGGGTTAAGTTCAGTCACCGACGGTGATACAGGTTCCCAGAGGATCTTTGCAGGGTTAAGTTCAGTCACCGACGGTGATACCTGGCCAGGGAACCTTTCTTCCCTCCAATGTCTTACTTCCCTTCTCCCCAGCCTCTGCCCTCTCCACTTCCTTCCTTCTCCCACAGATCAAGGTGTGCACTTGAATCCTTGCTTTAGACTTCAAGTCTGCTCCTGGAGAACCCAAACTAAGACTTCAGGAATTTTTATTCTCTTTCTTCTCATTTGGACTTGATATATTTTAAAGACGTAGATTTCCCCTGAATATGCAGATTTGTGCCTGGCTGATGAAAAGTACATAATGAGAAAACTAAGGCACACAGAGTTGATACAACTCTGCTGGGATAACTCAGAAACATGCCCAGCTCTAGAATTTTATCTCAGTTTCCTCTAAGCAGGAAACCTCAAAGGGAATGCTTCTAGCTTTCACAATTGTGTGTGATTTTGTTATTTTATGAAATCTACTGCTGTGCAACTTTGTTGAGGAAAGACCCTTGATTAAGCTAGTAAAATATACATCTGCCACAAAGGGAATTTTATCTCAAAAATGCTATTTCCTCCTTAGCTTTGAATGTTGACGGATTCTTTCTTTCCTCTGGGGGTTCAGCAGGTTGGCTGGAAAGCCAGGATCAAATACCAGCAGGAGGTGTGAAGACTGGGTGAGCTGGAGTCCCATGAGTAGCCTTCCTCTTGCTTGGTTCTCCATCCTGATAAGATAAACACCCTCCCAGGCTCAGGCTGCTGGTATCTTTATAGTGTCTGCAGCAAAGAAGCAAAGATGCTTTTTTGCTTTTTAGGGCCACACTGGAAGCATAAGGAAGTTCCCAGGCTAGGGGTCGAATCGGAGCTGCAGCTTCTGGCCTACAACATAGACACAATGAGGCATCTGAGCTGCAACCTATACCACAGCTCACAGCAACACCAGATCCTTAACCCACTGAGCGAGGCCAGGGATCGAACCCACATCCTCATGGATACTAGTCAGATTTGTTTCCACTGCACCACAACAGCAACTCCCTAGATACTGCTTTTAAATTAGGTTTAGCAGAAGGTCCCATGAGATAGCGTCTCCTTGTCAAAAACCGGTGAGATATAGTGACAGCCTATATTTGGAGTCCTTTCTTTGACAGCGGGTTATGCCTTTGGCTCTCAGGCTATGCCTGCTGAGAAGCATGTGTGATAGCTCTTCACTCAACCCTAGGTCTCTGCCAAACCTGGGGGACCTCCGGGAGGAAGCAGTGAGAGTCAGGGAGTGGGAAGTGTGCTCTCCTGAGCTCTGGCGGGGGGATGCTTGTGCTGCATCTCCATTTGTGGAGATTTATTTATTTATTTTTTCAGATAGCAAAACTGAACTTTAATGAAAAGCAAATATCTTTGTTTTTAATGTTAAAGGGAAACATTTTGTTTTATATATATATTCCTTTCATATTCTTTTCCATTATAGTTTATCACAGGATATTGAATATAGTCCTTGGTGTTATACAATTGGACCTTGTTGTTTATCCATCCTATATATGCTAGTTTGCATCTGCTAACCTCAAACTCCAACTCCATCTCTCCCCCTGCCCCCTCCCCACTGGCAACCACAAGTCTGTTCTCTATGTCTGTCTGTTTCTTTTTCATAGATAATTTCATTTGTGTCATATTTTAGCTTCCACATATAAGTGATATTATGTTGTATTTGTCTTTTCTCTTTCTGATTTACTTCACTTAGTGTGACCATTTCTAGGTCCATCCATGTAACTGCAAATGGCATTATTTCATTCTTTTTATGGCTGAGTATTATTCGTGAGAGAGAGAGAGAGAGAGAGAGAGGGAGAGAGAGAATTTTGATCAAGTGCCTGGATGACCTTTTTCATAGAACATTGAATCACACGTCTCACTTCCTTCATTCATGGCAATATCCAAAATATGAGGCATTTTCAGCCCCAAAGTTGTACTGAGATGCTGGAAAAGGTACATTACATGCCTATCAAGCAAGGAGAGGCTGAAAGCATTTGGATGCTACTAAGTGCTGCATCAAAAACCTGTCTTCAGAACCTGCTGACTTCAACTATAGCCGCTGAGGTCTTCCTTCTTTCAATGGCTGCCAAGAAACACTTTTCTTCTGTGTTGCCACCCAGGTTTTCCAGGGTTTGATGGCATCTGCCAGACCTTTCAGGCAGCCAGGAAAAGCGTCTCAGCTCTGCCTCAGTTGGACCATGTCTCTCCTACTCCTGGCTTCTTGGGGAACTTCAGTTCGTTTTCTGTTATGGAACCTTCACCAGTAACTGCTCCCTGCCTGGTTAACACATCATTTGGGATGTACAGTGGCCAGAGCCCTCTCTGACACCGCAGGAAAGAGAGACTTAATTTTCCTACCTTTGATCTCTCCTTTTGGCTCTGTTTCTGTCCTGATAAGAGCCAGAACTGTTCTTCTTGGGGTCATGGGGGGCGGGGAGGCTTTCTCTCTGCTTTGTTCTCTCCTCTCTTTGGTCATGGTGTTACACTCACCTGCTTGCAGAGTCACATAATTTGTTTGCAGAGTTTGGCCAGAGACACCTCTGGAGTTTCTTTGAACTCCAGAGGTTGTCAGATCTACTTGCTCCAACCCAGTGCGCCATTTCACTGGGCAAATCCCCTGGAATGTTATTTATGCCCAGGGACTGAGAGGAAAGAGTCCCCCGAGGATTTGCCCCTGGAGGTTTCTACCGCCTCCCACTCTGCCTCGGCTTAGACAGAGGCCTCGTGGGCTCTGAACCCCCTCTGCCCCTGTTTTCGCCTTGAGGGACAAGTGGTCTTATTTTTAGCTCACAGACCTTTTAGTTAACATCCTGTCGCATTGAGGGTGTGAGAGAGAAGCGCTTTGGAAATCAGACCCTGTCACTGATAGCTTGTCCTGAACTGAAAAGGCGATAAAAGAAAGGATGCCTTGTGTTCAAGAAAGAAGAGAACCGGGCTCTGCGTGGCCACTGCAGGCTGCTTCTGTTTCTCTCACCTCAGCTCGGCTCTTTGTCGGGATGAGTCACGGCTCTCTTGACGCGCCTGCCCGCGAGGTGCCGGGCCTTTGGTGGCACCTCACCTAATCCTGTCTGAGCCCAGAGGAGTCGGTTTCATCAGCCGGATGGTGGGAGTAGGGCATGACCCGCTGCCTCTTCAGGGCCCTCTTATGTTTCCCTTCAGGACCCCTTCCCACCAGGTTGCCTGCCTGGAGCCCCTCCTACTAGCCCACTGCCTCTTGACTTGGGTGTCAAGGTCCGAGGGAGGATGGAGATGAGGGAGAGAGGGAAGTTCAGAGGAGAGACTGACACAGGGTGAGGAGCCTGGCTTATGTGAGCTTAGAGTCGAGGGAAAAGAGAGAATGGGGTCCAGATTGGGTGGCCTGTTTTACAATGGCTCTAACATTCACTTCGTGCTTTCCTGGGTACCTCCCCTCACCTCCCCCTGTGTATAAGAAATAAACCTCCGCTTTGGGATTTTGGCAGAAAAATCAAATTAGAGGAATCTTGTAAATAAATATGATTTAATATAACACATAACTGATCTCAGTTCTGTAGCATATAATTATTTATTTAATTAGGAAGGAGATACAGTCACTATCATGTGTACTTTCAGTTGTTTGAGGGAGAAGATGAACAGAAGATAATAGGTCTTAAGGGCTTTTTAAAAAAGTTTGAAAGCGTTGTGGCAGCTCATAATTTTCAGTAAATATATGAAGTACCCATTACTGGACATTTTATGGGCAAAACAGCAAAACACACATAGTTTTATTAGTTTTTTAAAATTTACTGTATTAGTTTCATGTATACAGTAAAGTGATTCATTTACACACACACACACACACACACACACACACACACACACACACACAAACTCTCAGATTCCTTTCCCATGTAGGTAATTACAGAATATTGAGTATGGTGCTATACAGTAGGTCCTTAGTTGGTTATCTGTTTTATATGTAGTAGCGTGTATCTGTTAATCCCCAACTCCTTATTTATCCCTCCCCACTTCCCCTGTGGGTAACTAGCAGTTTGTAGAAAAGAAAGAAAATATAAAATTTTAAATGAATATTTACCCTACTATATATATATACATATACACACACATATGTATATATTTATTTATTTAAGTATAGTGGATTACAATAGTGTACTAATTTCCGCTATACAGCAAACTGACCCCGTCATTCATATACATATATATATGTGTGTGTGTTTCTTTTCTTAAATTATCTTCCATCATGGTCTATCCCAAGAGGTTAAATATCTTTCCCTGTGCTATACCCTATTTGGTAGGGCTTTGTTGTTTATCCGTTCTAAATGTAATAGTTTGCATCTACCAACTCCAAACTCCCAGTCTATCCGACTCTTTCTCCCCTCCCCGTTGGAGGTTACCCTCTCTTAAAACAGGGTGTAGTTTTGAGAGAATCCTGAATCTACTTGAAGACTTAAATGAGCAGTTTAGCAAAGTTTGGGATCTAATATTCTGGAGTAGATTTTTGGAAAGTTTGGTTAACAAACGTTATTCTCCTTAAAATCCTCTTTTAAAGCTTAGAGTAAGCAACCAGATGTTTTATTGTGCTTCAGTTTGCCAGATCTCAGCTTCAATCTATAAAAGGGGATAAGATAAATATTATCATGCAATAAACATGAATGAAATAAAAACTCAAGGTTGATTTTACAGAAACCATACTGAGAGAGAGACTGTAATCTAAATCTGGACTCACTAATATTACATTTACATATGATTAGTTCTGAGTTCTGCTTACATGTTATCTTATATGAGTCATTGTGTCTTTAAAAAATTAAGGATGGCTGTAAATGCCCAAGTTCTTAATCATGGAGGAATCGGGGATGATTTTAAATGACTGCATTGTACTATGTGCCTAATGGGCTTTCCAATTTTAAAAGGCAGTTGAAACAGCATGTTGAAAATTCTTTGGAACTTAGAAAGTGAGACAGTTCTACATTTGTTTTTTTCTGTCCCTCAGATCTTAACATTTCAGTTACATCTGCTGAAAGACTTAAACATCTGTACTGAGGTTCAGAACAAATATGAGAGTCAAGTGATGAGTTTTAACTTAGTGTACATTATCCATATTAAGAATAGAAATAAGCAATTAAAGGCTGTTGATGAAATGATCAAAACGCCAACCTTATAAAGTATCAGCGTGTAAGAAAAATTACTCCTAACCTTATTTTAAAACATTGCATTCTGATTTTAAATTTTTTTTCAAGTTTAAAGCAAGTTTTCCAGTACACGCATAGTGTAAATACTCAATAAATATGTGTTGAGTTAATAAACTGCAAATAGAATTAAGAAGAATGTACTTCTGCCAAGCCTTACTGAAGAACATAAAATCAGTAAAACTGAGACCCTGTAACAGTAGACAAAATTGGCAAACAAGTATAAAGTACAGAGCAAGATGATAGAAGGAATTTTTGTCCATGTATGGATTATAAATGTAAATGAATTAATATATCTTTTTTTCTTCTTTTTAGGGTCACAGCTGCAGCATATGGAAATTCCCAGGCTAGGAGTTGAATCAGAGCTGTAGCAATAGGCCTCCGCAACAGCCACAGCAACACAGGATCCAAGCCACATCTGTGACCTACATCACAGCTTACAGCTATGCTGGATACTAAACCCACTGAGCAAGGCCAGGGCTTGAACCTGCAATCTCATGGATACTAGTCAGGTCTTTACCGCTAAGCCATGACAAGAACTACTAATATATCTTTTTAAAGAATAAAGACTCTCAGAATGGAGTTTAAATGATTAAAAGTAAGACACCAGGCAAATATGTATTAAAAAATAGGAGAAAAAAAGAAATAAAAGCAAAAAATCAAGGTAGAAAGTGTTAAATAAAGCGATGAAGATAATTTTTATTGTTTCTAAATAACTTTCATGCATATTTATATATCAAGTAACAGCCTCAAAATGTGTGAATATTCTTAAATATGCAATACTTTTTAAAAAAGAAACTCTAGATGTGAGGAAACTTCCTATAATTCCCCTAACTTTGACAGAGCAAATAAGAGAAAGAATCTCCAGCAACAGTAAAATAATGATGTGATGACTTCACAATGTATTTAAATAGCATCGATCGGTTCCAAAACGTCTGTATCGTGTTTTTAGCCATCATAGTCTTTCCGCAAGGGATGTAGAAGAATTGAACTTCCATTTGTTTAGCAGGGACTCAGTTTTTGTTCACAGATGTAGTTAACTTATTGGGAGGGATTGAAGGAGATAATGAGAGTGGGGCAAAAGCACCCCCCTTCCTTGGTTGCATCGCTGCTCCTCAAGATTCTCTGTATGTTCTGGTGCTCTTTCTTCCCCATTTTGAAAAGTGAAAAAGATAAACAGGTAGTTGAGATAATTAAAGGAAATAAAATAAATTAGCGTTCTAGTAGGAAAATAAGTAATGGGAGAAAAGCATCTTGCAGAGGCAAAAATACTTTAAAAAAACACAGAATGATCTGAATATAAACACAGCAAAGCTTCTTTGAAGGGAGAAGGGCTCTAAGGAGCAGGACTGAAAAGTTTTGCAGAGGTGTGATTTGAATCAGGGTTAATGTGGGAGTGACTGGCATTTCTGGCAGGCTCCTTCTCTCAGGCTTCCTTTTCTGTGGGGGCTAAGGTCCTTGAAGACCCATTAGCATTCCATGAATAATCAGAGACATTACCCTCAAATACTCTACCACGTGTGGAGTGGGCAAGTGTGGGTGTAGATACCTAACTCTACCTTCTTCTTCTCTTTCTTCTGTCTTTGCTGTGGGAGGAGTCGGGAGTGGATAAGGACACGGGACCTTACTAGGGTGACAGAATTAACCTAGATGGGGAATTCCAGGCTGAATTTGAGGAGGCTGTGTGTACTTTCAAAGTCATCTAGGGGGTTCCCCCTTGTGGTGCAGCAGGAATGAATCCAACTAGTATCCATGAGGATGCGGGTTCGATTCCTGGCCTTGCTCAGTGCGTCGGGGATCCAGTGTTGCTGGGAGCTGTGGTGTAGGTCGCATATGCATCTCCGATCTGGTGTTGCTGTAGCTGTGGCACAGGCCGGCAGCTGCAACTCCAATTCTACCCCTAGCCTTGAAACTTCCATATGCTCCGGGTGTGGCCCTAAAAAAAAAAAAATTATCTAGGTGTGACTTATGCCATGTCCCCTGACAAAATTGGAAGGAGATGCAGTTTGTGGCCATTTCTCACCTAATATCATTTCCGACCTCCTCTTCTCACTCCTCCCTGCCCACATTTGCCCTTCAGGTACCTCTGACCTCATGATGAACAAGGATTGTGAAATGTCCGGAAATTTTTCCTAGGAGGAGCTCATGACCAAACCAGAGATGTTTGGTAAAGCAAAGACTCAGCTTTGCAATTCCCATGGTGTTTCTCAGAACGCTGCTCATGAGAAATGTTAGTGGGTATTCCAAAGCAAGGCAGAGAGGTTCCGTAGACAAAATAAGTTTGAAAATGGTGGGATAAGGGTAGAATAGAGGTTTTTTTGGTTTGTATTTTAAAAACTTCTTACAGCCTTTAACAGTTGCTATGATTCTCCAATGGAGGGGTACACAATGCAGTCTTTATTACCACCTATTCACATCTCTTAGGGCACTAGGGTTCCTTGGGAAGCACTTGGGAGAAATCTTAACCTAAGCCATCAAGTGGAAAAGCAATAGGTTTATTCTGCATTAATCAGAGGACTGATGCTGGTAGCAGTTTTAATGCTGATAGCAGTTTTAGGGAAAGACAGAACTTGACTCAATGTAAGAGAAACTTAAACTATTAATTCTGCTCTGCAAAAAATTTAAATGGACATCCTTGAAAGGGGAGCTCTGAAACCCTCAGAAGCTAGTCAGCTCCACTGTTGTAGATTTCACAAGAGGGATTTTATATTAGGAGGGAGATTGAACTATCAGATTTTAAAGATCCCTTCCAAAATCTGACACTCTAGTTCCAAGTTGCCCTCCCTACTCTGACGTGTCTTCCAATGTCCAAAAATGACCTTCTTCCTTCATCTGAAATTAACATTATTATGTGATTAAACACATTTCTAGCAAGGCAAATTTGATGTAAGTCTCTAGCTATTCATTTGCCATCCATTAAAAAAAGTGAAGTTTCCTATTCTAAAAAAATAATTAAATTGAGAATTATAATGAGATCCCCTTTTTTTGAGGAGTTTTCTGTATGCTCTTTCTAGTCTACATCAACTCATCCTTGTTTTCTTTCTTTCTTATTTATTTATTTATTCTTTTTTTAATTACTTAATGAATTTTATTACATTTATGGTTGTACAGCAGTCATCACACCCAAATTTTACAGCATTTCCTTCCCAAACCCTCAGTGCATCCCCCGACCCCCAAACTGTCTCATTTGGAAACCATAAGTTTTTAAAGTCTGTGAGTCATTATCTGTTCTGCAAAGAAGTTCATTGTGTCCTTTTTTTAGGTTCCATATGTAAGTGATAGCATTTGATGTTGGTGTCTCATTGTCTGACTTCACTTAGCGTGATAATTTCTAGGTCCATCCGTGTTGCTGCAAATGCCATTATTTCTTTCCTTTTAGTGGCTAAGTAATATTCTATTGTTTATATGCACCACCTCTTCTTTATCCACTCTTCTGTCCATGGACACTTAGGTTGTTTCCATGTCGTGGCTGTTGTATAGAGTGCTTCAATGAACATTGGAGTATATGTGTCTTTTCGAGTCATGGTTTTCTCTGGATAGATGCCCAGGAATGGGATTTCTGGATCAAATGGGTAGTTCTATTTTTAGTTTTCTGAGGAATCTCCATACTGTTTTCCACTGTTGTCTAGGTCAACTCATCCTCATTTTCTTTCTTTCTTTTTTAAAGCTGTACCTGTGGCATATGGAAGTTCCCAGGCTAAGGGTCAAATCAGAGCTGCAGCTGCAGACCTACATTGAAGCCACAGCAATGCCAGATCTGAGCTGCATCTGTAACCTGCACCACAGCTTGTGGCAACACCAGAACCTTAACCCATTAAACGAGGTTGGGGATCAAACCCACATCCTCAGGAACACTAGTCAGGTTTTTTAACCTGCTGAGCCACAGCAGGAATTCCTCATTCTTGTTTTCTGCCCTTGGGCAGGCTAAAGGACAAACTTAGGAAAAAGCCAGACTCATCAAAGCTTCTACAGCAATAAGGAGGAAAAAAAAAAAAAGAAAAGAAAACAAAAGAGGCAACTCCCTTGATGACATGGTAGAAACATCCAAATTGCTATATTATTTTCCAAAGATGACAGGCAAGGCTCACTCTGAAAGTGTCCCATCTGGTTAATGATGTCATAACAATCCAATCTACCATGAAAGAGGGAGAGAGAGGTGAGGTGGAGAGCAATGCAAATTCCAAGGTACTGTTGTTGGTAATGGGAGTTGAGGAGGCTTCCAAGTGTGTGTGTAGCTTGCAGGAAGTGGACTTGGAATTCTGCAAATCTATATTTGCTCTTACGTTCCTAAATATGCATAAGGGAGGGAAAATGTCAAGAGCATAGTCTCAGAGAAAGTTGCGGTTGGATCAAATCCTGTCCGGAGCATTATCCTATTTTGAAGTTAAGATACCTATATTCCAGAGATGATTTTAATACAGCACAGCTCAGTGCTGGACTTTAAGATTAAATAATTTTCTGCTTGGCATGTGGGAGGAAAACTATCTTGAAGCAATTATAAATCTTGGTCAAATGGTATGATAACACCTTAACAACTTTTATTGACTTATACATTAAAGCAAAGTTTTAACTTTCACTGCCAGTAAACCTAGGACACAAAAAGTGACAAGGGATGCCCCAAATGGCTTTCTACAGCTGGGATTAAGATGTATCGAAAACAGGTTAGGATTTACATTTCCCTGATTTTTTGGTTTTAGATCGAAAAGAAACACCTCCTGGCTCTCAGCAAAATTGATTATTGTTGTTATTTGGCATGTGAAACCCTTCAGTACTATTGTAGATACATTTTTTAAAAAATTAAATTTACTTTCAAGCACTTTAAATTATTTAGAGATGTATATTGACAATTAAAATCTAGCAAATGTTTCACCTATACTAGCCCAGCAATGATTTGCATTTTCCAGAAACAGAATAGTAAAATGGAAAGAAGGACTTGGAGATTAGATGTCTTCCTCGTGTTTGAGTTTTCTATTCTGACCCTGGACAAGTCACTTATCTTCCAGAATCTCCATTCCTCACACATGAAGAAAAATGTGGCCTTGTAATCATACTACTTAATTCCCAGGGTTGTTGTGAGTATCCAATAAGAGAATATGTAAAACTAGCTTCTAATTTTCAGGTTCCTTATACATCTGTATAGTTACTTTTAGTTCCTTTCTGATCTTTATTTATGTATGCATGGTTCCAATCATGGTACCTTTTACAAATTTGTGTTCTACTTTTTACATCTAACATTGGGTTGTGCTGTAATTTACTAGCTTTTCTTCTATTGATGGACATTTAAATGGTTTACAGTTGTTCCCTATTATAGTAATATAGTGAAAAACATCTTTGTACATTTAGGCTTTTTTTTTTTTTCCTTGGACCAATTTCTCTGGGACTGGTTCCAGAGGAGGGATTATGGAGTCAAAGTGAATGAACATTTTTTATCTATCCTGTAGCTTTTTCCTTCATCCAAATACCCCTCCCTTTGGTAACTTTCCTAGAATGTCACAGAATGCTTAAATGCCCTCTTGAAAGCAGCCAGCAGGATTCAGAATCTACATTTGGTGGCCATATTTCCTCTTTAGGCTCCATCAGAACAATTCAACTCTGAGGCGTCCCCCCAGACTACAAGGTCCTCCAGGGCAGGACCATGTCTTAATCATCTGTGCATCCTAGCGTGGCCTGGCCTGTCATAAGATCTTAATGAATGATTGTTCAGTGGAAATAAACTGAGCAGATGGCTAATACAGGATAGGCTCCTTGCAGTCACCTGACTTGCCAAAACTTTCATCCATCAAAGAGTTGTTAAAAATGCCAGACACTGGTACTAGAAACTGGAGATAGAGAGGCAAATGCAGCACAGGTCGTCTCCTTGGTCTAAAAGCAGAATTCCCAGTGGGAGTGGAAGGCTTGGGTCTGCAATCTGTGAATTCCCTGAGAAGGGGTTAAATAATGGAGCTGGCCTGACCCATGTGATGTGATTTCAGGGAAGGCTCTTGCTCTGGTCAAATATTTTAATCATCGACCCTCTAATATCTGTCATTGTGTTACCAAGATCTCATTACAGAGGTTGAGATGACAGAAGGGGCCTGTGCTGCGTTGCTTGATAAACCATATCCTGTGTCAGAGAACTCAGACTGTGTTGTAAGAGCCAGGATGTGAAAACAGAGTTCCTTGACCCAGCCGGGCTAGGAAGGGTTTCCAAATTCCCTCTGGAGCAGAAAATCAATGTCTGATCCTATAGAGCATCATAAGGCTACCTGCTCTGGGCATAGATGCTGCAGCCTCCAGCCAATTAAGGAAAGATCAGAGTTCTGAGCTTTTGACTTGCATATGAAGAAGTCCATACCTGAATATTGTATGCATGCCACTTGCCTATTGCTGGAAAACTTTGATAAGGGGAATTGAAGTTGAGTAAACAGTTCTGAAAAGTTTTCCTTGGCCTCAGACCCTGGGTTGTTTTGTAGCTGATTCCTTGGGAGTCTATGTAATTTATTGAAGGCTGGCTGAAAGCCAGTCTTGGGTCTACTACGAAGAAGCCTCTTATAGGGTTGGCTTAGCTTGAACTCTGAGGGCAGCTCTGCTCCAGAATTCTAATTACTGTTGTTTTCTGTGGAAACTCTCAGAGAACTCTGACAAGTTTTTCAGACCCCAGATTGTTTCTTGTTGGACGTCACACTATTGAGCAATGACTTGGAGTTCTCTTTATGAGATAGAATAGTGCACCTTTCCTTTTACAAGGCTCTGTTAAAGAGCTCCCCAAATTTGGCTAAAAATTATATACTTTATATATTGCAGTACAATCATCTATAAAATTGAGTAAAAATAAATGCACTTGAACTTACATGTGAAACTCAATTTAATAATATTTAATTGTTCTGATTTGATCAGAAAGATACTGTTTGCTTGAGATGGCCACTTAACCAACTGGGACTAAAGAATTTTCCTCTGTTTAAGACAGAGTATTAACAATCTGCAAGTTTTAAATGTCAACAGGACAAGGGATCTAGCACAGTTACCTTGCATGGGGTATTGATTGTAACTTCATATGTGCAGATGTAGTTAGAGGTATGGTAGGTGTTTGATTTATTTTTGACCACTCATAGATGGTTTCATTATTCCAGATTTGTACTGATGAGCCACGGCTTTCCAACTTTTTCATTTTGGCTCCTATTTCAAAAGTGCCTGGGTGTCTTCTTTTCTTTGCCTTTGTTGACTGGCTTTCAGGCAGGCGTGCTAATTCCTGTTTCCCCTGAGCCAAGATCACATTTTGAGTTTCAGCTGCAACCTAATAACCTGTCAGAAGTATGGAAATATAGATCTGGAGTTTGTGATTCTGCATGGATTAGGACTTCCAGGAGTGCCTGTTAAAGGAAACTGCTCTGTGCTTCTCATTTCTTAAAGCTGGCTCTTCAGGTTAATTCAGAGCAGCTGCTGGAGACCCGATTTCCCTGGAAGTTGCTATCTCTCTCACGTTCTTCAACCTCACATGCACATAAATCTGATGACACTTAAGGCATTTCTATGAGTATGTGTGTTTTGCAGAACGCTCCCCACAATTCAGATTTCCTGCATAGACTTGTTGCCATTTAGCTGCAGAGGTGGAATTGTGCAGGGCCAGGTTCAGACCCTGGCTCTGTTACTTATGGACATGCCTTCCAACCTTTCTGTCCTTTGCTTTCCTTATCTGCAAAATGGAGATGAACATTGTCTTGGTTTAGATTTGTCCAGTGGTTCAAGGCACCTGGATAAAACATTTTAGGGGTCTTTTCAGTAATTGTACTATTGTAAGGATTATACTAGTCTTGCTGTAGGTTATTATATAGGATAATACTCTAAAGTATTCAGAACAGTTCCCAGTACATAGTAGGCTTTTAGTTTCCATGATCACCTTAAGGGTCTCAAGAAAATATTAATTTTTTGCCTCTGAAATGAGACAGAGCTCTAATTAAACTAAATGCATGCTGACTGTGGGGAGTTGACATTTTTTAAATTTCTACAAAAGTAAATACAATCAATCACCAAAAATAATCAACCATCCAGCCAATTAACCAATCAACCAACGGGGGAAAAAAAAATCAATCCAGATTCTAAAGTGGTAGAATATCACTATACTTCCCGCTAACACAAAGTTCATAAAACACAAACTTCAAGGAGTTAATCCAAACTCCCAATTAATATTTTCCCTTCAAGCAGTATTTTTTGCTCACATATCCCACAGAAGACAAAATTCACTGCCTGACAATGTTCTCTGTCAGTGTTTTTGGAAGTTAAATGAAACAAGTATATTTTGGAATGAAATAGTATAAAATATATTTGGAATGAAAAGTGGTGAAAAATTTCCCCCAAGTATAATTTTTCATTGGTTCCTATGAATTATATTGTCTTGGATTAAAGAGCACTCATTCTTTTTGTCCCAGCATCTGGAGGAGAACAGGCCACAGTCTTTCTCAGGCCTCCATCCCAGGGTTTCATGGCTATCACAGTTCTGAAGTCTTTCTGAGATATAATCTATGTGGTTGCAATTTAAGACAGTTTCTTTTTATCCTGTTTTCCACACTCATCCTTTGAACAATAGCCAGGGACGATGGACTTGAACCTGACAATCCTGTTACCCAGGGAAGAATGCCAGTGATCTAGAATAGGACACAGTGTTGGCGTAGCTGGGAGGAGGAGCAGTATCTGGGTATCTGAGGTTGGTTATTATCTGCTTTATTGTCTTAAGACCCGTGGGCTTGGTTTGAAAGGCAAAACCCAGTTGAAAAACTTCTGTTGTCTTGAGATATATCATTTGGAATGGAGAACTACATTATTGAAATAGCTGTCAAGAATGAATACTTTTGGAAACATGCAGTTTCCTTTTGTCTTTGCTACAGTTTTGAAATTTAACCTTGAGATATTTGTCATCATTCTATAGGTTGAATTTTCCACCTGTTTTTGTTTTGTTTCATATCCCAATTCTTGTGCTTGAATGGATGTACATGAGCTGTGGCCCTGGGACTAAACAGCTCCATGTGTCAGGGATAAGCAAATGAAAGCATTTTATACTTTTCCTTTCCAAAATGTTTACTCTATTAAACTAAATTCTACTTACAGATGTTTTCATTATTTGTAATCTATTCTAGCATATCATTAATATCAGAGATAAAGAATTTAGAGCAAAATTCAGGAGAGCATTTATGTACTTTCCTCACTGACTTTCAAATATTCTTATTTCCTAATTTAGTCCTGATTTTCTCAAGGCTTAATGATGTTAAATCCATCCATCAACTTTTCAGGAATCAAATTTTCTTGGATATTGTTTCTAATTTAGACTTGTAGCCAGTTTCCAGGTATAAAAATGGCTTCAACTTTAAGAGAAATCTCAGATTTCTTTTCCTATACCTCTCTCTATATATGTACTTCATATCTTGTCTCTTTTATAAGAAACCAACACAGCCAGAAAGTTTGAAAACTTTTAGGTGATTGCTCCTTTCTAATTAGAAGATTATTTTCTCACTTCATTCTTTGTTAGAATTTCTTTGTCTTCTGAAGTTAGAGTAATCAATCATAATATGCACATATGCATCAAATATTTAAATTTTATCAATAGTTTTTGTAAGGAATTTTACACCATGACTTTTTCTTCTCCAGCTGTATGGAGATAAAATTTGTATGTAACACTGTTTAAGGTATACAATGTGATGATTTAATGTACATATATATTGAGAAATAATTACCACAATAATGTTAGTTACCACATCTATCATCTCACAGTTGCTATTTTCTTTTGTGCTGAGAACTTTTAAGAGCCATTCTCTCAGCAGCTTATAAGTCTGCAGCACATTATTAACCATAGACACCATGCTCAATATTACATCAAGAAACTTATTTACCTTATTCCTGAATGTTTATACCCTTTGACCAACCTCACCCATTTTCCTTAATCCTCCCCCAACCCCTGGCAACTATCAGTCTACTCTGTCTTTCAATAATTTCTTTTTTTAAGGATTTCACATATAAGGATTTAATTTTATTTTTTGATGCTATTGTAAATGGGATTTTTTTTTTCAGATTGTTAGTATTTAGAAACAAAATAGGCTTTTGTTTGTTGATTTTGTATCCCAACTTTATTGAGTTCAGTGATTAGTTCTAACAGTTTTTTGGTGGAGTCCTTAGAGTTTCCTATGTATAAGATAATGTCATCGCCAAACAAAGACATTTTTAGTTCTTTCTTTCTAATTTGGGTGCCTTTTGTTTCTTTTCCTTGTCCAATTGCCCTGGTTACAACTCCCTGGTTACAGCAGTACTCTGTTGAATCTGCTGGTTATGACAATACTCTGTTGGGCTCCTTTGTCTTGTCCTGATCTTAGAGGAAAAGCTTGAAAAAGCCTGAAAAGCCTGAATGTTAAAGTGCATTTCTTCTGTACATAATTTGTTAAGTTTTTATCATGAATGGATACTGAATTTTGACAAATGCTTTTTCTGCATCTGAGATGATAATATTGTTTTTATCTTTCATTGTGTTAATATGATGTATCACATTGATTTGCATATGTTGAATTACACTTGTATCTCGGGAATGAATTCCACTTGATCAAGGTACATGATCCTTCTAATGCGCTGTTGAGCTTGGTTTGCTACTATTTTGTTGAGAATTTTTGCAGCCACATTTATCAAGGATGTTAGCTTGTGGTTTTCTTTTCTTATAGTGTCCTTATCAAGCTTTGGTGTCAGGGTAATGCTGGCCTCATAAAATGAATTTGGAAGTGTTCTCTCCTTTTCAGCTTTTTGTAAGAAGGTGAAAAAATTGGCATTAATTCTTTAAATATTTGGTGGAGATCACCAGTGAAACCACCTGATCGTGGGCTTTTCTTTGTTGGAAAGGTTTTGATTACTGATTTAATCTCTTTACTCATTGATCTTTTCAGATTTTCTATTTATCTATAATTCAGTCTTACTAGGTTGTATGTTTCTAGGAATTTATCCATTTCTCTCATTTATCCAATTTTCTGGCAAATAATTTTTCCTAGTAGTCTCTTATGACCCTTTGTATTTCTGTGGTATCAGCTGTTAATGTCTCCTCTTTCATTCATAATTTTATTTATTTGATTCCTCTCTGTTTTTTCTTTGTGAGTCTAGCTAAATATTTGTCAATTTGATTTATCTTTTCAAAGAATCAACTCTTAGTTTTGTTAATTTTTTCTATTGTTTCTCTTTTCACTGTTTCATTTATTACTGCTCTATTCTCCCACTAGCTTTAAGCTTCATTTGCTTTTCTTTTTCCAGTCCCTTGGGGTGTAATATTAGGTTGCTCATTTGAGAACGTTCTTTCATCTTAGTGTATGCATTTATAGTTATAAACTTTCGTCTTAAAACTACTTTTTCTGTTTCCATTTTCATTGGTTTCAAGATTTTTTAAATTTCCTTTTTGATTTCTTCTTTGATTTGTTGTTTGTTCAGAAGGGCATTGTTTATTTGTCATGAACTTATGAATTTTTTAGCTTTCTTCTGGTTATTGATTTCTAATTTCATACCATTGTGGTCTGAAAAGATACTCGATATAATTTCTGTCTTCTTAAATTTGTTGAGATTTGTTTTGTGGCCTAACATGATCTGTCCTGAAAAAATGTTTCATGTGCACTTGAGTAGAACACATATTCTGCTATCGTTGGATGGAGTGTTCTATATTTGTCTGTTAGGCTCATTTGCTCTATGGTATAGTTTCAATCCACTATTTCCTTATTGGTTCTCACCTTAGATCTTTTAAATACAGTTCTATAAATATCATGCCTGCCTGTTCCCCTGGAATGTATTATAATATATTATAACCTGAAAACATTCTGGTCTTATGTAATCAAGTCACAGGGCAGTGTAACATTCAAAGAAACAATCAAAAGCAAATGAAATGAACAATGGTTCTCAGTTTTGCTTGCTGT
The DNA here is from genome assembly GCF_016906955.1 of Phacochoerus africanus. Lineage (NCBI taxonomy): Eukaryota > Metazoa > Chordata > Mammalia > Artiodactyla > Suidae > Phacochoerus > Phacochoerus africanus. The sequence continues at coordinate 223,847,695 of NC_062545.1, forward strand.
TCTTAGAACATATTGAAGGGGATCCAAGGGGATCCAATGTACAGATCTTATTACACTGCTCTTCCATTTCCTTTTTTTTTTTTTTTTGCTTTTTAGGGCCACACCCATGGCATATGGAGGCTCCCAGGCTAGGGGTCTAATTGGAGCTACAGCTGCCGGCCTACGCCAGAGCCACAGTAACACAGGATGCGAGCTGCATCTGCAACCTACACCACAGCTCACAGCAACATCCTTAACCTACTGAGTGAGGCCATGGATTGAACGAACAAACTCATGGTTCCTAGTCAGATTAATTTCCGCTGCCATTTCCTTATTTTTGGAGACCACCTGGAGCTTTCTCTTTTCTGTGTCTCCTCAGTGCTCTCCCCTCTTTTTCACCACTTAATTCTGTCTTTTTAGTCCTACAGCTTTCTTCAAAAAAAATTTTGTTTTTAATCACGGGAACCCAGCCCTTAAGTTGGCAAGATTAAAGAAATCTCTTTAGCGGCCAGGCAAAGAGGAGACACTAGCAGGCAGAGATGAAATTATCTTTACTGAGGAGCAGAGACCTCCAGGGTTCAGAGCGAGGCTAGGAATACTCAAATAATAATAAATTTTGTTTCTGTCTCAAAAGCATTTTTAAAAAGAACATGGGGATTTAATACAGCTATTAAAGCTCTTGCTTTACTTAGCTTAGGTTAAGCTTTCCAAAAGAGAAAAGTTCTTAAGTCCATGGCAATGGAATGTGTGCTCAGAGAAACCTCAGATAATACATTAACAATCTTCTTCTAGAATGTAACAGATATAGGGGCAAAATGTACTATTAAGACTCTAAGTCTATTCTATCTCATAAGGAGTGTAGATTTTCCAGGAGTCCATGCTGTGGTTTTCTCAAAATTCCCTCTAGGAATAGCTAAAGGAGGCAGCTGGTTGGAAAGGGAATACTGGGGAAAATGAAACGAGTTTGAAAATCACTTTATGTGAGATAGAAAGAACATCATTTTTCACATCAAAGAATGGACAGGTACTAGTGGCTGCTGGAGGTCAGTGCAGTGCCAAAGCAACCCCTCCTTTCCCCCACCGTTCAGTCCGCCCCTTGGAGTTCCATTACTAATGTGTGGTTTGCAGCCCAGGAGCCTTTCCTGAATGTAGTATGCCTTGGGTTACTAACATATTCTCAGGTTATTTTATTATTCTTGTGGGAGCATTTTTGTTTTTTAAAAATTCCTCCTTCTATACATAACTGCTATAAATACCGGTGTGTGTCTTTCCAGGCACCATACACACACACAGAGGCACACGCAGTTTTAATTTGTTTTTTAAACAAACAAAAAAATTAGGTCATACTCACTCTTTGATCTGAAAATTGCCTTTTTCACTTTACAGTTTGTTATGAAAACCCATGTCAGAACATTTAAATATACTGTATTTTGAACAGCTGTTGTACTCCATTGCATAATAAGGGAATCTTATATGCATAAATTCGCCCACCATTGGACATGTAGGTTGCTTTTAATTTTTCATTCTATAGACACTGGTGCAGTGGACATCCTGGCCTATATGATTTTTGCAAATTTGTACTAGTACTCCTATACTATTGGCTCCTAATAGTGTAACTTGTACTTTACACCATGCAGCATGTGCTTTCAAAATTGTCATTGCAGCTACAGAATTAATGCCCCTCCCCAGAGAGGAAAGCTTTTGTCCTAAGAGGCATGGGCTCTAATCTGAACTCTGTTACCTAGTTGTATGCTGTGAGCAAGTGGCTTCTTCTCTCCTTTGTTTTGGCTTCCTCTCTGTGAAATGAGGGGAGTGGAGCAGATGATGATCTCTGGGTTCTAGTGGCTCATGAATCTTTACATTTACAGATTGATGTTGCCCAATTTCAGAAAATTATTTAGGGCTGTCCCCAACCAACGTATGAAAATCTCCTCTTTAAAAGATTGCAGAGAGCAAAGGTAATTTGGGTTCCTTTTGATTTAGTTTTGATTAAGAAATAAATCTATTACCATCTCCCCCCACCCTCCCTGAGGATCCTTTTGAGACATTCAAGCTGTGAATTTTTCTTTCAGGGCATTTACAAAGCTGAGAGACATTACTGAACAAACTCCCATTTTGGCCAGATTTTGTTTATTTTGTCCAATTCAGAGCAGTTTGATGGCTATGTGTTTATGTGTGCTCTTCAACATTCCCCAGTACTTGAACAGGGCACATTTGACCTGGTGGTCAATGAACAGATTTGGTTTTAATCAAGTTCCAAGTCAGATATAGCACTCATGTGATGGTAATCTTGCATCTAAAGGCTGTGTTATGCTCACTGAACCTTGTAAAAATCAAATACATAAATAAAATGAAGAGATGGGGAAAGATGTTCGTTTGGTTTCTTCAACCTTCTGCTTATTGAGGGCTCAGAGCCAAAAGAAAGGGAAAGGTAGAATGATGGGGATTTTACTCTTTATTTACTTAACTGAACAAGTCTGCAGATGTCTGGAACCATCCTCTGTAAAACAGAGTATTCTCCAGTCCCTCAGAGTCCCTCAAGGAAACAGTCCTGGTTTAACAAAGCCAATGTCAAAGTGGATTTGAAATCTGTTCAAACCCACACAGGTATGGTTTAGTATTTGCCTTGGTGGGATGTGTTTACATCTGCTCTGTGAAAGGGTGTTTGTAAATCATCTGTGTGCAAGTTAGCCAATGGTCTGAAACCTTTGTTAAAAGGTTGAAACCTTGTTCTAACCTAGTGTTAGAATGTTGATCCCTCTGTGAGGTTGAAACCTAACCAGGGTGAGTTGCTAATCACACATCATGCCAAAGAATGGTATTCATTTGATTTTTAAATGAATTTGAGCCATAACAGGTTAGGCTAAAAATGAGCAATCAGCTCAAATCTGGCCTAGTCACAGAATGGTCGGTGTCCTTTGAAACAGAGCAAAAGGGCCTTCATAAATAATAAATTAAAAGACAATCAGTTTTCTTTTAAAAATCATGTTGAATTTAGTAATTCGAATAGCATAAGAACCAGGTAAGGATTTTCCTCAAGCAGGAGCAGAAGCTGTTAGGTCCTAAGATAGAAGGAATCTGGTGGGTTCTTGCTGCTTCATGAGTGAGTGGTAGTTACAGGTAAGCCAGAGTCAGTGTAATGAGAAAACAGAACCTAGAAGATAAAGGAAAACAATATATATGGAATGAAATATGAGGATTCCAGTGAGAAGGAGTAGCTGGGTCAAGGTCATGACAAAGTCGTGACCAGCCATATTCCCTTCTTGGATTTTGAATAATGTATGTTTGTGCAGCCTTGTGGTTCAGTGTTTCCTGGATTCCTTTTAAAGCTTGGCCTCATGGTCAAAATTTCTGTGCTCTCATTCTGAAATGTACTCTTTCAAACTACTTCATCCCACAGAATCGTGCCCTATTATTTGAGGTAACTTGAGTTGAGCCTTTGTTCCTTGCAACCAGAAAAGCTGAATTTAAAACTTTCATTATTAACTGCATTCGACAGAGGAAGAAACCAAGATTCAAAGTCATAGTCTAGTAAATGAGGGAGCTCGAGTTCAGATTCAAGTTTATCTGACTCCAAAGCCCAAACTTTTTACTGTAATCTGTGTGCTCAGATGTATTTCCTGTCATAGTCAGGTGTTTAACTTCAGTTTGATAGCAATATGTTCTCACCAGTTAAATGAACCAGCTTGGAACTAAGTGTAAATTCATATTTATTAATGCATCTCTTCACTAAAGTTAAAATATAGTGTCATATTTATGCATAACTCCTGATTTTCTGTTATTGCCAATAACTGAGAAGTGTTTTGTACATATAAATGTGTGTAGCTAATGTTTCACTTCATTATCCCTGTCAGGTCACATCACTTTGAAATCAAAATCAAATGAGACATGTCGCATACCCTTCAGTAACTTGCAAATTAAAAATTCCTGGCAACATATATTAAATAATTTTTGAGATTTTTCTTTCTCTTGCTAATTTCCTCCCTTTGCTCTATTTCCTCCAGGTTTTTGTTGGAAGAAAAGGATTCAATGAAAGATATTATTAGTGGGGGAAAAGAAAGCTTGGCAAATTCCATTAAATTATATGCTTTAAAGAAAAAGGAATTCTTAATCATACTTCAGGGAGTCTAGTTCATGAACAACAGTCTATAAGTTGGTAAATTTCTCTTTCCAAAGGGGTGTTATACTTTACATATGTTGCTGTACCACAAAATTTCTAGACAATGAATATTTTGGTTGCATGTAGGGGATTTCCAGGTATTCAAGGGCAAAGATGAGACTTTTGAAAGAAACACACACACAGGCATCTCCCCCCCACCACATACACAACATATGTACAACCAAATTACTTGCTACCAGTTTCTCTCTAGACCAAAAACAGAAAACTGATGTCCTGCAGTTCTACTTTTGAATTATTTTGCTACCATTTTGTATCAAAATGAAGATCATTATTGTTTTATTGAAAAATTGCAGTTCTGGTGCTACTGGGTCTGCATTCCTCCATAGGAATAGCTGTTTGGAGCTTAGTGGAGGCTGCCCTGAACAGATGTGGACTTTCTAGTTCACCACTGTACCAATCACTTTCTGGTGTCATAGGAGCAACTGGACGTTTAACCTATGTAGCCTCAGGAGGCATTTGAGTTTGCAGTCTTTGATTAAGGACCCAGAGTTCTTGAACATTAGCCATTATCAGAGTGATCTGGGGTAGAATCCGAGCAGCCGTAGGTAATCTGTGGTGGCTTGACCATATTCTGAGAAATGGCTCTCCACAGAAGTTGTGCATCTACATCTCCAAAAATCTACATTTTGTCCCCCATTTCCCAATTCCCCTTTAAGTGCCAGTAGGTCTGGTGTGGAGCCAGGGAATCTGAAGGTTTAAAAAGTTTCCCTCTTATTTCTGATTTTAAGTAAGATGGAGTAAACACGTTTTATCTACTCTGTGTTCCACTGAAGGCAGCTATAAAATCTGGACAGGCGTATGGCATAGCTATTTAAGGACTCTGAAAAGTAAATAGTAGTAGACAGATTGGGGAAGAAGACCAGAACTTAAAGTACCACCAAACTGGTAATGAATTTACCTTTTGTATGTATCTAGTATCCTTCAGCTTGAACTCAAGGCAGCCTAAAAACTGAAAGTGAACTTCAGCACAGACAGAACTCTGGGATAAGTCCTCTACTTCAGGCTCAAGGGACCAGTTTTCCTGAGGAAATTCTCCATTTTTCTTTTTTCCTCTCTTTTTCCCAGTCTCTTGTGCCATAGCTCCCAAGAAGTTCAGAGGCTACAGTAGCTGAAGTAGTAAGGTAGCCAGCAGGAGCCTAAAACATAGGAGGAAAGGACACATTCCTCTCAGTTGGAGAAGTATTTCCAAGAAAGTAGGGAAAAACACCATTGATTTTTTTTTTTTCTTTCTCTGTCTTCCCACTGCTTGACTTTCTCTTCCCCCCCCAAACAGGGGCAGACATGGGAAGTAAAAACCAATTTTCTAGCCAGAGTACCAAAAAGAGCCCCAGGGAAGCTGGAAGGTTATCAGGGAGATCAAAAAGAGGGTGGAGTCAGGAAAAATGACCCTCAAGTTATATATAAACTGTAAGATTCATCTATGAGCTGAGCATCCACAGATATAGCCTTAAATAATATACATTGGCTTTAAGAAATCAGCAGTACTGCAAAGTCTTTGGAAATTGAAATTATAATTGACCTGTTTACTAAAAGAAATAATAATCCTAAATATTATAATACCATAACTTCAAGGTATATGAAGAAAAAATGGGCAGAACAGGAAGGGAAAATAGAGAAATCCAAAATTCCAGGTGGATAAATCAACAATTTCCTCTCAGAAACTGATAGAACAGACAAAACCAGATAGACTAGCCAGAAAATAAGCAAGGATATGGAAATAATGAACAACACAATCCATCAACTTTGTGTTATTGGCATTTATAGGATACTTTTACCATCGGCAAACTATGTATTCTTTTTCAAGGGCATGGAACATTTAACCATCTCCTGGGCATTAAAAACAAAAACAAAAAACAAAATGTAAAAGAATTATATGTTCCCTGACCATAAAGGAATTAGACTAAGAATTGGTAATGGAATGATAAAAAGAAAATCTCTAAATATTTGGAATGTAAACAATATGCTTCTAAATAATCTGTGGATCAAAGAGAATGTTTCAAGGAACATCTAAAAATTTTGAACTAAATGAAAATAAACACAACACCCACATCTTTGTAGGATGCATATAAAGCATTAAAAAAGGGGGAAATTATAGCATCAAATTCTTATATTAAAAAAGAAGACAGGAGTTCCTGTTGTGGTGCAGTGGTTAACGAATCCGACTAGGAACCATGAGGTTGCGGGTTCGATCCCTGCCCTTGCTCAGTGGGTTAACGATCCGGCGTTGTCGTAAGCTGTGGTGTAGGTTGCAGACGCCGCTCGGATCCCGCGTTGCTGTGGCTCTGGCATAGGCTGGTGGCTACGACTCCAATTCGACCCCTGGCCTGGGAACCTCCATATGCCATGGGTGCGGCCCAAGAAATAGCAACAACAACAATGACAAAAAAAATAATAATAAATAAATAAAAAAAAGACAACTTTCAAATTAGTAATCTGTGCTTCCCCCTTAAGAAACTAGAAAAAAGGAGCAAAATAAATACAAATTAAGGAGAAGACAAGGAATAATAAAGTTAAGTGCAAAATTCAATGATATTGAAGAGTAAAACAATTAAAAAATCAACATTCAAAATCTGGTTCTTTGAAAAGATGAACAAAGTTGATAATCTAGCAATGACAACAAGAAAGGGCACAAATTATAAGGATCAGGAATGAAAATATCGCTATGCAATCTTTAGACATTAAAAGTAAGGGAGTAATCTTTAGACATTATAGTAAGGGAGCACTATAAACAACTCAATGAATGAATTAAACAGCCTAAATGAAAAAGCTATTCTTCAAATAACACACATGATCAATACTCACCTGGAAGAAAATAGGTTAATTTGAACATTTCTGTGGCTAGTGAAAAAATTGAACCAATGGTTTAAAACCTTCCAAAAAAATAAACCTTCAAGTGCAAATGGATGCTTTGATTAATTATTCCAAATATTAAAAAGAAAATTTTACACAGTCTCTTCCAGAAAATAGAACAGGATGAAACACCTTCCAACACATTTTATGAGGCCAGCATTACTCTGAAACTAAAACTAAACAAAGGTGGTATAAGAAAAGGAAAATACTTTATAAGCTTATAAAGATCTTTGACAAAATAGAAATATTAAAATGTAGCAACATGTAATAAAAATCTGGGGTTTCTCGAGCTGATTTAATATTCAAAAGTCAATCGGTGTAATCCACTTTATTAGCAGTTTAAAGATCATATCAATTAAGACAAAATTATTTGACAAAAAGTAAACATTCATTTAAACTTAGACGAGGACTTATATCTAATAAAGGGCATCTACAAAATATTCTGAAGCTAAAATTATAGTTAATGGTGAAAAACTGAATGCTCCCCCACTCAAGATCAGGAAGAAGACATGGTTGTCCACATTCACTGCTACTAATCAACATTGTACTGGAAGTCCTCACCAATGTGATAAGGCATGAAAAGACATAGAGAGTTCCTAGTCACATTATTAGCTACATAATATATCCCAAGAAATCCACTAAGAAGTCCTAGAATTAACAAAGGAAGATCAGAGGATACAAAGTCATTGCTCTAAAGTCAATTATATACAATCAATGTTCAATTGGAAACTGAAAAGAAAAAAAAAGTCAATACTATTTACAGTGCTCAAAAGAAATAAAATACCTAGCTATAAATTTAATGAAACCTATACAGGGTCTATATACTAAAAACTGCAAAACATTGATCAAAACATAACATGTCCATGAATTGGAAAACTCAACACAGCGTAAGTGTCATTTTTTTTCAAGTTAATATATCGATTTAATCCAATTCCAATAAATATTCCCACAGGATTTTGGTAGATATAGACAGACCAATTCTAAAATTTATGTTGAAAGGCAAAAGAACTAGAATAGACAAAACAATTTTAAAAAAATGAATAAAGCTGGAAGAAGCACATTTTTTCTTTTTATTTATTTTTTATTTATTTATTTTTATTTTTTTAATTGTTATTTCCCCAATATATATATTTTTTCTACTGTACAGCATGGTAACCCAGTTGCACATACATACACACATTCTATTTTCTCTGTCATAAGTGATGAGACATAGTTCCCAGGGCTGCACAGGAGGATCTCATTGCTAATCCATTTAAAAGGCAATAGTTTGCATCTATTAATCCCAAGCTCCCAATCCACCCCCCTTCCCCCTCTCCCCCTTGGCAACCACAAGTCTATTCTCCAAGTCCATGATTTTCTTTTCTGTGGAAAGGTTCCTTTGTGGCTTATATTAGATTCCAGGTATAAGTGCTATCATATGATATTTGTCTTTCTCTTTCTGACTTCACTCAGAATGAGAGTCTCTAGTTCCATCCATGTTGCTGCAAATGGCATTATGTCATTCTTTTTTATGGCTAAGTAGTATTCCATTGTGTATATATACCACCTCTTCCAAATCCAATCATCTGTCGATGGACACTTGGGTTGATTCCATGTCTTGGCTATTGTGAATAGGGCTGCAATGAACATGCGGGTGCATGCGTCTTTTTTAGGTAGAGATTTTTCCAGATATATGCCCAAGAGTGGGATTGTGGGGTCATATGGTAGTTCTATGTATAGATTTCTAAGGTACCTCCATAGTGTTCTCCATAGTGGTTGTACCAGTTTACATTCCCACCAACAGTGCAGGAGGGTTCCCTTTTCTCCACAGCCCCTCCAGCACTTGTTATTTGTGGACTTATTAATGATGGCCATTCTGACTGGTGTGAGGTGGTATCTCATGGTAGTTTGGATTTGCATTTCTCTAATAATCAGGGATGTTGAGCATTTTTTCATGTGCTTGTTGGCCATCTGTACATCTTCCTTGGAAAAATGTCTATTCAGGCCTTTTGCCCATTTTTAATTAGAGTGGTTGGCTTTTTTGCTGTTGAGTTGTATAAGTTGCTTGCATATTCTAGAGATTAAGCCCTTGTCAGCTACATCATTTGAAACTATTTTCTTGCATTCTGTAAGTCATCTTTTTGTTTTCTTTTTGGTTTCCTTTGCTGTGCTAAAGCTTGTCAGTTTGATTAGGGCTCATTGATTTATTTTTGCTTTTATTTCTGTTGCTCTGGGAGACTGACCTGAGAAAATACTCATAAGGTTGATGTCAGAGAATGTTTTGCCTATGTTCTCTTCCAGGAGTTTGATGGTGTCTTGTCTTCCTTTAAGCCATTTTGAGTTTATTTTTGAAGAAGCACAGTTTTTGATTAGCAGAAAGTGATGTGGTATTGGAAAAGGGATAGACATGCAGAACAATGAGAAACAATAGAGTACAAAAATAGCATATATAAATATAGCCAGTTGATTTTTTTTTTCTTTTTAGGGCCACATCTAAGGGATATGGTAGTTCCCAAGCTAGGGGTTGAATCAGAGCTGCAGGTGCTGGCCTATGCCACAGCCACAGCAATGCCAGATATGAGCCATGTCTATGACCTACACCACAGCTCACAGCAACACTGGATCCTTAACCCACTGAATGAGGCCAGGGATCAAACCCATTTCCTCATGGATATTAGTCAGGGTTATTACCCCTCTGAGCCACAATGGGAACTCTGCTAGTTGATTTTTTTACCAAAGTGCTAAAGCAATTCATAGAAGAAAGTATAATTTTTCAACATATTAGAAGAATTGGAACTGTCAATCCAATTAAAACTGGGCAGAATATTTGATTGAAAGGAAATGTATGGATATGTAATAAGCACATCAAAAGATATTCAATATCATTAGCCTTTAGGAGAGGCAAATTAAAACCAGGGTGAGATACCACTACATAATAATTAGAATGGCTAAAATAAAAAAATCCTGCTAATACCAAGTGCTGATAAGGATGCACATCTGGAGCTCTCATGCACTGTTGATGGAAATGCAAAATGCGACATATAGCTACTCTGGAAAACAGTTTGCCATTGTTTATAAAGTTAAACAGACGATTACCATGTGACTCTGTAATCGTACTCCTATGTATTTATCCTAGAGAACTGAAACCTCAAGTTTACCCCAAAACCTAGACACAAATATTTATGGCAGTTCTATTCATAATATTCCCCAAGAAGCAATAGCTCACAGTTGAATAACTTCAACAGGTGAATGGATAAATAAACTGTGATATAGTCATACGATGGAATACTACTTAGCAATAAAATGGAACTACTGATACACACAACTTGGATGAATTTCAAATGATTATACTGAGCGAAAGGAGCCTGATTCAAAATGTCATATACTGTGTGAATCCACTTATATGGTATTCAAAAAGACAAAATTAAAGAGAGGAAACCAGAGAAGTTATTACAGGGGTTAGGGGTGGGGATTAGATGTGACTGTACAGGAGTGTTTCTGGAGAGTAACAGGAGTGTTTTGTCTCCTGATTATGGTTCTAGTTACATAAGTCTATACATATGTCAGAATTAATGAACACACCAAAAGTCCATTTCACTGCAGGTTAATTTAAAAAATTTAAATACTGGAGTTCCCTTGTGGCACAGCGGGTTAAGGATCTGGGATTGTCACTACTGTGGCTGCTATGGCTCAGGTTTGACCCCTGGCTAGGGAATTTCTACATGCTGCGGGCATGGCCAAATAAATAAATAAGTAATAAATAAATAATCAAAATACATTTTAAAGCTTTCCTCTTAAAGCTGAGGTGCTGCCTGGGTTGTATATCACTTCTCTGGAGCAACATTCCAATGATGGGCCTCTTAAACAACAGTGTTTTGGAACTTGCTTCCAAAAACTTAGAACTTATTTTGGAGAATCACAGTAAAGAGTCAATAACCTGCAGCAGGAAGAAGGCAGCCATTTCAAAGCAAGAGCAGTAGAGAGTCTGAAAAGTTGCCTTGCTGCCAAGTCAAACAGAAAACACAAATATTTGTATAGCTTTGTAACAAAAGGGCCATATGGGTTTTGGCAGGAAGACCCCTTAATGGCACTTATGGCTTTAAAATAACGGAGTCTTGCTCCTTTATGTGGAAATTGCACGCAGATGTCAGGGGCCATAGTGCTACCCTGGGGAGAGGACATTAAAGATAAAACCCAGACTGACAAGGAGGAGACTCTGTCTACTTGCGCAGATGTGGTGAGCCCAATAACTTCTTGGCACTGGATCTTGAGATTGCGTGCACTACTTAGAAGAGTCACTTGGATCACTTTGCAGTTGTGGCTTCATGACTATTTCTATTTTCGGCTGCATGGATAGTGTCTTAAGCCTTTTAGTTTAGGGATGGGGTGTTTGGGGATCAAAGGCAAAATACTAGGCTTTTTTTGAAAGAATAGAATGGTGGGTATTGATGGAGACAGAGATTTTCAATACTGCACCCCCAGCCATCCAACTGCAGTCTTATATCCTCTTGTTTCCAAAAAAAGAGATATTTAGCCCCAACGTCTCTTTCCAAAGGACTGAATCAAAGGTTTGTGCATTGATGGTTTGGGTGTACGGTTCTTGATATATAAGTGACAGACCAATTTTAAGTTACTTAAAAGGAATGCAATATGAGGATAAGAAGTAGCTCTCAGAATCAAAGGAAAAACTGGTCTTGAAAATAATGGGAACTTGGGATGAGAGTAGCCATCAAAAAGTCTACAAATAATACATGGTGGAGAGAGTGTCGAGAAAAGGGAACTCTCCTACACTGTTGGTGGGAATGTAAATTGGTACCACCATTATGGAAAACAGTATGGAGGTTCCTCGAAAACTAAAAATAAAGTTGCCATATGATTCAGCAATCCCATTCCTGGACGTATATCTGGAAAAAGATGAAAACTCTAATTTGAAAAGATATATGCACTCCAATGTTTATAGCAGCACTATTTACAAGAGCCAAAACATGGAAGCAACCTAAATGTTCATTGACAGATGAATAGATATAGAAGATGTGGCAGGTGTGTGTGTGTGCGTGCGCACGCAATGAAATATTACTCAGCCATAAAAAGAATGAAGTAATGCCATTTTCAGCAATATGGATGGACCCAGAGATTCTCACACTAAATTAAATAAGCCTGACAGAGGAAGATGAATACCATATGATATCACTTATTTGTGGAATCTAAAAAAATAATACAAATGAACATATTTACAAAAACAGGAACAGACTCAGATGTAGAAAACAAACTTATAGATAGGGGTAAATTGGGAGTATGGGATTAATACATGTACACTAACATATATAAAATAGATAAACAACACAGATTTACTGTATAATACAGGGAACTATATTCAATATCTTGTAATAAGCTATAATGGAAAAGAAAAAATCCACAGATCAAAGACCTACAACAACAACAACAAAAATTAATAGGAACCCAGTTGGCAGGAATCATGTGTAGACAATCCTGTTAGAGAATTGCCTTCCAGATCTAGGAAGAAACTTCATGCATTTTCCCTGTTTCACTTCACTCAAGGCTCAGTCCAGGTTGAGTCAGTTTTAGGCTCGAATTTTGGCCAGAGGAGTGGCTATCACCTTGAGTGAAAAGCAGTGAGAAGGGAATGGTTCTATCAAAGTCCTGTTTCCTTGAGTACTTGGATATTGGATAGAAACAACAATTTCCAGATCACCATTGTGGGGTTTCTGCATTTATTTTATTTTATTTTTTATTTTTATTTTTTGCTTTTTAGGACCACACCTGTGGCATATGGAAATTTCTAGCCAGGGGTTGAATCAGAGCTGCAGGTGCCAGCCCACACCACAGCCACAGCAACGTGGGATCCAAACCACATCTGTGACCTACACCACAGCTCACAGCAATGCCAGATTCTTAACCCACTGAGCGAGGTCAGGGATCGAACCTGCATCCTCATGGATACTAGTAGGGTCCTGAGCCATGACAGGAGCTTCTTATTCTGCATTTTAAAATATCTATAAATAGTGTGCGTTTGGGTGCAGGTATGGTGCAGGGAAAGGTGGGGAAGGTGTTGTGTGTTATGACAGGATAAGCAGTAGTCTAGGACCTGGATTGGGACTAGAACTTCCAAAGAGCTCTATGTAGGCTGGCAATAAGACCCTATAGCAAGTCATTTACTCTTCCTGGACCTCTGCTTTCCTTATTTCAAGAATGAAGAGATTGAATTAGCTGTCCCTAAGATCCCTGTTTGCTACATATCTTAGAAGAAGTGTGCTTTGGGACCAGGGTGATGATTGTATCCTTAGCTGGATGTAAGACTGTGTCAAATTGAAACAGGATTTCTTGAAGTGCTTATAGCAGTGGTTCTTATAGCAGTGGTTCTTATAGCATAAGAATGTTGGGGTTGGTTGAGTGGAGATATATTTGTTAAAATGCAGATTCCAAAAAACCTTTCCCCAAGATTCAGATTCAGCATGCTGAGAGGAACATCAGCATTTTAAAGGAAATACTCAGTCCTGATGCAGGTGATCCAGGCTGCAGACTTGCATTCCTGCTGTTTGGTTTTCAAGCAAATCAAGCAAAAGGGAACCCCCTCAGTTGGAGCTGCAGGTGTTTCAAAGTGTTTAAATAAGAGCAACCAGCATGCCTCTGAAAGCTCCCCACCCCAGGCCCTCTAGAGAGTGGGAAGATGCTGGCAAGACAGGCGACACCAGGGTAGGCAGGGCTCCACTGCCCCGTGTATTGGGTGCAAGAGACAGAACCATCCAGGGCTCCTGCATTTTCTCCTCCCTACTCTTACTCTCTCCGCCTCAAATGTAGCCATGGGATAAAACTGTTGCAGAGAGTCAGCCATGAGCATACGGAGGTTCCCAGGCTAGGGGTCAAATTGAAGCTACAGCTGCCAGCCTACACCATAGCCACAGTGACGAGGGATCCGAGCCTCATCTGCAATCTACACCATAGCTCCTGGCAATGCCAGATCCTTAACTCACTGAGTGGGGCCAGGGATCGAACCTGCATCCTCATGGAGCCTAGTTGGGTTCGTTAACTGCTGAGCCATGAAGGGAACTCCTGGTAGATCTTTTTAGGTGAGGACATGTGTTAGAGAGCAGAGTCTGATCTCTAAATTTCTGATTTTAAGAAATTCAGCCTCCAGGCTACACTTTCACATTAAACACGTCTCATTTGGGGAGCTACTTCGAAGGATGCATTATCGGTCGTTTTCTTTCTTTTTTTTTTAAATCTTTTTTTTTTTTTTTTTTTTTTGTCTTTTGAGGGCCTCACCTGCGGCATATGGAGATTCCCAGGCTAGGGGGCTAATTGGAGCTGTAGCTGCCAGCCTACACCACAGCCACAGCAACGCCAGATCCGAGCCGCGTCTGCAACCTACACCACAGCTCATGGCAACTCTGGATCCTCAACCTACTAAGCGAGGCCAGGGAACGAAACGAACCCACAACCTCGTGGTTCCTAGTCGGATTCATTTCCACTGCGCCATGAGAGGACCTCCATTTTCTTGAGTCTTGTACTTTGCATAGCACCCTCTGTGTGGTGATCTCCAAGTGTTTTTTAAGAGTATTCACTCAAGGTTCTCTCTGCATACTTGTAATTTGCAAATGGTGACGGAATATGCTTTATGTGTATAAAATGCCTGACTCCCCTATCCACTAGTTTGTATAATGTGCCTTTAGAACCTATAGTGGACACCAAGGGTTCCTTGGCTTTTTTAGACAGGATAGAAGAATTTGGTCATTTGGACCAGCATGTACTCCAACTAGATTCAGAGTCCTGACCAAATGAAAGTGAAGAATAGCCAGGGTGAAAATTTAAATAGTGATGTAACATGCTTCCTTATATCCAAGAAACTGCCTTATGCATTGACACAAAACAATAGTCATTTACAAATTACAATTCTAAGAGGACATTAACACAGTGCTTGAGTTAACTGTGGATATGATTTTTGCTGTACAAAGCACTTCTCCATACATTCGCATTTGATACACCCTCTTGTCTTTATTGGTTTCTGTCTTAGGACAGAGATTGGATGGGAGAACTTGGCTTATAGCTTCTAACAAAATGACTAAGGCCCTTTATAGATAAGAACTCTTTGTAGCTGATTCTCGATAGGACGGTGTCCTATTTCTGTGCTATGTTTCAAACGAAATTGCCCTTCTTCTTCAGATGCTTGATGGGTTGTGTGGTGTGTGTGTATTGAATGGGGAAACAAAGGCTAGGGCTGGAGGGTATAAATGCAGGAAGGTGACTTTCTATTAGTTTTGATTCTTGCTTTCTTTATCTCTTTCTCTGAGACTTGGGGGGAGCTGGGCATATTCTTTGGCTTTAAGAAATGTTGATATTTGAGAGAGAAACAAAAGTGTTTATTCTTCAGAATTAAAAAAAAAAAAAAAGCCTCAGCAAGCACGCATGCTGTTCCACTTGGTCTCATAAGTACTTTGCCAGCAAGATGAGCCTTATATCTTCTCTCGGGTGAAAGAGCCCCACATCTCCTGATCGACATTCCTCCACTTGTGCGCTTCATAAATTAGGAGGGAGGGTGCCATTGTCATACTTGACCATATAAGGGAAAGAGAGGGCCCCACCGTTATTTGGTCCTGCCCTCCTGTCAGAATTGTATATACACCCAAGACCTTTTAAGGGAACGTGGTGCGTGCAGGGAAAACATCCCCAGGCAGTCCATCCATTTCCTTCGCTACTGCAGAGCTGGTGCCTGCAAGCTCTGTGTCACTTGGAAGCATAAATCATAGGGGGTTGCTGGCGCCGAGCTCGGGGGAGGGAAACCTCAGAGGACCATGCTCGCTGCCTCGTGCTGTTAGCCTCTTAGTTTTCACTAAAAGCCTATCTCACAACTTGGCCTTCTGACGTGGAGTGACAGCATCACAATTTATCCATCTTGACATTCATCTGGACCCCTCCTCCCTATTAGGAATTATTGTGATGGCTGCAACGAAGTGACTGCGGCTTCCTTAAGATTTCATGTGAGTTTTATCTGCACTGTAGCATTGTCTCCATACAGCATGAGGTCTTGAGGTCAGAGAGGCTGGTCTTGAACCACAGAGCTTTCTCTCCCCAGCTCTGAGACCTTGGGCATGTTACATAACCTCTCTGAGGTCCAATGTCTTATCTAAACCTGGGGAAGATAAATGCGATTAAAGTCCATTTTAACATGTTGAGGACAGTGCCTGATACATAGTAAATGCTTGATACCTGTCAGCTGTTATTATTATCACAATTGCTGCCAGAAGAGAGCTGTAGTTCTGCTCTTTGCAGCAAGAATTTCCTATCAGAGCAAGTAAGTGCTCTGATCCAGCACTCTTTTTTACAAACAGAATTTCTTTAGAGGCAAAACACGTCCAGAAGTATTCTTAGCAGCCCTGAAGAATGTCTTGGCACAATTCGTCGTACAGAGAATAGGTTCTGGAATTAGGCAGGTCAGAGCCTGAATCCCCACCCAGCCACTTATCACTTATGGCATTGGACAAATGAATTAATCTCTTGGTACCTCAGTTTTGTGGTCTGTAGTCTAGTGATAATGGTTGTTTAAATCCAGGCATTTGATGGCCAAGGTTGAATCTTGCATAGAGCCAGAACAAAGAAAGGATTGACTGCAAACCTGTAGAAGTTTCATGGAAATAAATTGCAGTTCCGAGGGCTCTTTAGTGCCGCTGAATGGTAATTCCTACCTCTCAGACTTGCAGGGAGGAGCCAGTGCATTAACAAGAGGGTAGCACCCAGCACCGAGCCTACTCCTAGGTCAGTGCTCATTCAGCGTCTGCTCTGTCCCACTGATTCCCTGACTCCCTTCCCCATGAGTCCACACTCTACTCCTAGAGCTATAGCACCAACGAGGGTGGCAGGAAAGAGAGCACTGCTGTCAATTCTGAGTTAGAATTCAGAGAGAAAGAGATGACTAAATCTGGGGTGAGGAAAAAGAGAGAGGGGCCTTGAGGGGAGGGGGAGCTTCCACTTGTAGGTACATAGACTGTTTCCTCTGGTTCCCGCTGATCTTACACTCACTTCCTTCTTTGAATTCCACCTGCTTGGAATGGAATTCCTGCTTGAATGGAATTTCCCAGGAAACATAGCTCTGCAGGAGAGGTCAACGTGACAAACACAACACTGTGTATCCTTCAAATTCCTGCCCTTCTATTCAGACAAGTCCTGCATCAGCCACATTGCCAGGGCAACCAGGTAGCTGAATCAGCCAGGCCAAGGAGGTGCTGGGGGGACACCCAGGGAAGCCTGCATGGGACATCCCTTGGGGCCCCTGCACCTTCAGTGCAGAGCCCTAGCCCCAGCTGGAGGCTCCAGTACCTCAGAACCTCATGCTAATTTCCATAACAAGCCTGTGCTGGATTGGACCTCCCTTCTCTTCTCCATTAGGTCAGAGGCTCTTGAACTGCTTTTCTGTTTACAGGTATAGGCCACTCCCACCAGGAGCAGCCATTGTCCCTGCAGCAGTGATTCTCAAGGCAGGTGGGGTTCTGCGTATTAGAACCACCTCTGAGTTTCTGATAATCCTTTCTGATCCCGTTAGAATATAGCCTAGGGACTTCCCATTGTGGCTTAGCGGTAATGAACTGACTAGTACCCATGGGAATGTGGAATGTGGGTGTGATCCCTGGCCCTACTCAATGGGTTAAGGATCTGTTATTGCCATGAGCTGTGGTGTAGGTCACAGATGTAGCTCAGATCTGGTGTTGCTGTGGCTGTTGTATAGGCTGGCGGCTGCAGCTCTGATTGTCTCCCTAGCCTGGGAACTTCTGTAGGCCATGGGTGCAGTCCTAAAAAGACAAAAAAAAAAAAAAAAAAGAATGTAGCCCAGAGGCCATTTTTCCATCAATCAGTATCTCTCAACACATGCTCAGTACCTGGCCCTGTGCTAGGAGTTGGCCTTCAGAGAGGACACAGCCCTTGTCTTCATGAAGCTGCTGGGGGAGATGGACCAGGACAACAATGTCTTGCACGTGGCTACCGGACAGCAGAAGAGACACCTGGGGAGAGGTGATCGTTTCACCTTCAAGGAACCTCTGGGGGTCTGGAGAACCTGATCAGAAGCTGAAACTTAAAAACACTTAAAAGTCAGCTAGTTCAAGTGAGGGAAGCTGTGTCCCTGAGTTCTGGGAGGGCAGAAAGTATGGCTTATCTGGGACTTATTAACCTATGCAGTCCCTGGAAGGTAAAACTGGGGAGTATTTCTTCAAGGGAAGACAAACTCTTTCACTTGATGTCAAGCTCACCGTGAAGGTCCTGGGGCCCCCAAGGTCATAGCCCTTGCAGTTCACATGCAGCACCTTCCCAGGAAACACTCTGGGCCAGTCCACAGTGGGGGAGAGGGAGGTGGTGGCTGGTCCTGATCCCACACAGCCATCTCTCAGAGTCACACCCCTCTGGCAGCTCCCATTTCCTTGCAGGCTATCACCAATGGGGGAGTTGCTTTTCTTGGAAGCCTTCGGAAGACCCACTTTCCCCAACCAAGGATTTCTGCCTACAAAATTGTGCAGCTCTTCTGGCTTGTTTACTGTGTATCATGACCACCGTCATTTCTTCCTATGGGAACACGAGACTCAGAAATGCAGTGACTTAACCTGTAAAAGTTAGTAAAATATGGAGTCAGGATTTGAACCCAGGTTGATCTACCCAAGACACCTAAGCTTACTCCGCTCTGCTGCACGAGCTCCTTAGAGCACTGCATGAGAAATGAGTGGGGAAGTAAATCCATCTCCTCTTGGTAGCAGGTAATAGTAGTAGTAGTATTATTCCAGTTTCTTAGAGGTCAACCCCAAAGAATGAGGGTCACAGAATCAAAAGAGTTGTGCTTTGAAACCACGCTTGTCAGATTTCAAAGACAGTACCATACTTACAGGTTGAGGGACTGGTTGTTTTGTTCACATTTGCAGAACATGCCATGTTGAGGTGAGAGCTGAACCTCAACCTGCCAGAGTTTGATTGTCATCATCCGTATTCTCACAAGACAGGCTCACATCTAGGCTAACCCTGATGTTCAATGTTGAGTTGAGTGTGGATTCCCAATCAGATAATATCCTCTGAGGACTTCTTAAACATTATGCAATGCGTGCATCAAAGTTTGGTTCTTAACATTTTGACATCCTTAACACTGTTGGTAACACTTGACATATCAAAACTGTTGCATAGGTCACTATCATTTGCCTCTAGTTTGTCTTAGAGTTACTTTATAAATCCTCTTAGAATAAGAGTCTTCTAGAAATAAAAAACACTACTTGAGGGGTTGCCATTGTGGCTCATTGGGTTAAGGTCCCGACATAGTCTCTGTGAGGATGCAGGTTTGATCCCTGGTCTCGCTCAGTGTGTTAAGGATCTGGTGTTGCCACAAGCTATGGTGTAGGTCGCAGACACAGCTTGGATCTGGCATTGCTCTGGCTGTGGCATAGGCCCGCAGCTACAGCCCCAATTTGACCCCTAGTCCAGGAACTTCCATATGCCTCGGGTGTGGCCATAAAAAAACAAAAAAACCCACTACTTGTTATAAGTATAGACACCTAAGCCCTAAATAAGACCAAGTAATTCAAGATATTCTCACGGAGGGGCCTAGGAATTAGTAAGTACCCCAGATGATTGTTATTATCAAGAAAATGTGGGAAGCATGACCTCTTCTGTGAAGCTGAGTAATTAAGCACCACCAGCTAGACAAAAGAGGGAAACTTGTCCAAGCTTATGTGCTAGGTGAGACCTTGAAAAATTCTGAGGACCCCATAGAAGTCATCTTACTCTAAGTTTATAAAAGTTTACATTATATCAAGTCATTTTGCTGCTTTTAATTGGGTTGAATATGCACACTTGGTTTCGTGAAGGAAAAAAACCCACAAAAACCAACTGTCGTATTTCATCCAGCTAGAAAGTCTTGTGTAAGTGGACATCCATATCTTTTTCTCACCCTTGGAGCATTGCCTTGGGATTTTTCTAAGAAACTCAGTCAGTGATCTAGTGCCAGGGTAGGGTCCTGGGGTTGCATGCATCCAGTTTTGGCTTTCCAGATGGGCATAATTAACTGCATTGGATACTGGCAGAGAAATGGGAGCTGGCTGAGACAATTCTGGGATGGAATGTTCAGAAATATATTTGTAGGACCTGCTGAAAATAAGTATGGTATATGCAGAATAGTGTGGAGATTAAGTGGAAGAAAAGATGAAGCATTCTCTCTAAACCTTATTGCACAAGAAACTCCCTAAGGTTCTGAAATTCCCTGGTGGCCTAGTGGTTAAGGATCCAGCATTGTCACTTCTGTGGCTCTAGTTGGATCCCCGGCCTGGGAACTTCCAGATGCTATGGGCGGGGTCAAAAAAGGAAACAAAACACAACCAAAGAAACTCCCTAGGGTTCTGACAAGAGTTCCACCACCTTCCCTTCCCACCACACACACACACACACACACACACACACACACACACACACACACACACGCACACACACACCACATACACACATATGTACATACTCAGCCACATGCACCTGTGTCATTTTATCACTGCCTTCATTCTCCACCTCTTGCCTAGGGCCTTTGATATTCACTGACTTTAAAAGTAGAGACCTGAAAACAATTAAGGTTGACCCCTGAGCAAGGTGGGTTTGAACTGCATGGGTCCACTTATAGGAGGGATCCACTTTTAGGAGAATTTCATTTGCTAAATGCCTACTACAGTGGTACACAATCTGAGAGTGGTTGAATCTGTGGATACAGAATGGATACAGAGGGTCAAGTGTAAAATTACACGTGGATCTTTCAGCTGCAGAGCTGGTGGGTGCCCCTACCCACCTGCATTGTTCAAGGGTCATCTCTATTAGCTCCAGAATGAAGCTAATGAAGAAAATTGCAACATCAATATGATCATCTGCCTAGTTTAATTTGTAAAAATGTAACATCTTGTCACTTTATTATTAAATTTAGCAACCAAGTAATCATAACACTTGAAAATAATTTGTAATGTACATATTCTTATTTTGAAAGGATTCTAGAGTGTGCATCACAGATGAGAAATCTTGTCAATAGTTAATTAAATGAGTGACTTGTAGGAGTTCCCGTCTTGGCTCAGTGGTTAATGAATCGGACTAGGAACTGAGTGCAGGTTCGATCCCTGGCCTTGCTCAGTGGGTTAAGGATCCGGTGTTGCCGTGAGTTGTGGTGTAGGTTGCAGATGCAGCTCGGATCCCACGTTGCTGTGGCCCTGGTGTAGGCTGGTGGCTACAGCTCTGATTTGACCCCTAGCCTGGGAACCTCCATATACTGTGGGAGTGGCCCAAGAAATGGCAAAAAGACAAAAAAATAATAATAATAATAATAAATAAATAAATAAATGAGTGACTTGTAGCCACATTTCAAAAACAAAATTATAAGAATACCTTCAAGATACTTTTAAAGCAAAAAGTTAGTTTTTATGTGAGTTGTGGATGTCTTTTATTATGTTCAGTTTGCTATGGGTGAGGCCTCACACATGCACACTCACAGAGTTCATCACTTCTGAATGTTCTTGGAAGAATTATGGCCAGAGAAAATAAACTATTTTTCAAAGCTGTATCTTCAACTGTTCAAAGACCATGAAAGAGGGTTTAGGGTCCACCCGTATTCATATGACTATTGGGAAGGCTGTGATCCACCCCTGCTACACCAGGAACAGTTTTAAGGGACTTGAGAGCCATAGCTTCTACTCTGGCTACATTCAAGTGAAGCTGGTGGAGAGCTGCAGCATCCAGTTGCACAAGCTGCGTACTGCGTAAGGATGCCATATCCCGAGGGGGCAATGTTCCCATTGAGGACACTTGCAAGTAAATATTTATCATGACAGTGTTTCAGCAGATGGCATTAAAGTACTCTCTTCTAAGAAAAGCAGTGTGCTAAAACACTTTTTGAGCACTGAAAATTATCATGTTTTGAAGACAGATGATATAGTACCTTTAGCACAAAGGCACTGCTGGGGCTGCAGCCCCTGGGGCTGATACGAAGGGTGATGCTCCTACTGCCCTGCTTGTCCTTCCCCAGGGGAAGTGGGATTGTTAATTTTTTTTAAGGGATGTACCTGCGGCGTATGGGAGTTCCCAAGCTAGGGGGTCGTATCAGAGCTGCAGCTGCCAGCCTGCACCACAGCCACAGCCACGTGGGATCCGAGCCTCATCTGTGACCTACACAGCAGCTCATGGCAACACCAGATACTTAACCCACTGAGTGAGGCTAGGGATTGAACCTGCGTCCTCACAGAGAGGATGTTGGGTTATTGGCCTACTGAGCCACAAGAGGAACTCCCCATAAGTGGGATCTTGACCAAGAGAGTTGTTCCTCTCACACAAGACCATGCCCCTTCAGTGGTTCTCAATGTCCAGAAGACATCATGTCCTCCCCCGACCCTGTCCCTCCTCTGTAGGGCCCCAGTTAGGCCCAGATGGCATTGTCCTAATACACGGAATGGTTCCACACAGAGAAATAATTCTGTGCCTCAGTCTCTGAGAAGGGGAACAGAGCAGCTGAGTGGCATCCTAATTCCCTGAGGAGGCTCTGCTTCTTCAATTAATTTCAGGAACTGCATGTTCTGACCGACCTATTTTGGTCCCGTCCCCCAGAGACTACTAGGTCCTTTGAGAGAGTCCATCCCACTGCGTGGGTCACCCTGAATGCAAACAGCTGCTTCCCCAGCTCCTTCCTCTTCCCCTGGTGCCTCCCTAGTACTGGGCCCCAGGACAAGATGCAGAGAGTGAATAGAGCCCTGCTGTCAACTTCCCCTGGCAGCCTGGTCACTGGGCTGAGCTCAGAGCTTCCTGGAGGACTGGTATCTGCTTCCCTGGGATATGCCCTTCATGTTAACTCATCTCTCAAGCCTCTCTGGGAAAGGCATCTTCCTGAGAATCCTTGAAATGACGTAAGACCCACTGGCATGTTCTTTCTCCCTTGCTCTTCAGAAGTGTTCAGTGTGGTGTACCCATCGTGGCTCAGCAGTAATGAACCCGACTAGTAACTATGAAGACACGGGTTCTATCCCTGGCTCAACTCAGTGGTTAAAGATCCAGCAATCCCATGAGCTGTGGTATATGTCACAGACGTGGCTTGGATCATGCATTGCTATAGCTGTGATATAGGCCGGCAGCTGCAGCTCTGATAGGACTCTTAGCCTAGGAATTTACATATGCTGCAAATGAAGCCCTAAAAAGAAAGGAAAAAAAAAAGTATTCAGTGGGAATAAAATCCTTTGAAGTACAGCCCTGCCATAGCGATATAAAGACTACATTTCTTGCCTTGTCTTAACCAGTGTTTTCCAGCATGTGCTACACAAAACATTAGCCCCATGAGGTGCTGCTTGTAAACATGAGGAATAGGCACCCTATCTTCTCTTGAAAGTTTTACACTGAAATGAGCATTTAATTCTGAGAAATCCCACAAAGGTAAAGAGAAACCAGTTTTACCCTAATCTCCCTTTTCACAATAAACCAACAGTACTGGATTTGGTAAACTAACACACACTTATTTAGAAGTAAGGCTATCCATCTTTTCAGACAATTCTTTGGCTGTAATTCCATTTGGAAATTCATCCACCATAACTTAACTTTATCCTAAGCTTTCAGTGGTTTTATGTACTTGCCTGTGGTATTTGAAGGACTTAGTTCTGGAATCTCAATGACGTTTGTACCCATGTAGGAGAAGCTCTGTGTTCTGATAGACCCCACGATACTTCCATGGAATTAAGAAATGCCATTAAGTATGAGGTCAGAACCCTTCTCCTCCAGGCACTCACAGGTAAGAAGCAGTCAGCTGTCCCAGCGTCTAATGCAAGACCCTGTGCTGAGTTGTAACTGGTGGGATTTGCTGAGGCAGCACAGAGAGGGGACTGAACTGATTAACCTGGACAATTGGAAGTAGCCCAAGTCTAGGGGGATGGATGAAGAAAGTGCACAGTATCTTCTATTTGCTTCCAAGACCCCCTCCCCCACTTCCCTACCCTCTTTCCTTCAGGATGACCTCTATGGACGGTATCAACTGGCTCATCTTCTCTCCTGATCAGTTGGGTTTGGACAGTTGGGAGCACTTCAGTACTGCAGATGGAGGAAAAGGCAGTCAGGAATTGACTCTTCTGTGGGTTTCTGTGAGGTAGCAACATGCCTCTTCTGAAGGTCATGGCTCCTGCCAGGCAACCCTCTCCACCCAGCTTTGCTTCTGGGTCCAGGAATGAGTCTTGGGTCGGGGTGATGCGAGCTCTGATGTTACTTGCCCTGGGGTTCTGTCCTGCCAAGTTGTGCTTCCCTTCTCCATGGCCCACACCCATGTAAATAGTTCCTATATTAGACTCTTCTCAAATTACTCAACTTGTGTGTCATCTATTCCTGTTGAGACTCTAACTGATAGAGTAGCCTTCTCTAAGTGAACTGAAGCCTTCTCTAAGGATCTGAAGCTACGTGATGCTTTAAGGAAGCACCATCGAAATAGCAGTTTGCCCTGGCAGGAGTATTAGGGGAAATGCAGGAGAGGTACCAGTGCCAGGAGCTGTTGCTGCTGCCGGTGGACTGCTCTGGGTGCTTGGGGCTTCCTGAGGATTACCCCATTGAGTCCTCCCTGATTGAGGGGATCCGTTGTTATTCTATTGCACAGTTGAAAGAGCTGGGCTTATTGAGTTTAAGTAACTTGCCTAAGGTCACCCAGCCAAGAAGGGGTGGACCTGAATGGGCACTCAGGCAGTCAAAATTCAGAGTCCATCCTTTCGTCCATGCAAAGGTGTCTGGACTTGATTCCACAGCCGTGCATGTTTGCCTACCTTTCCCATCCACTCAGCTTTACCTTGTGCAGTAAACATCACTTCCCACGAAAGGACATCAACTTTTTCAATAGTTTCTTTCCTCATAACTATGTCTCATAAGTCAAAATTTTTTAAAAAGATAAGTTTTTTTTTTGTCTTTTTGCCTTTTCTAGGGCCGCTCCTGCGGCATATGGAGGCTCCCAGACTAGGAGTCCAATAGGAGCTATAGCTGCCAGCCTATGCCAGAGCCACAGCAACTCGAGATCCAAGCTGCGTCTGCAACCTACACCATAGCTCATGGCATCACTGGATCCTTAACCCACTGAGCAAGGCCAGGGATCGAACCCAAAATCTCATGGTTCCTAGT
Organism: Phacochoerus africanus; assembly: GCF_016906955.1. Classification (NCBI taxonomy): domain Eukaryota; kingdom Metazoa; phylum Chordata; class Mammalia; order Artiodactyla; family Suidae; genus Phacochoerus; species Phacochoerus africanus. Next base: position 223,872,821 of record NC_062545.1, read on the forward strand.
CGGATTCGTTAACCACTGAGCCACGATGGGAACTCCTAAAAAGATAAATTGTTAGAGCAGAATTAATGTGGCATGAGCTTTCATTATACTTACTGTCAAAATGGAACCTAGTCTTGACTAAGAATGGACATCCTGGGAGTTCCCGTTGTGGCTCAGAGGTTAGGAGCCTGACATAGTATCTGTGAGGATGCAGGTTCAATCCATGGCCCTGCTCAGTGGGTCAAGGATCTGGCTTGAGGCCACAAGCTGTGACATAGGTCTCAGGTGTGGCTCAGATCTGCTGTTGCTGTGGCTATGGCTATGGTCAACTCCAATTTGACCCCTAGTCTGGGAACTTCCATGTGCTGCAGATGCAGCAGTAAAAAAAAGAATGGACATCCTGGAAGGGTAAGTGCATCCTGGAATATGTGGTACCTTTCAGGTGGAGTGGCTGCTTTTATGTCCCTTGATAAGTACTTGTCTTCTCAGAGCCCATTTAGAGATGGCTGGCTGGTGACTTGACCTGGCTTTCTGGGAAACAGCAACCTGGGTCATACATTAGGCTGCAGATCTTTGGGAAAATGGATAATGACATAATGTTTCAATGTTTACCTCTGCTCATGGCATTACCCATGGAATGGTGATGCAGCATTATGCGAAGACTTATTTTCTCTGCACTTTGTTCTTTCTATAAAATTAGTTGGGAGTTCCCGTCATGGCAGTGGTTAACGAGCCCGACTAGTATCCATGAGGATGCTGAGTTCAATCCTTGGCCTTGCTCAGTGGGTTAAGGATCCAACGTTGCCATGAGCTGTGATATAGGTCTCAGACATAGCTCGGATCTGGCATTTCTCTGGCTGTGGTGAATGTTGGCAGTTATAGCACTGATTTGACCCCTAGCCTGGGAACCTCCATATGCCTTGGGTGTGGATCTAAAAAGACAAAAGACCAAAAAAAAAAAAAAAAATGGTGTCCATGTATAGATGCTGTGTATTTATTTACCGTTCTGTGCCCCGGTAAACCTTCTGTCCTATTTTACAACGTAAGATCAATAAGATTTTGTAGTCCCATCTAGGAAGAGACACTAATTGAATCCACAAGACGAAACACAGCAAGGGTTTTAAGAAAGAGAAGCTTTGGAGTTCTCATGTAGCTCAGCACATTAAGGTGTGTCACTGCTGTGGCTCAGGTTGCTACTGTGTCGTGGGTTCGACTCCTGGCCCAGGAACTTCCGCATGCTGGGGACATGGCCAAAAAAGAAAAAGAAAAGAAAGAAGCTTAGTGAGTTGTGTTATCTCCTGAGTTAGAGCTGTCCCATCAGTTCGTATTTACCACTTTTTGTCTATAGGAGCAAATGAAATCTGCTAAAGGTATTATACAGGCTTTAAAAAAAAAGCTTCAATAAAGTGTCAACACACTTTAAAATTCAAAACCAAACAAAAGGACAAGAAGTTGATTCACTTTTTGCTCTCTCATGGGAGCAATCTCAGGGCAATCTGAAGGACAGCTGACAATGGTCTCTTTCTCAGCTTAACTGGAACACTTGGGACTTAAGATTTGCCAACCCTAGCCCTCAACAATATTTCTTCTTTGAAAAGAATTAGAACTAGGAACATTTTGCATCAACGTCCTCAAGCATCAAGATGCTAAATACAGATATTGTTAATTCCCAGACCTAGGGTTACAGATCATTTACCAGCTTAAGAGATTGAACCTCTGAGTCCTTCAGTTTTATATATTTTTTTCCCTCGGATCTTTGGTCAATTTCCCAAAGCCAACTTTTGCCTTTTAAGTAAAGCTAAGATGCTCAGAAATGTGCCTGCCTTATGTTTCCTAACAAAATTTAAAATCTATCTGGGAAGGATCCTGTTTCTCCCCCATAACACCTCCTAAAATGAAAGAGCAGAAGCTTTTAGATAAAGCAGCAAAGGTCCCTGGGCTTGTTTTACGATTAGCCAAAATCTAGAATTTTAGAGAGGCATACAGTTATATTTTGATTTTTCTTATAAATATTCCTTAAATGATCTGTTTGTTTCCCTTTAGGTTAAGTGAAAAATCCAATACTCAGAACAGTAATACTGTTGTAATGCTGTAGGACATTTCGAAGTTGGTAGAGGACTTTTTTTTTCTTTGCAAACCATCTAATTTGGTCCTTATGTCCCCCCTGCTAAGATAGGCAAGGGAGGTGTTTTTTAATGTATGAGTTTTGAGGTTCAGACCATGCTGAGATTCTATAGGTCCCAGGAACAAATAGCTCTTTGCTAAAGCTTATATATAAGTAGCTCTCTGCTAAAGCTTAGAGAGAGAGTGTGTTGGTGAAAACTTCTGTGGTTATCTTACTATTACAGCGTCATATTTTGTATTTATTTTACCTGACAGTATGGGTTGCTCCATGCAAAAGATGAGTCGAAGAGTGGACTTGGAGATTGGTTCAGTCTCGCTGAACTCTGCCTGATTCTTGTTTGTGAGCCGGGTAGGCTGCCTTAGAAATGCTTTTAAAGTGCAAACTCACATTAACTTTTTACCCCAGAGTAGCTCCAGCCAGCAGTGCCACATATCAGAGAAGGGATCTGAGAGTGAACTCATCGATATGAAAATACTGAAAGGATTAACTTGTGGGCAGTTTTGTTACACATCTCCTAGACATTAACCAGGATGTCCCCAATGCCATTAAACTCTGTCTTCAATAGTTTGTTTGTTTTGGGGGATGACGTAAACATGGCTAATTCAAACATGTACTCAGTCATAAATACTGCAGAGAGCTTTTGCTTTTAAATAGATGTTTAAGTGAAGCATAATGTATTTTTTTTTTGTCTTTTTTGCTATTTCTTGGGCTGCTGCCGCGCCATATGGAGGTTCCCAGGCTAGGCGTCTAATCGGAGCTGTAGCCACCAGCCTACGCCAGAGCCACAGCAACTCGGGATCCGAGCCGTGTCTGCGACCTATACCACAGCTCACGGCAACGCTGGATCGTTAACCCACTGAGCAAGGGCAGGGATCGAACCCGCAACCTCATGGTTCCTACTCGGATTCGTTAACCACTGCGCCACGACGGGAACTCTGAAGCATAATCTATGTTTTTAAAAGGCATAACTCATGCATAGCTCCAGGAATTTTCTCAAAGTGAACATACCCATGTAACTATCATTGCGGATCAAGAGATAGGAGTTCCTGTTGTGGTGCAGAGGAAATGAATCCAGCTAGTAACCATGAGGTTGCAGGTTCAATTCCCTGGCCTAGCTCAGTGGGTTAAGGCATTTCTGTGAAATGTAGGTGGAGGTCTCAGACGTGGCTTGGATCCTGCATTGCTGTGGCCGTGATGTAGGCTGGCAGTTGTAGCTCTTATTCAACCCCTAGCCTGGGAACCTCCATATGCTGTGAGTGTGGCCCTAAAAAAAAGGAAAAAAAAAAAAAAGGAAGAGAAAAGAAACAGAACAACATTCCTGAACCTCCTTTGATCCCCATTCCAATCACTGCCTCCCCCTCCTCCCCAGAGATAACCTCCATTCTGACTTCTGTCACCAATAACTAGCTTTGCTGGTTATTTTTTTCGTTTGATTGAAGTATAATTGACAAATAAGCTGTAATGTATTTAAAGTGTACAACATGATGATTTGATGCTCATATACATTGTGAAATGATTATCATAATCAAGTTAACTCATTCATCACCTTATACATAGTTAAATTATTTTGGTGAGAATTCTACTCTCAGCGAATTTCAAGTGTACAACACATTAATAACTATAGTTACAGTAGATATTTAGAACTTATTCACTTATCGATGGAAATTTGTACCCTCTTACCAACATCTCTTCATTTCCGCACGCCCTCAGTCCCATTTCCCCATGCCCTCAGACCCTGGTAATCACCCATCTACTCTTTGTTTCTATGAGTTTGTCTTATTTTATTTTATTTTTTTGGATTCCAGGTGTCTGTAATACTCTACAGTATTTGTTTTTCTCTGTCTGATTTATTTTACTTAGCAGAATGCCCTCAGCAGAATGCCCTTCAGATTCATCCAAGTTGTTGCAAATGGCAGAGTTTTCTTCTTTTTTATTCATTGTATTTGCGTACCACATCTTCTTTATCCATCTATCTATCAATGGACATGTAGGTTGTTTCCATAAGTTGGCTATTGCAAATGAAGATGCAATGAAAGTGTAAGTACAGATAACTTTTTGAGATCCTGTTTTCATTTCCCTTGGATAAATATCCAGAAGTGGGGCTGGATCATATGATAGTTCTTTTTTAATTTTTTGAGGACCCTCCATGCTATTTTCTAGAGTAACTGTACCAATTTACACTCCCACCAACAGTGTGCAAGTGTTCCCTTTTCTCCACACTGGCTCTTATCTCTTGTCTTTTTGATAACAGCCATTCTAATAGGTGTGAGGTGATTTCTCACTGTGGTTTTGATTGGCATTTTTCTGATGATTAGTGATGTTGAGCATTTTTTTCACATATCTGTTGGTCATTTGCATATCTTCAAAAAAATTTATTTTACTGTTTATATCCTTTGCCCGTTTTTTACTGCATTGTTTGTCTTCTTGCTGTATTTTTTTTTTTTTGTCTTCTTGCTATTGAGCTGTAAGCATTCCTTATATATTTTGGATATTAACCCCTTATTGGATATAGGGTTTGCAAATATTTTCTCCCAATCCATAGGTTTTCATTTTGTGGGTTGTTTCCTTTGCTGCGCAGTAACTTTTTAGTTTATGTAGTCCCACTTGTTTTTTACTTGTTTGTTTGCTGTTATTGCCTGTGCTTTTGGTGTCAGATCCAAAAGATAATTGCTTAGACCAATGTGGATGATTAATTTAGTCTATTTTTGAACTCTGTATAAGTGGAATCACACAGTGTATGTTCCTCTGTCTTACTTTTAGTCAATGTCATGTTTATGAGATTCATTATAGTGTTCTATATAGTGCTAGTTTGTTCACTTTCTTTGTGTTGTGCTATTCTTTTTGTGTAACTATATCATATAAATAAATATAATGTAATCAGTACTGACTTGCATTCCTTTAACAGTACATGAAATTCCAAATCTTTACCAGCACTTGACAATACCACTCTTTCCAGTATTTTTTTCATATGCTAATTGGTCACTTGACTATCTTCTTTTGTAAATTGTCTATTCTAGGTTTTTGCCTATTTTTTAAAGGTTATCTACCTTTTTTATTGATTTGTAGGAGTTTTTATGTGTAGCATACATATAAATCTTTTGTTAGATATACGTGAGGCAAATATCTATCCTCTCCTAACCTAAGCAGATGGAGGCTTTTTTTTAAATTTTATTTTTATTTTATTTTGTGTGTGTGCTTTTTTTTTTTCTTTTTTCTTTTTTTTTTTTTCAGGGCTGCACCCATGGCACATGGAAGTTCCCAGGCTTGGAGTCGAATCAGAGCTACAGCTGCCCACCTATGCCATAGCCATGGCAACACAGGATCCTAGCCATGTCTGCGACTGACACCAAAGTTCACAGCAATGCCAGATCCTTAACCCACTGAGCAAAGCCAGGGTTTGAACCTGCAACCTCATGGTTCCTAGTCAGATTCGTTTCCACTGTGCCACGATGAGAACTCTTGGAGGCTTTTTTAAAAAGTGCCTAGAGGAGTTTCTTTGTGACTCAGAGGGTTAAGGATCTAGTGTTGTTATTGTAGCAGTTTGGGGTTGCTGCTGTGGTGTGGGTTTGATCCCTGGCCCAGTAACTTTCGTATGCTGCGGGTATAGCCAAGAAAAGTTGGGGGGCTGAGAGTTCAGTGTGTAGAAAATAGAACCAAGAGGTCTGCTAAGCTCTTTCTTAAGAAAGTACACATTTGAAGATAAATCAAAGGAAGAGGGACCTGGATCTTGTCCTATTTAAATCTATTGAAACTTTCTTAAGGTAAGATTCTAGGAGCAGGTGGGTAGAGGGATGCACTAGGGGTTTGGGAAGGAAATGCTATAAAAATGGGTTGTGAGGATCATTGTACGACTATAAATGTAATAAAATTCATTTAAAAAAATTCCAGGAGCAGCTGATTATGCCTCATGTACTTGGTATAATTAGTCATTGTTTATTTGGCTGTTCTCTTGCAGGGTAAAGGAGAGTCATTAACAACCATTGATATTCCAGTAAAATATTATTGCATACCATGATGTAGTACTGAATAATTAAGTTAACATCTTTTAATACCTACTATGGGCATGCACTGTGCTGGATGTGGGAGGCACAAAGGTGGATAAACTAGCACCTCCCCATGTAGTGAGCTTTGAGGAATCTTTTAGGATGCGTTTGTATCTGGAGTCTTGTGTGAGCACATGAGGGTAAGGTGACCACCAGACTTGTAATATAGAAATAACGTGTCCTTCGATTCCCCCAACCTTTGATTCTCATATAGTCACTACCCTAATCCTGTGAGATCTTTTTTTTTTTTTTTGTCTTTTTGCCTTTTCTTGAGCCACTCCCACAGCATATGGAGGTGCCCAGGCTAGGGGTCTAATTGGAGCTGTAACCACTGGCCTACGCCATAGCTCACGGCAACACCGGATCGTTAACCCACTGAGCAAGGGCAGGGATCGAACCCGCAACCTCATGGTTCCTAGTCAGATTCATTAACCACTGCACCACGATGGGAACTCCTGTGAGATCTTTATCTTCAAGAAATGCTTTTGTCTTATCCTGATATCCCCACTAATTAATATCTGGAGAAATTCTCTTTGTTTAAAATGACTAATTTAAATGAAACATGCACAAATTACCTAATTATATTTTAATATAATGTAAAGAAACTACAATGAAAAGAGACCATAAAATAGAGACAATTTTCCCTTGCTGTTCAATAACTTTCCTTAAAAAATAGATATTAGTCAACCAAAATCATAAAGAATGTATTGAGGGCAAGTCTGACAAGGTACTATGCTATCCTGGACATAGAACTATAAAGGTATGTAAGACACAGTACCTGCTTTCAAGGAACTTCTAACACCTTGGAGGTGGTAGTTGTGTCTGTCTGTGGAGGGAAAGTGTTAAGGAGGTAACAACATATACAATGGCAGTGTGAACAGAAAGACCCCCTCCCAAGTGAGAGGAAGCATAGGGGCAGGAAGGGTTACTTTGGGTTGATTATGGCATTGAAGAGAGACTTGTATTTGTTACAGTAAGGGAGCTGCTGCTACAAAACTAATCCCCAAATGTACAAGGACTCAAACACAGCAAAAGGTATTTCTCAATCATTTAAAGTTAAAAACAGGTGTTCCTGACTGATTAATTCTGTAATTCTGCTCCAAATGGTGATTCAGAGATCCAGATCCTTCCAACTGGGAAATCCACCATCTTCAACATGTAGCTTCTAGAATTGCTGGGCTTGTCCACCTTAAAGTGACAAAAGAGAAAGATCATGGAGAATGTTTTTTTTTTTTTATTTTATTGAAGTATAGTTGGTTTACAATGTTGTGTTACTTTCTCATGTATAGCAAAGTGATTCAGTGATAGTCTTTTTCATATGATTTTCCGCTATGGTTTATCGGAGGATGCTGAGTATATTCCCTATGCTATACAGTAGGAGCGTGTTGTTTATCCATCCTATATATAATAGTATACCTTTGCTAATCCCAAACTCCCAATCTTCCCTCCCCTTCCACCCTTCCCCATTGGCAACCACAAGTCTGTTCTCCATGTCTGTGAGTCTGTTTCCGTTTTGTAGATAGGCTCATTTGTGCCATATTTTAGATTCCACATAAAAGTGATGTCATATGGAGTTCCCATCTTAGCTCAGTGGTTAACAAATCCGGCTAGAAACCATGAGGTTTCAGGTTTGATCCCTGGCCTTGCTCAGTAGGTTAAGGATCCCGTATTGCCGTGAGCTGTGGTGTAAGTCGAAGACGTGGCTTGGATCCTGAGTTGCTGTGGCTCTGGCATAGGCCAGCAGCTGTAGCTCTGATTAGACCCCTACCCTGGGAACCTCCATGTGCTGTGGAAGTGGCCCTAGAAAAGGCAAAAAGACAACAACAACAACAACAACAAAAAGTGATGTCATATGGTGTTTGTCTTTCTCTTTCTGATTTATTTCACTTAATATGACAATCTCTAGTTGCATTAACGTTGCAGCAAATGGCATTATTTCGTGCTTTGTTATGGTTGAATAGTATTCTCTTGTATATATGCACCACATCTTAAACCATCCATCTGTCGATGGACATTTTTAGTTTTTTTCATGTCTTGGCTATTGTGAATAGTGCTGCTATGAACATAAGGGTGCATGTATCTTTTCAAATTAGAGTCTTGTCTGAGTATATGCTGAGGAGTGGGATTGCTGGATCATATGGTAGTTCTATTTTTAGTTTTTTGAGGAACCTCCATGCTGTTTTCCATAGTGGCTGCATCAAATGTATAAAAGGGTTACTTTTTCTTCACATCCTCTCCAGCATTTATTCTTTGTCGACTTTTTAATGATGGCCATTCTGACTAGTGTGAGGTTTTGATTGCAGTTTTCACTGTAGTTTGATTGAAGTTTTCATTGTCGCTTTGAGTGGCATTTTTCTAATAATTAGTAATGATGAGCATCTATTTATGTGCCTATTGACCATCTGTAAGTCTTCTTTGGAGAAATGTCTATTTAGGGATTTTGCTCATTTTTTTGATTGGGTTGTTTATTTATTTATTTTTTTGATATTGAGTTGTATGGGCTGTTTGTATATTTTGGAAATCAAGCCCTTATCAGTTGCGTAATTTGCAAATAGTTTCTCTCATTCCATAGATTGTCTTTCGTTTTGTTTATGGTTTCCTTTCCTGTGCAAAAGCTTGTAGGTTTGATTAGGTCCCATTTGTTTATAAAGAGAGGAAGTTTTAATAGCCAGATCAGAAAAAAGTGTTCAACATTTCTACTCGAGTTCCATTGGCCACTCCGCATGTGGCCACAGTGAAACTTGAGGGAGGTGGTCCAGCTGTGTCCAAAAAAACAGATGTGATTGTTGACCACCTAACAGCCTTTGCCACAGGCTTCATGGTGGCAGGGCATTTAAGATAGGTTTTGAAGCAACATGAAGTATTTTGAGAGAGATTGGAAAGGAGGGTTAATCCAGGTAACAAGAAGCATGAAGAAGGGCTCAGAAATTGACAACAGCAGCAATACAAATGCAAAAGCATATTTAGAAAGTAAGAGATGGGAGTTCCCATCGTGGCGCAGTGGTTAACGAATCCGACTAGGAACCATGAGGTTGCGGGTTCGGTCCCTGCCCTTGCTCAGTGGGTTAACGATCCGGCGTTGCCGTGAGCTGTGGTGTAGGTTGCAGACACGACTCGGATCTGGCATTGCTGTGGCTCTGGCGTAGGCCGGTGGCTACAGCTCCGATTAGACCCCTAGCCTGGGAACCTCCATATGCCTCGGGAGTGGCCCAAGAAATAGCAAAAGACAAAAAAAGAAAAGAAAGTAAGAGATGGTTCAGTTTTTTTTTTTTTTTTTTTTTTTGGAGCATGTGGGGAATAACATGGGAAAAAATATTGGAAAGATAGGTTTAGGCTACTTCAACCAGAAGCCACATTTTGAGAGGTTTTAAAATCAATGCTAAGATTATCTCCACCTTCTGTGTGTGTGTGTGTGTGTGTGTGTGTGTGTGTGTGTGTTTGGCTACCAGGGCTCACTACCATTTGCAGAAAAATTGTGGCCCAGATTCATTTTCTTTCTTCTCCTTCCTAGGCTGGTCTTTCTTATAAAGTGAATTCTGTTTGTCTCTAACACATGGTGACAGTAGTCAAGGAGAGGGTACAGACCCTCAGCATGAGCAGCTTCACTTTTAGCTTTTATACCAGAGGATTTCAGAGACTCCACTGAGGACTCCTGCCAAAAACCAGTCTGGAGCGTGGTATCTGCTGAATGCTGTCATTGGGATGGATCCCAAGTTTAGTAGGAGGAGAAGGGAGGGGAATTCCTTTCTGACTCTAGGATACAATCAACTTATGCTCAGGATCCTGGAATTTAATTACCCATATTGTTATCTTAGCTTGTATAGCTGCAACTGGCTCATAGTTATAAAAGTATCCGGTCCTTTAAAAATCCAGCCTCAGCCTTCAGCCCGATGACCTGCTGACAGTGATAAATTGAGAAGGGTGGGAGCTGGGGAAATCCTTTCCCCTCCCTTTAGATCTGCCAACTTGGCTTTGAATCACAGGAATGTTTTGGCCAGAGAATATATATCCCCACACCCTGTAGCCTCTCTCTTACCCTCACCTCTGCCCCATGTTACTCATTCTGCTTGGTAGTCATATACATTCATTTTAGCTAAATTAATTTTGGCCCAGGCTGTACTATGTTCTGCCCTCAGAAGCTTCTGTATGAATGATTTCTCCTTCCTTGAGCTTCTGACCATCAAATTAATGGCTCTGAAAATTTACCTTGGTTCTACACTTTGGGGAGGATTTGTTTCATTATTCCTACCAGGGCTTATGCATGATTGTATATCTTTTTTAGACTCTTGAAAAAAAGAGAAAACAGAATTTTGATGTAACACCCAAGCATCCAAAAGGTGCTTCTTTTCAAAGCAAACTTGAAAAAGACTTAGCATGCGCTTCTACAAGATCTCAAGTATGTTAATTGTATTTGGGTTTGATGGAAAGACAAGTGTTTACTTTCCTGTGGCAAGAGTTTCTAGGTATTTTTTCCCACTAGCTGACCACAAAACAAACCTAAAGAAATCACTATTATTTTTTGTCCTTTGTTGTACGTGTATTTTTCTTCTTCTTCACCAAGACACATTCACTGGTTTCTCTCTACCATCACCTTCTGCTCTTAGAGTATTCAAAGAACCAAACCTGGCTGGTGGCAGGCATTTGGTGCTTTTCTCTTTTGTTGCTTCCATGCAGGGAAGATGAAACTTTCAATCCAGTGTCTGTGGTAGCAGCTCATTTCCCAGCATGTTTTGGGATCTAGGTATGTCTTGAAGCACTAAAACATTTGGAGAGACAGCGTGGCATAGTGGAATGAAACATGAGCAGAAGTTAAGCAGACATAGGTCTAAATTCTAGCTTTGTCTCTTACTTCTGGGAGACCTTGAACAAAACTCTTGACCTATTTGGTCCTCTGAGCCTGAATTTTGACAGTATAGGTTAGTTTTAGCTGTTTTTGAATTTTTTTTTTTTTTGGTCTTTTTGCCATTTCTTGGGCCGCTCCTGCAGCATATGGAGGTTCCCAGGCTAGGGGTCTAATCGGAGCTGTAGCTGCCAGCCTACGCCAGAGCCACAGCAACGTGGGATCCGAGCCGCGGCTGCGACCTACACCACAGCGCAGGGCAACTCCAGATCGTTAACCCACTGAGCAAGGGCAGGGATCGAACCCACAACCTCACGGTTCCTAGTTGGATTCGTTAACCACTGCGCCACGATGGGAACTCCTGTTTTTGAATTTTGTCTAAATGGAACCATATAGTATATATTCCTTTGTTATCAGTTTTATTCTTCTTCTTCTACTTTTTTTTTTGTCCTTTTTTTAGGGCCATACCTGCAGCATATGGAAGTTACCAGGCTAGGGGTAGAATCAGAGCTACAGCTGCCCGTCTACACCACAGCCACAGCAACGCAGAATCCAATCCATGGCTGTGTCCTACACCACAGCTCATGGAAACACCAGATCCTTAACCTCCTGAGTAAGGCCAGGGATCGAACTCGCATCCTCATGGATACTAGTTGGGTTCGTTACTGCTGAGCCACAAAGGGAACTCCCGGTTTCTTTTTCCTGAAGTTATGTTTGTCAGATTCATTAATGTTGTTGCACCTAGCAGTAGTTTAATGAAATGTATGCTGTTTTATTATATATTGGAAATCATTTATTTGCGTATTCTACTTTGATGGACATTTGAGTTGTTTCAGTTATTACCAATTCTGATTCTA